>NW_026068043.1:68465-184069 GCF_014885135.2 Alexandromys fortis
ACATCTATACAAGTGCAGTCACAGGGAGGTTAGAGCAAGGTCTCAGGTGTCTTCCTCTCTGGTGTCTCTGCCGCTGGCCTTACTACTTTTTATTTTTTTGGTTTTTCGAGACAGGGTTTCTCTGTGGTTTTGGAGCCTGTCCTGGAACTAGCTCTTGTAGACCAGGCTGGTCTCGAACTCACAGAGATTCGCCTGCCTCTGCCTCCCGAGTGCTGGGATTAAAGGCGTGCACTACCACTGCCCGGCTGGCCTTATTTGAGGCAGGACCTCTCCCTGAGCTGAAGGCTGAGCATTTTGGGTCCACCCATTTTCTGACCCCAGCGGTGGTGTTACACGCAGGTAACTCAGGTTGCATAAAGGCAAGTCATGATTTTTATGTGGATGCCAAAGATGTCAGTTCATTTTCTCAGGCTTCGCAGAGCAAGCTCTCTTACTCACGGATCTCGCTCTAAGCCCCATGTCCCTGAATTCTGGGTCCAAAGAAACCAGAGGGATCTTTTCAGTCCCTTTGGGGCAAACCTAGCGGAACATTCCTAATGGGCAGCCTTGGGAAAATGCATGGGTCTCCTTCCTCAGGGGTCATTGGTCACCAGTCCATGAAGATGGAGGGGCAGAAGCAGGGAACAGAGTTCAGATGGCTGTCAATAGATGCATCAGAGATAGCCTTCCGGGAGATGACGTCAGTGGGACAACTCAACTTTATTCCAGAGTATATATGAAATATATAGAAATAAATTGGGAGACCTAGCTGGAGACAAACCCGAATTTGCATTAAGTGGCAGGCTCCTATCACAAAGCTGGATTAGTGGAAGCAGGGCCCTATCAGAATGGCTAGAGAATTAACCTAATTATCACGTGGGCATCAGGGGAAGAGCGTCAGTTGTGGGCATCTATATCAAGGCTCATCCTTGAGGTAAGGCAAGTGTCCTGTAGAGAAGGTTAGAAGGGCACTAGGAGCCCCCACTGGCAGGGAGTCCTTCATGTGGCCAAGCTTGGAGACAGCTGCCGGGCCATTGGCAGACTACAGCCTTTGACCAGCAGGATCTCCCAACAAGATGGACCCATTTTTACAGACAGAAGGGCAGGAAGACAGGCCAGGCTAAGGCCGCACACAGAGGATCAGTGGTCAGCGGGAGCCACAACGCTGGGCCTCCCTCCCTCACCCTGGGTTCTCCCCTGCTTTCGGTAAAGGTAGATGATACCGGAGATGAAGCCGTCATTGGCACAGGTGCCCAGCCCCGTCTCCTGTTCGGAGGTGGCCAGTTCCCAGTGCTCCACAGATTGGGCCCCAGGCGTTCCCATGCTCCAGCCTGCTCCAGGGAGTCTAAGACTGCTTCCAGCGCCTCCTTGTAGGGAAGGTTGGACAGATTGCTCCTGGTAGTCAGACATATGAGTCCACCTGGGGCGAGATGGGGGAGGAGATGTGAGAGGGAGGGCAACAGGGGCGTCCCTGCTCAAGACTTCAGTTCCTGACCAGCTTCCCACCTCCAGGGTTTGGTGCTTAAAGTTGCCTCCCCAGGAATCCTCTTCCTTTTCCTCAATCTGATGGTCTTCCACGGCCTTCATTTAAAAAAAATTTTTTTTTCAGGGCCGCAGATGAAAACATGGGCCTCAAACATGTTCCAAAAGATACTACAGATGAGCTATGCTTCCAGCCGCCCACTGGGGGGTTCTAGCCAGGTCTACACCCTCAGCCCCTCACTGGGGGGTTCTGGGCAGGTCCACACCCCCAGCCCCTCACTGGGGGGTTCTGGGCAGATGTTTTACCGCTGAGGTCTTCCATTAAGCAGAGTCCCCTGTCACGGCAGTTCCTAGGTGAGCACATAAGCTTTGGTCCTTGGGAAGACCCTTCATTTCTTTGTGCCTTAGTGGTGCTGTTTCTTCATTTTAGGGATGGCAAGGGGAGGGGAACTGTGGTGATATTTTGTTTGTGCTTTGACAAAGCTTGCCTGACCTGATGATCAGAGTGTGGAGTTAGCCACTAGTTAGCCGTAGAGGCCAGGCAGTGGTGGCACACCCTATAATCCCAGCACTCGGGAGGCAGAGGCACACTGATCTCTGTGAGTTCCAGGCTCCCCTGGGCTACACAAGTCTGAAAGAGGATCAGAGTCAGGGGGCAGTGGCTCACACCTTTCATCCCAGTACTTGGAAGTCACAGGCCTTTAATTCTAGCACTAGGGAGGTGGAGACAGGAAGGCATCTGGCTAGGTGGAGAGAGGACTATAAGGCAGGAGGAGACAGGAGCTCAAGGCGTTCAGTCTGAGGATTCATGGAGATAGGATCCCCCTTGGTTCTGAGGACTCAGTAGAGGTAAGAACAAGAGGCTGGCCTTCTCTAGGGTGGTCGCACAGGCAGCGGCTGTGTGAAGCCGGGCTCAGGCAACATGCATTACAAGTTTAGCGGTTTCACGCAGAAGCTGGCTGGAGTTTGGACTTCGGAAGCCTATAGTCCACAGGAGCTGACGCTGAATCATTGCTCAGAGTAGCGTGAGAAAGCTTGGTGGGACATGAAGCTCGAAAACCTTGATTAGAATAACGGCCTTTGATGACCCCTGTGAAAGGGATGTTTGGTCCCCAAAGAGGTTGCGACCTGCAGGTTGAGAAGCGCTGCCACAGAGGAACGCTGCTTTCTGGCTTTTTCCTACCAGCCAACTGCATCAGCCGTGGACACAGTGTAGTAAAAACAGCTGAGCTTCACTGGGGGGAATGCACAGCTCCTAAGAATTGATGGGGTGAGACCCTGGGACAAGAGGGGTTGGGGACAGTGGTTTCCATGGAAACACCGCCTATCATGTTTGCCACCCCGACTAAACTGACCTCCACAGTGTCAGCATGCGACTGTGCTGGGAAGAACAAAGTTCCCGAGCTGCAGAAGGCTGATGGTGTGTCCACCCGCCTGAGACGAGGCCTTCCCGACCAAATGCTTTACCGGACTTGCCAGGGCACTGACTATAGGGACATACTGCCTGATCGCCCGCTATGTGGCTTCTCAGCCCAAACACAAAGAAATTAGCCTGCGGAGAGGCGGGGACTGGTTTACTTTGTGGCACAAACTCTTTGACTTTTCAGTTTTCTGTTTAGTAACATTTTTGCAAACAAAGGAAAAGATAAGAGCACAAGCAAGCGTTCTGGTTGTTTATGAAATGCAGATGGCCTCTCAGCTCAGATGTCAGAGCTCATTTGACAGTTAAAACAGTTTGAGGGGGTGACGCCGAACGGTATTTGCGCTCTTGATTTCCCTGGACGTTCTGGATGGAAGTGGCTCACTGCCTCATTAAGGGCAGGCAGCCTGTGCTCAGGGCGTCTGGGACTCGAGGCTGTGTCTAAGCAGGAACTCCAGAAGCCCTTCTGGGTTGAGGTGTGACCGAGGGAGGAAGACAGCAGCTGGAGAGGTCCGATGTGTGAAATGAGGGCTTCGAGTTAGCCTTCTGGGGGCTTTTTCCACCTTGCAGTGAAATGTTCATAGAAATTATTTGCAGTCTGCCTGCTTGCTGGGCAGTTTGTTTCAAAGTGTTATTGCTGCACCCAGCTCCTAAGTGAAATGCTTTGTCTCCATCACGGAAAAGAGAACACTGGCCAGTGTTGCCCTTTAGATGGCTGGACCAGGACCAGAAAATCTCCTTCAGTAATGCTATGGCTTTAAGCCATGATTTATTTGACTGTAGAATAAATACATGGATAATAATAAAAAAAAGAACTAGTGGCTGGCTGCTCTGCTTCTCTGATCTTTCAACATTCACCCCTATATCTGACTCGGGGTTTTTAGTATTAAAACAAATTATAGTTCACACGGCAGGAAATGACAATTTTGTGTCATGGGACAGGATGCATGTGTGTGCCTGTGTGCACAGATGTGTGCAAAGCCCCTAGCTGAGCCAAGCATGGTAGCTGAGGCCTATTACTCCAGTGTTTAGCTCAGGTTGGAAGAAAAACAAAACCCGGAGAGCTTTATATTTATGAGTGTTTTGCCTACATGTGTGTCTGTGCACCACATGTACGTAGTGCCCATGGAGGCCAGAAAAGGGCACTGGACCTCCTGGAACTGGAGTTGCAGAAGGTTTGAGCCACCATGTGGGTGCTGGGAATCGAACCCGGGTCCTCTTAACCACTGAGCCATCTCTCTAGGCCTCAGAAAGCTCAGAATTTGAATCTGGGCTACATACAAAGTGATTGCCAGGCTGCCCTGGGCTATAGCACGACCTTGTACCTTTATGAAGGCTTCCCCCAAATTGGAATTTCCCCAAGAGTCTCAGGCAGGAAGAAGGAAAAGGCAGGAGCCTGGTGCCAGCAAGCAGAGGAACTTCTCTCCCTGAAGAGAGTTCACACTGTTCTGATAGTTGTCATTGAGACACTGGGACCCAGACAATGATGGGCCAGTGATAGGCAGAATCATAATCTTTTTTTTGTTTGTTTTTTTGAGACAGGGTTTCTCTGTGGCTTTGGAGCCTGTCCTGGCACTAGCTCTGTAGACCAGGCTGGTCTTGAACTCACAGAGATCCGCCTGCCTTTGCCTCCCGAGTGCTGGGATTAAAGGAGTGCGCCACCATCGCCCGGCATCAGAATCATAATCTTGATCAAGGCTGCTTGCCTATGTAAGCCCTTGCCTCCTCCTTAAACCTAAATTCCATGTCAGGACTAGGAAGAGGGGCTAGCCTTCTTTGCTCCTCTTCCAAAAGAGGCCACACTGAATAAATCTCCTTTTACTATTCTTCACTATTACTTGGTTGGTTATCAATCGATCTACCTATCTATCGATCGTTCTATTATCTATCTATCTATCTATCTATCTATCTATCTATCTATCTATCTATCATCTATTTATTTATGAGGCAGGGTTTCTGTGTGTAGCCCTGACTGGAACTCTGTAGACCAGGCCTTGAACTCCGATCTGCCTGCCTCAGTCTCCTGAATGCTGGGATTAAGGTGTGCCAAGGTTCAAATTTGTCCATTGGAGATGGGCAGCTGGGCCCAATTTGTTGGAGTTGTTGGGACCCAAGCTCCTACTCTCATTTTCTTTGGGGGGAAAAAGCTGGGTGTGATGACCCAAAACTTTACTTTTATTTGATGTGCATGAGTATTCGCCTGCATGTATGTATGTATATGTACCATATGCATGCCTGGTACAGGTGGGCAACCAGAAAGGTGTGGTATTAGATTCCCTGAAACTGGTACACACAATTACAAGCTGTCATGAGGGTGCTGGGAATTGAACCTGGGTCCTCTGCAAGAGCAGCCGGTGATCATAACCCTGAGTCATCTCTCCATCCTGGCACAGAACTTTGATTCCAGCACTCAGGAGACAGAGGCAGAGGTAGGTAGATCTCTATGGGTTTGAGGCCAACCAGGGCTGCCTAGTGAGACCTTATCTAAATAATAATAATAATAATAATAATAATAATAATAATAATATAATAATAATAATAAGCCTGGTTGACTCCAGAAGGGGTGGCTAGAGGGATGGGGGACTTTGTCCAAGCAGTTGCAGTGTATCCAGTATGGCTGGTTTTTGGCAGATTGGTTGAGGAAGAGCTATGGTACTGCTGGGGGTGGTGATGGGGAGGCTCAGGCTGGAACAGGAGAGTCTGTTTTGTTTAGGTTCATGCCACGGGCATTTCCGGTGCTTCTGAGCCCAACCCTTGCTGCTACAGATGACCCAGCTGATGGCCTACCTTTTGTTGGCCTTTCCAGAACAGAATCCTGCCCAGACATGCCTAGGTTTAGCTCAAGGAGCGGGGCTAGTGAGAGGGAGTATTTTTTATCTCAGGGCTTCCTCATTCCTCCTCAGGCCAGGCCAGGCAGGTAAACCCTCTTCTGGATTTTTCTAATCTCTTCCCTCCAGACTTCTTCCAGGCAACTCCTTACCCTATCTTCTGTGGATGCCTGCCCCCAACCCTTGAAAAAGCAACTTCATACTGAGTGCTGAGTCCTTAATGCCTTCTCTGGAATCTCCCAGTGAGGGGCTGGGGTGCGACTCAGTGGTAGAGAACCTGCCTAGAATCCTCCAGTGAGGGGCTGGGGTGTGGCTCAGTGGTAGAGCCCCTGCCTAGAATCCCCCAGTGAGGGGCTGGGGTGTGGCTCAGTGGTAGAGCACCTGCCTAGAACCCCCCAGTGAGGGGCTGGGAGCACGGTTCAGCAGTAGAGCTTCTTTCTAGAATGGTTCAGTGAAGGACTGTGGAGTGCGAAGCTCACTTGATGCTGGAGTTCCATCCCCAGCACTATAAGAAAGAGAAAAGGCCTGGGTTGCTCCACCCGTTTGTGGGCTTGATTCATGCTGTCTGTCCCCATTGTCATCTTGCATGAACAGACCTGGACCTATGCCAGGAAAGGATTCGAGTAAGGGTGGTCCCAAATCAGTAAGGGGACCGGAAGATGGAGCTGAACTGAGCTCTACTGTGTGCCAGGGCCCCAGGGACATGACTGTACCTACTGTCACTGCTAGGTACAGTCTGTTAGGGAAGGGATCGCAGTGACGATGCCATTTGTTTAAGAAAGGGAACAAAGGCCAGAAGGGTGGAGCTCTTCCTAGTTGTCCATGGCTAGCAGGTGAGTTGGCCACCTGTCTGCCCTTATCGCGGGTCTGCCTCTGTTGGTGGCAGCCAGGGTGGAGCACAAGCTGGCTGATGGCTAGCTGGGAAGCTGTACGGGGTGCGTGTGTGTGTGTGTGTGTGTGTGTGTGTGTGTGTAACCCTACACAGTGCCCTACCCTTTCTCACTGTGTGAGTCCAGGGTCTGTGCGTTATGGAGAGGGGAAAGGGGTGTGCCTCTGGGGAGGGGTTGGCTGGACTGTGACTCACCCGGCTTGGTGACTCTTAAGAGCTCAGGAACGGCACTGCAGGGCACCTGTCCCTCGCTGAGGGCACCCACCATGATCACTGCGTCAAAGGTCCCTGCATTTGGAGCGGGGCGAAGACATGTGATGATGACAATTCATCTAACGATTCATCGTCCACTTGACAGGATCTGGGATTCAGATTCCTGGGCTGGTCTGTGAGGGAGTTCCTAGATTGAGTTAATTTGGCAGGAAAGATCTGCCCTAGGGGAAGACGGCACTATCCTCTGGCTGGGGTCCTGGACCAAAGATCAAGAACTCGAGTTGAGCATCAGCGTTCACCTCTCTGCTTCCTGGCTGCAGCCGTCTCATGCTCCTGATGCCAGGGCTTCCCCACCAGGATGTGGGGACCAAAAGAAAACCCTTCTTCCCTTAATTTGCTTTAAAAATTATTTTATTTTTAATTAACTAATCAATTAAAATTTGATTTGACGTGTATGGGTATTTTGTTTGAGTGTATGTTTGTACATTGCTTATATATAGCACCCACAGAGGTCAGACAAGGGTAACAGACACCTCCCCTAGAACTGGAGTTACAGAAGGTTGTGAGCCGCTATGTGGGTGCTGGGAATCGAACCCGGGCCCTCTGCAAAGTCATCAAGTGTTCTTAACTGTTTAGCTGTCTCAAGCTCACTTTTTTGTTGTTATTGTTGTTGTTGGTTTTTTATTTATTTATTTATTTATTTTGTTTTTTTTTTTTTTTTTTTTTTTTGAGACAGGGTTTCTCTGTAGCTTTGGAGCCTGCCCTGGAAATAGCTCTTGTAGACCAGGTTGGCCTCAAATCACTTTGTTTTTATTTTTAATTGTGCGTATATGTGTACAGATATGTGTACATGCCTGTAATGCTCTTTGATCCAGAAGAGGGCAATGGGTCCCTTGAAGTTGCAGTTTTAAGCCATTGTGAGTTTGCCTGGGGTGGATGCTGGGAACAGAATTTGAGTTCTCCACAAAAGCAGTATTTATGAGAGTTTAACTTCTGAGTCATCTCCCCAGCCTAGTTACCTTTTTTAAAATTTTTTTTTAAAAAAATTATTTTATTTTTGTTATGAGCCTAGCCTTTGACAGCTGCTGAGCCCAATTTTTATTATTTTAAATTCTGTGTATGCACACATATCTCTGTATAGGTTTGTGCACACGAGCGCAGGTGCTCACGGAGGCCGGAGGCATCATATCTCCTGGGACTGGAGTTATACAGGGAGTTATGAATCACCAGATGTGGGTGCTGGGATCCAAACTCAGGTCCTCTGCAAGAGCAATATGTGCTTTTCCTGTGGAGCTCTCTCTCCAACCCAAGTCTTACGCCACTGCATGGATATAATGCAGTTTGGTCCTTTCCACTCCGATTTCTCTCATCCCCCTCTAGAGTCTGATGCCCCCCCCATTAGTTCTTTAAGACAGGGTTGCTCTGTGTAGCCTGGCTATCCTGAAACTCACCATGTAGACCAGGCTGGCCCTGACCTCACAAAGGTATGCCTGCTTCTACCTCCTTAGCGCTGGGATGAAAGGCGTGCGCCACCGCCATCATCCTTGCTATTTTCATGTTTTGTTTTGCTTGTGACCCAGAGTTTAACGGGGGTGTGTGTGACCTGCATGAGCTTGGTGTGTGTGTGTGGGGGCGGTACTGAAGCATGGGCAACTTACCAGTGGCTACACCACTGAAGAAATGACTGGCCCTCCCCCAGCAGCTGCAGCGCCCTAGGGATGGGTGGCACCTTATGATGGCATTGCATTTGTCTGGTATTTTGTCAGTGCAATAAGAACAGTAATGAGGGCTGGAGAGAAGGCTCAGAGGTTAAGAACACTGCCTGCTCTTCCTGAGGTCCTGAGTTCAACTCCCAGCTACCACACGGTGGCTCCCAACCATCTATAGTGAGATCTGGTGCCCTCTTCTGGGGTGCAGGCAAAACATACAGGCAGAACACCATATATATAATAAATAAATGAATCTTAAAAAAAGAAAAGTGATTAATCAAGGTGTCACAGTATAGAAGGACTTCAGGCACTTGTGGGTGGGAGGGGAGGACATAGCGAGAGGGCTCACACAGGGCTCCAGAGTGAAGATAAGGGCTGGACAGTAGGGAATTGCTCTTGGCAATGGGGGTGAGGGTGGAGGGGAACGGGAAGTACCTTCAGAGCTGGGCAGCGGCTCCTGGCCCAGGGTGCAGAGGCTGAGGTGGTGGTACAGGCCACGAGCCTGGGCCTGCTTCAGCATTTCTGGACTTCCATCCACCCCTTGTACCTGGAGGAAGCCCCGAGCCTGCAGCTGGGAGAGAAGGTGGCATTGATTATGGCTCATTCCTGCCACTGCTCAGCTGAGTCCTTGTATGTGGTGACCAACAAGCCAGAGACAGAGGATGGGTTCTTGGTTAAGGAGTGGCAGAGAGCTAGATGTGGTGGCTCAGGCCTGTCATCTTGGCTACTCTGGAGGCTGAGGCTTGAATCCTAAATTCAAGGCCAGCCTGACAACCAGGAGAACTTCTCTCCAAATAAAAAGCAAACTAAAGGGCCACGGGTGTGGTTCATTGGTACAGGGCTCATTAACAATCCCCCAGTGAGGGACTGGGGTGTGACTCAGTGGTAGAGCACCGCCTAGAATCCCCCAGTGAGGGGCTGGGGTGGGGCTCAGTGGTAGAGCTCCTGCCTAGAATCCCCCAGTAAGGGACTGGGGTGTGACTCAGTGGTAGAGCACCTGCCTAGAATCCCCCAGTGAGGGGCTGGGGCATGGTTTAGTGACAAGTACATGGTTAGAATCCCCCAGTGAGAGACTGGGTTTATGTGTGGCAGATAACCTATCTACAATTCTCTAGCCAAGGGTGCTGGGTGCTGAAAGGAAGTCAGGGCATCACTGTACCAGCAGGTCTCACCTCCACGGCCACCAGGCCAGTGCCACAGGCCACATCCAGGATCAGAGCATCTTGGGGCCGGCCAGGAAGGGCTCGACTGAGACAATTCACAGCAAGGCAGGGGGCTCGGTACTTCAATGCAGCCACATCCTGGGGACAGAACACTCAGTCAAGCACCCTCTGGTGCCCTAGAGTTTGGAGGACGAACTTTGTCGGGTGCTTATGCACCCGCTGGTTTGAGTTGACGTGTGTTGGAGTTTGGGTCCTTCTGGGACCTCAGTAATAGAAGATCCAGGCTTGAGGTGTCTTTTACTGTCAAGGGCCCCCACAGCAGTGGGACTCAAGCTGGCAGAAACTGGCTACTTGGCTGGGGCAGCTCTAAGCCCGGCTGTCTATATTGAGTGACGTCTCAATAGCGCCCCCTGCAGGCAGTCTCCCTGTCTGGTTGGCAGTGTTGAGGTGGGACATAGGGGACGTCCAGTCCCGAGTTAGAGGTGGTGCTTAGAGGCCGGTAGTGGCCAGCTCCCAGCTTCCCTGGGATGCGCGGGTACTATTCTCGCTTTGCACATAAAAAAACAATCTAGGCCCCCCAAATTAAGGACCTACGTGCATTCACCTTATCGTACTCTGGAGCCCAGTCGTCATAGAAGCGGAGCTTGCAGGCCAGGTCGGTGATGCCGTGGGAGGCCCCGACACGGGCCAGTACTTGGGGCAGCCTCCCAGCCTCCTCCCGAGTCATCCTCCTGTGGGGACAGGACAGAACTGTGACGAGGTCCATCACAGTCTCCCGTCCTCGCTCACCCGGTGGAGGAGGTTGCCAGAGCTCCAACTTTTTCCCACGTCACATACAAGTCCCTGAGTGGGAAATGGCGGGAGCTGACTTGTACACCATGGAACTGTTCCTGGGGGAAGGGTGGGCAAAGGGGGCACTCCTGCGCAGGGAATGAGAACTGCACCTCAGCCTGTCACCCCTGGGCGTGGATCGGGGGTCTTCCTCATCGCAAGGGTCTCCAAGGAGCAGAAAGCTCACCACTCACTGCGAGGACTCCCCCTTTGCAGGGCAGACAGGCCGAGGAACTGGAGGAAGGACAGCACGGAGAGTCTGGCCCCGCCTCCAGCACGCGACGATTGGGTTTCCGTGAGAGAAAACAGCCAATCAAAGCAAAATATTGACAATCCACCCCCTACCACAAGCCAGTGCGTGGAAAACTCTGGTCCTTCTTCCTTCGGAAATTCAGTAGGATTTTTTTACATTATTATTTTTTTTAATTATTATTATTATTTTGGTTTTACGCGCAGGGTTTCTCAGTGTAACACAATTCTGGCTGTCCTGGAACTCACTCTGTAGACCAGGCTGGCTTCGAACTCACAGAGATCCACCTGCCTCTGCCCTCCCGAGTCCTGGGATTAAGGCATGCCGCTCGGCTTGGTTTTATTTTTTCACAAATAAATAAACATTTTTTTTTAGAGACAAGGTCTTGCAATATAGCCCTGAACAACTTGGAATTTTATGTAGACCAGGACTAGGAGCACACAGAGAACCTCCTACCTCTGCCTCTCAGCCCTCTGCTGCCGCTCCGGGCTACAGTATTAAAACAAAAATTATTCATTTGGGGATTGCGTGTGGTGGTCAGAGAACAACTTTTTGGAGTCTCAGCTCCCCTTCCGCCGCGTGGGTTCCAGGGATGGAACTCAGATTGTGAGGCTCGGCTGCGAGGACCTTCACCTGCCGAGCCATCTCTCTGGTCCCAGTTTTTAATTTTTTTATGGTTTCATGTAGCTCAAGTTGGTTTTAAACTTTCTAGGCGGCTGAGGATGGCCCTGAACGTCTCATCTTACTGCTCCTACTTCCCAAGTGCTGAGATTACAGGTGTGCACCACCACATCTAATTTATGTGGTTTTAGGCATTGAACTCAGGGCTTAGTGTATGCTAGATAAGCGCTCTATCACTTGAGCTGCATCCCCAGTCTTTGCAAGAATTTTAATTAATTCATTTTATTTTTTTAGAGTATTTTATAATCTCTACTGTTCATCAGAGGTGATACAGCCTCACATGGGTGTTGAGAATACCAAACTATTTAGTGCATGAAAAAAACTGAATTTCAACTTTTTTTTTTCTTTTTTGAGACAGGGTTTCTCTGTGGCGCTCTGGCTGTCCTGGAACCCTCTGTGGAACAGGCTGGCCTTGAACTCACAGACATCATGACTGGTTCTATAGGGCTCTTTGAACACAAACACACTGAAAAGAGAAGCTGGGGACACACTGAGGGTCCATGGTGACCATGACAAGGTATCAGCTGGCTGTGCTGAGAAGGAAGAGGGAGTGGAAAGGGGCTCAGGATCCAGGTGAGAACCTCCAGCACCTCATGAGCCGTTAGAAAAGGGGGCTTTGTGGGACTGGGATGAAGCTCAGTTGCTAGGGTGCTTGCAGGTTCTGTCCCCAGCACTACATAAATAAAGTGAGGCTTCGACTCCTAACTGTGTGTGCGGGCCGGGCCTTCCACACCCACCTGCAGTGTTCTAGCATGAGATATATTCTTAGGTTGTGGGAACGACTGAGGTCTGGGGAGGGGTCTAACGAGGATGGTCACATGCACCATACACCACAGCTAGGCTAGCCATTATCTTTTGATCGTGTTGGTGATGGAACCTACGCTAGGCAAGTACTCTTCTCTGAGCGACATCCCTGCCTTATACAGGATGTTTCTGATGCTTTTGGTAACAGATGTGGCATTACCATGGGGGAAAGCCCTAGATTTCGGTGTTTTCACGGAACCTCCCCAAAATAAGCCACACCCAGCTTGAACACTCTACAAGGTTGATTGACAGATTAGAAATCTGGTGTTTCAGGAGAGGTGGAATGCTGCAGGTCCAGAATCTTCGCCCCCTAAATAGCCATTTATTGCCCACCTCTGTGTGCGACCTAACAGCCTTGTGACTGTCACGTGAAACCTCTAGGAATGTGTAGACAGACCCCTATCTCCTCCCAACCCAAAGCAAGAATGTCCCAAGATGCCTGGAGCAGAGGTTTCCTTGTTTTGCTTTCAAGTTACCTACCTGGTGTATCCACAAATGTATTTTTTAAAAAATCAAATTACACCAGGCAGTGGTGGCACATGCTTTAATTCCAGCACTCAGCAGGCAGAGATGGGTGGATTTCTGTGAGTTCAAGGCCAGCCTGGTCTACAGAGTGAGTTTTAGGATAGCCAGGGCTACATAAAGAAACCCTGTATTGGAAAACCAAAAAACAAAACAAAACAAATAAAATAAAATAAAGAGCCAGGTGGTGGTGGTGCACACCTTTAATCCCAGCACTTGGGAGGCAGAGGCAAGGGGATCTCTGAGTTCGAGGTCAGTCTGGTCTACACGCTGAGCCAGAACTACAGAGAAACGCTGTCTTGGAAAAAAATTACATGTTATCTCTTCATTTATGCATTTTCTCTGTGTGTGTGTGTGTGTATGCCGTGTGTGTGTGTGTATGCCGTGTGTGTGGATAGCAGAAGAATCAGGTCTCTCTCCATCGTGTGTATTTCAGGGACTGAAATTAGATTGTCCCGGGTGCTGGTGGCACACACTTGGGAGGCAGAGGCAGGTGGGTCTCAATGAGTTTGAGGCCAGCCTGGTCTACAAAGCAAGTTCCAGGACAGCCAGGAATGTTACACACAGAGACCCTGCCTCAACCTGCCCTCCCCTCTCCCCCAAAAAGAAGAAGAAAAGAAAAGAAGA
The DNA here is from genome assembly GCF_014885135.2 of Alexandromys fortis. Taxonomy (NCBI): domain Eukaryota; kingdom Metazoa; phylum Chordata; class Mammalia; order Rodentia; family Cricetidae; genus Alexandromys; species Alexandromys fortis. The sequence continues at coordinate 81,864 of NW_026068043.1, forward strand.
AGAAATTAGACTGTCCGTCACGGCAGAAGAGCCTTTACCCGCTGACCGTCTTGACAGCTCCCACCAATATATTTGGAAGGTGTTTTGATTTATGACTTTCTTGGGTCTGTTACAACAAAAACCTCATAAGAGTCTGGGTTCCTGGGGCATGCTCACTCATATTTGGCTCCAGAAAAAGGTATCCTGATTCCTTTTGAGGTGGTCTGTCTTTCAGGTTGACTTCAGCACCCAAATCCATGTGCCCCCAACCCCATGCAAAAGGTGAGTTCATGAATGCCATTGGTCCAGCTAGTGATAAGAGAATGCCTGCCAGTCGGAGCCCTAAATGAGGAGGGAGGCTTATGTGTGCGATGTGAGATGCTGGGCCTGGGGTGTGGCTCCCTTGGGAGAGCACTTGCCTGCATCTTGCTGGAAGCTCTGCGGGCCATCTCATAAATGATGCATGGTGCACACTTGTAATCCCAGACTCACAGTGGGGCAGGAGGATCAGAGGATCAAGGTTATCTTTGACTACACAGAGTTCCGAGTTAGCATGGGCCACAGGAGACCTTGTCTTGAAAAGGTGGAGGGCAGGAAACCAGACGACTCAGTAGGTAAAGGTGCAAGCATTTACTGAGGCTTGATGAGCTGGGTTGAAGTCCCAAAACCCACATAGTACAAGGAAAGAACTAACTCCTGAAAGTTGTCCTCGACCTCCACACACATTTGCCTTGGCATGTGCACACACATGTACACATATGCATGTGAACACACACATACCATAAATAAATACATAAAATATTTTTTAAAAAGTATTTAATTTTATGTGCATTGGTGTTTTGGCTACATTCATGTCTATGTGAGTGTGTTGCATCCCCTGGAATGGAGTTACAGACAGCTGTGAACTGCCATCAGCTGGGAATTGAACCTAGGACCTCTGGAAGAGCAGCCCGTGTGCTTAACTGCTGAGCCACCTCTCCAGCCCCCAATTAAAAAAATGTTTTTTATTTTTTTTATTTTTTATTTTTAAAGGAATCTGAGCTTAAAGTGGTAGTGCACACTTTTTCTTTGTTTGTTTTGTTTTTTTTTCAGACAGGTTTCTCAGTGTAACAGTCCTGGCTGTCCTGGAACTCGCTGATAACCAGGCTGGCCTTGAACTCACTGAGATCCGCCTGCCTCTGTGTCCCAAGTGCTGGGATTTAAAGTGTGTGCCACCACTGCCGGTCAGTAATACATATGTTTAACCCCTTTAATCTCTGCATTTGAAGACAGTCTGGTCTACATAGAGAAGTCTAGACCACACCGGCAGAAGCAGGTGAATTTCTTTGCTTTCCAGGCCAGTCTTGTCTACAGAGTGAGTTCCAGGACAGCCAAGATTATATGGTGAGATCCTGTCTCAAATAAAATAAATAAATTAAATAGAGTAAAAGTAGACAACGGTGGTGTATGCCTTTAATTTCAGCACTTGGGAAGCAGAGGCAGGGGGATCTCTGAGTTTGAGACCAGCCTGTTCTATAGAGGGAGTTCCAAGGACAGCTGGGGCTACACAGAAAAATCCTGTTTCAAAAAAAAAAAAAGAATAAAAATGAAAAAATAAAAGTCCAGTGTCCTGGGGAAGAATAATTTTAAGTGGGCAATAGCGTGCCTGGCTTTAGGGTTCGTGTCCTTGGCAGACTCTAGGTGAAGGCTGGGCTAGGCCAGGATGGCTCAGTGAGCCTGTCTACCTCTACACAGCCTCCTCTCCCAGAACACCCTTCTCAAGGCCGACTCTGAGGCCCTGGGCTCCAGAGGGAAAATTCGTCTTTGTCCCTCTGCTGGGCTGGCAGGGTCAGTGTAAGGCATGTGGAGAGTGTGCATGGACTCTGGGGGGTGGTGAGCGCCCGAGAGATGCTCCCTCTGGCCTGATGCAGGGCCAACCAGAGCTTGTGTTTATTCCATGAGCTCCCACCCTCCTCCTTCCCCATCTCTCACAGATCATTGTCTACATCTGTCTCAAACCGGGAAGTGTATTCAGTGCGTGTATCCGTGAACACCCACATGGAAGGAAGAAAGGAGTTTCTTTCTATGATAGAGGTTCTTTCAACTCATTTGCTCTGGATTGGGGACTTCAAACTGCTGTCCTGGGCTCAAAATATAGGGACCCACGACGGGGTGTCTAGGTGGGAGGACTTGGTATCAGTCTGAGAACCCTGGTAGAAAAGCGGTATACACACGCTGTGATGGTAAATCTAAAGACAGGTGGATCTACAGGCTTGCTGGCCAGGAGGCCTTGCATAGCTGGGGAGCCCTGGTCCAATGAGAAACCTTGTCTTTTTTTTTTTAAAATATTTATTTGTTTATTATGTATACAATATTCTGTGTGTGTGACTGCAGGCCAGAAGAGGGCACCAGACCTCATTACAGATGGTTGTGAGCCACCATGTGGTTGCTGGGAATTGAACTCAGGACCTTTGGAAGAGGAGGCAATGCTCTTAACCTCTGAGCTATCTCTCCAGCCCCGAGAAACCTTGTCTTAAAGGAGATAGATGGCATCCTGTGGATGATGGCAGAGGTGGTCCTCTGGTCTCCACATGCATATCCCATGTATGTTTGCACCCACAGACAGACAGACAGACAGACACCCACACACCCACACATATACTTAAAGAAAAAGACAAGACAGTGTAGGCTGGTTCTGAGGCCACATTATCTGAAGCTCCTCCCCGTGTCCCACCCCAGGTCATAGCCTCATACACCCTCAATCTATATCACCAGATGTCTGTGTCAACCGCTGTCTTCACACTGCCAGCGTGGACAGACATCGGCTTCTACAGAGGTAATCGGTGGTGTGGATGGAGTCTCTGTCTGCTTTGTGTCTCTCTGCCTCCAGGGGAAGGCTTTCTTTGGACCCCTCCGATGCCCACCATCAGTCCTCGGGATCCCGCAGCTTAGCCCAGAACCCCACTGCCTCTCCACCCTAACTGCAGTGACTCTGAGCCATGGACTCAAGACAGTACAGCGGGTCAGCGTCTCTGTGGTCAGAAAGGGCTGCGGTGGCCCTTTGGAGCTGTGCTCTGCAATTTGAAGGGTGACAGACAGTATTTCCTGAATGCGAGGCAGAGCTAAGATCTGGTGTTAGGTGGGGTCTATGGCAAACGTACCAAGTTCACAGACGATGTTCATGCAGTATAAGGACCATGGCTACTGGGTCACATCAGCCCAGGGCCCACAGGTATCTCAGGTCCTCATGGGCATCTGTATGATGGAATGGGTTTGCTCTGTGTGCGTTTGAGGCTGTGTGCAATCATGATTTTCTAAGGACTGAAGCGATGCCATGATTGTAAGGAGGGTGGGTGCCTCCTGCAGCTGGTGGTGTCCATGTCCAGGAGAAAGCACAACTTCATCTATGGCCACCCCAATTCATTCTCGGGTTCCATGCAGAAAGCAGAGCTGGGTGTATTGCTCCTTCCAGACTGGTCCTGCTCTGTGCTGCTGATGTGTGGAGGAGCCCTGTCCTTGTGGAAGGCCCCAACTGAGAAAGAATTGCTCAGTCCTAGCAAGCGCCCTGCCTTCCTCCACCCAGGAGGAGAGCAGAAGGTGGGCCTCTCTTTATATGTTGGATTTGTTTATCCCTGAGCTCAGCTCAGATCATGTTCTAGCGTTCTAGTGTACCTGAGTGCGCTCTCTCTCTCTCTCTCTCTCTCTCTCTCTCTCTCTCTCTCCCCTTCCCTCCTTCCCTCCTTCCCTCTTTCCCTCCTTCCCTCCTTCCCTCCCTCCCTCNTCCCTCCCTCCCTCTCTTCTCCCCTCTGACATTGTTACTCTGTCCTAGCTGTCCCACTCCTCAATCTGTACACCAAGGTGGCTTGGAGCTCACAGAGATGCACCTGCCTCTGCCTCCCAAGTGCTGGAATTAAAGGTGTGCGCCACCTTGCCAGACAGTTGACCTCCTCTGGCTGTCATAAAACACGGACACACAACAACCTGAGAAAGAAAGGGCTCTCTGGCTCCCAGGACGCAGCCCATCATGGTGGAGATGGCACTGGGCAGGAACATGAAGCAGGCGGTCCCATCACATCCACACTCGGGAAGCTGATGCTGGTCCTCAGCTAGGGTGGTGCTAATGCTAATGCACCCACACTCAGGAAGCAGAGAGAGGTGATACTGGACCTCATCTCAGAGGTGGTAGATAGAATTCCTAAAAATAAAGCCGGGCAGTGGTGGCGAATGCCTTTAATCCCAGCACTCGGGAGGCAGAGGCAGGCGGATCTCTGTGAGTTCGAGACCAGTCTGGTCTACAGAGCTAGTTCCAAGACAGGCTCCAAAGCCACAGAGAAACCCTGTCTCGGAAAAAAACAAAACAAACAAACAAACAAAAACAACCTAAAAATGACAACAGAGATTTTTTCCTCAGTCTTGTGCCCACATGTGTATGAACACACACATAAACATGGAAAAAAAGTACAGAGATCTGATCACAATAAGCCTGTGTACTGAATCTCCTCCCTCTGCCCCATCCTTCTACCAAAGCTCATACAAGCTTAATCTACTCCACAGGTCTCTGTGTCACTGCTGAGGACATACTTGCTGGTGGTGTGTCTGACGTCATAGCGACTCTCATCTGTGCTGCTGGTTCTCAGGACAGCTCACTATGGACACTTTGAAAGTCCATCCTCAGCCCTTTGAATTCTGCATCTGACAGCCAGATCCCCTGTCTCTTCTGTGTCCCGTGTCCAGCAGACAATGAGCCATGACTCGCCGGCAACTGGAAGTAGCCAGCACGTCTCTGGTCAGGCTGGGCTGGCTGGTTACCATTGTCTGCTGTGCCCTACCCTTCTGGCGTGGTACAAAAGTTTCTGAAGAGATCATAATTTGGGAAGGGCTGTGGTTCATGTGTGAGGCTCAAGGACTTGAGATCCTACGGTGTGTGAAATACTCACGCATGACACTACCCCAGGACATACAGGTGTCTCGAGTTCTGGTGGTCACCTGCATTGTCATCACCTGGATGGGTTTGCTGCTGGACAGGTTCCGGGGAGACACGACATGTGTGCCAAATACAAGCATTAAAGATGACGGTGGTGACAAGTGCGTTGTTCCTGGGACTTGGTGTGCTGCTGCTGGTGTCTGTGTCCTGGATAACACACAATGTTATCAACGGCAACTCTCTCTCTCTCCTGCTCATGGAAACCATGATGGAGCTGGCTCAGCTCCCTGCTGCTTCTGCTGGGAGGAGCCCTCCTAGGAGGGGCCCACCTGTGGTACAAGGCTCCGACTAACAATGACCAGCCCAGTCCTCCAGAGGGCTCCAACAATGGCTTGCCCAGTTCTTCTGAGGGCTCCAGGGATGGGCCCTCCTCAGAGAACAATGCATAAGGTAGGCCACTCTCTGCGTTTTGGATTTATCTGTAGTCCCCTCAGATCCATCACCTAGTGACTTATTCTCCAGCTGTTTCTCTTTGACTGAAACATCTTTGGCCTGAGGGAAGGAGAAACAGGAAGCTACAGGACTTGAGTGCCCTCCTCAGCCTCATTGAATTTCTGCTGGGGACACAAGGGGAGAGAAGACTCCTCCAGGGACCTGGCTGCAAACAGCCTTTGCTGGTGACCTCCTGGGTGCGGTTCTCATGACTCAGCACAATGCTGTGGTGCACTTCATGTGGATGCAGCCGCCTCAGTCACCCATGAACACGGGGCCCCAATAAAGTCACTTGTTACCTATGCTGGACTGGGATGCCATCATTTCAAGGTCTGCAGTTAGCATCTGAATCTGGGGTGACTAGACTCAGACAGAAGGCTAGAGAGCTGGCACTAGGATGTTAGTGCCTGTGTTGCTGGGTGTTGTGGGATGGGCGAGCAGGGACTGAGCCAGGCTGCCACCAGCCTGGCCCTCTCTGAAACCCTCCCTAAGATCTCACCTCTGAAATTACTGATAGTCTGTGGCCCTGGCACTTCTGCCAGTTGCTTGCAGAAGATAAGCCTGGCTATTGGCAACCACCCTCTCCTGGCTGGTAGTCACTGACTGGTACTACAGTAGCATGTAAGTCAACCCTTGGAGAAGTATAGCCTGGCTGAGTTCATTGAGAGGCAATGCTTGTGTGTGTGTGTGTGTGTGTGTGTGTGTGTGTGAGCGCGTGTGCTCGTGCATATGCACACACGCGCTAATATGTGACCAAGGACTGTGTCAGGTGCCCCTGTGTAATCAATTTTCCTACTGTTTTCTGAGATAGGGTCTCCTCGGCAGCCACCAGTTAGGCCTGCCTGACTGGCCAGCAAGTTGTAGGCTCCTGCTGTGTGTTTCTGTCTGGAGTGTGGATTACAGGTGTGATGTGGGATTCCCCTCTGTCTGCTGTGAATATGTTTTATTGCCATTAATTAATACGGAATTTGCTTTCAACCAGTGGCTTAACAGAATATAGCTAGGCTGGAAGAGATATTTACAGAGAAAGTAGGTAGAGTCAAGGAGAAGCCATGTAGCCGCTCCAGGAGACAGATGCTGGATGGAACTTTACTGGTTGGCCACAACCACATGGCAATACACAGATTAATAGAAATGGGTTAATTTAAGATGTAAGAGTTAGCTAGAAATATGCTTAAGCTATTGGCCAGACAGTATTGCAATCAATGAAATTTCTGTGTAATTATTTCGGGTCTTGGTGTCTGGGAATGAGCAAGCAGCCTCTGACTACACAGGTGTATACCCCACGCCCTGTGTTTTATATGACTGTTAACATCTGAGCTCCGTTCCTCAGTCTGTAGCAGTTGCTCCATCTGTTGTCCCCTCAGAAGGACAGTGACCCGAAATTACACTTGTCCTCATGGCCTTTGACCCTGTCTCTCACTGCCTACTCTCCTTTCTTCTGTCTGGATAACACTTTTCTGCAAAAGTCCTGTTTAAAGTGCTGGTCTAGGACTTCCCCACACAGGAGTCACCCTCCCAGTGGCTCCCAGCTGTGTGTGTGCTGGAGCAGGGGATGGCTGTGGGGGGAAAAGGCAGCTCTGGGTGTTCCTCCTCCTGTGAACTTGGGGATCCTTTTTCTCTTTCAATTGTTGTGACAAGATGCCTGACAACAGCTACTTTAGGAGGAAAGGAAGGTCTTATTTTGACTCACAATTGAGAATACAACAGAGAAAGCATGGGAATAGGAGTGTGGAGCAGCTGGTCACATCCCATCCACAGCGAGGAATCAGAGAAATATGGTTGTATAAGGGTCCAGATGTAGTCGATTATAATAAAGTAGTCCCACACTAACTCAGAATGGAGTATAATAAGGGTCTCTTTATTTAGGGGTAGACTCACAGATCAGCAGTCCTCTGCATGAGCGGGGAACAGGAACTGAATCCAGCAGCCAAGGGACTGCGCACGTTTCTACATCTGTGTATACACATGGCCACGCCCAGAGTGAGCCAGTTCCTTAAAGGCTATTGACTGAAGAAGTTCTCACAGCATCTCCTCCTTTTGTCTAAATAAAAGAGTTCTAGCTGGGCGGTGGTGGCACATGCCTTTAATCCCAGCACTTGGGAGGCAGAGACAGGTGGATCTCTGTGAGTTTGAGGCGAGCCTGGTCTACAAGAGCTAGTTCTAGGACAGACTCCAAAGCTACAGAGAAACCCTGTCTTGAAAAGAAAAGAGTTCTAAGCCTAACACAAAACTATATACAATAAGAACAAATATTAAGTATAAAAATTAGAATTATAACTAGCATATATAATATCAAGCAAAAAACCATATACTAAATGTTTTAATAGTTATCTTATCCTTAGGAGTCTAAGTCTTGTTTTAGAAATAGCTTGGCTAAGTCATGAGAGAAAAATAACTATGCCTATCTAGTCTTTAATCCCATCAAAGACCCAAGAAGGGGAATTATATTACTTGAGTAAACAGGAAGCAAAATTAAGCAACTTCCAAAAGGTACAATAAATGATGGGGACAACTGGCTACCTGGGCAATTACCCGAAGTCTCATCTGCAATGTTGGAGCAACCAACTTTGGCCAAGACCTAGGACAGACAATTTTCAGAGCCAGGAAAAATTTCAAAACCATCTTACCCTGTCTTGGTAAGGTTTGGTAGTCTTTTTGCTTGTATCCTTCTTGTCCAGTCTGGAATTTTGTCAGTGGTCGAGGCATGGGCAGTTCTGTAGGAGGGAGGCCACTAGTTAGTTCCCAGCTGCTTAGCCCTGAAATAATCACACAGAAACTGTATTAATTAAATCACAGCTTGGCCCATTAGTTTTAGCTTCTTATTGGCTAACTCTTATATCAATTTAACCCTTTTCTATTAATCTGTATAGGGCCACGTGGCTGTGGCTTGTCAGGTAAAGTTCCCAGTGTCACATCTGTCTCTGGCAGTTCCATGGCTTCTCTCTGGCTCTGCCCTTCTTCCTTCCAGCATTTAGCTTAGTTTTCCCCACCTAGCTAAGTTCTGCTCTCCTATAGGTCCAAAGCAGTTTCTTTATTTCTTAATGGTAATCACAGCATACAGAGGGAAATCCCACATCACAGTTCTTTGCCCAAAGGCTAGTTTTGCCAAGAAGAAAGCAAGCTCCAAGTGGAGTGTCTTCAGTGCCTAACAACTCTCAGGACTAGATCAGTGATGCCAGGAGCAATCGTGTCTCACATCAACAGAACCCTGTTTAGTTAAAAGCATCACCTCAGCTCCCTGGCACCCCTTATACAAAAAAAAATCTGAATTATTTAGCTGGCGGATTCACCCCAGCTTCACCCCAGATCCTGGCACAAGCTCCCTCCCCTGGGAGTTGCCTCAGTCCAAACCCCACCTCTGAGAAAGCCCTCCAAAAGGTGACTTCTCCCCAGGGAAGGTCAAGACCACTCCCACAGGCTATCTGAACTGCCCCCTAGAGAATGAACATGTGGTCTCCTGGTTCCGTGGTCTCCCCTTTCCCCCCTTTTCCTCTTGGTTTTCCTGGGGCCACCTAGGAGTATTGCCATCCGTTAAATATGAGCGTCTTTTAATTTGGTCTAATTTGGTCAGATTGGAATTATTTGCATTGGTGGAGAGGTTTGTTGGCCAAGAGATATACTTAACAAACCCTAAATTATTTGAATGCCATACTCTACAGTTCTTTGAAGTGGTTGAAGATTACCCATCTATGTGGAATACAGTCTCTATGTATCTAAAGAACCTGATTAGTCTAACTATATGTATGACAAACATGGATGACTATTGACCTATAATTCTTAATACCTATAAAGCTTAAAGACTAAGGCTTCTTATTAGAATATTAAATGATTTTAAACAACTGTGCAGAAAATGAGGACAATGACCTCAAAATGTAAACAGTGTATAAGTATCTTGGTCAGAGGTAGAAATGTATAGTGCAATATGACAAATAAATCCTAAAATTGCATCAATATACAAAATATCTTAAGCAGAGTTTGAAACATGCATGCATACAATATGACAAAATAACTTTGCCTAGGTGTACAAATATTGTAAAACAGAAATAGGAGCATATCCAATATAACAAATATAATTTAAATTTGTATCAATATATAAAAATCTATACCAATAAATTGTTTATAAATAATAGCTCATAAGTATTCACTCCATTACCCACTATTATTATTAGTGTGAATAAGTACACACTAATCTGCCTATTATCCCATCCAGTTCCTTTTCTTTCCCAAAGAGATCCCTGAACCTACATAGTTTCCACCCAACCCCCAACCCTATACCACTTGTAATCAGCCCTTAATAGATGTCTCTAACCCTGAGGACAAACCTTGCTGGGAGAGGGGACATCATCTTCTAGAATTACTTCCAACTGTCATGGGAGCAATGCTATGTCTATGGGATCCTGTAAAACTAAAATGATGGTTAAGTTTCAAGATTACTATCTGGTATAATTGCAAATGGTCTCTGAGTAGTCGAAACGGTTTTTCTGAAGTTCTTATTTGGAGTTCTGGCCAAAATGTTGTAAGGAGGTGCACCATTTCAGCTAACCAAGTTGGAATCATCTTGAGCAGCCTGTACCCAAAACTGGTCTTAAAGGAGTGCTATCAGCATCATGATGTCATATCAACCAGGTGGAGTCATTGTTGTGGGGCCTCATTGTCTTCCTGGAAACTTCAAAAATTACCACAGGAAAATTTATTGTTCATTGTAGAAAACTTAGACATTATTCATATAGCCATATAGTCAATGGACGTATGATAGAAACAAAAATATTGGTGGGGAAAAGTAAAATCTTTCCTAAATTCTTTCTTCTTTCTGTCCCATACTAGATGGCTCCAGCGATGACACAGAAACTCTATTTTTCTTTTAATAACATGCTTAGATTTAGAGAAAGATAGCCATTGCCCAACTGCAAAGCCAGCTCTAATTTTTAAGTACAGGTGATGAAATTTTACCCTGCAGACAATATGTCACCAAAATGCTGATGGAAGACCCCAGACTCAAATAGTATGTAAGAGCAAAGAGCATTTATCTAGCAATATATGCTGGGCTGTTCACCTCCACAAAACGGCAATGAGAGGAGTGTGCAGGCTTCTTTTAAGCACAGCCAGGGGAATCATGATCAAGAGATCATCTCAAATATGATTGGTTAAACAAGCAGCAGTTATAGCAGTATACTTTTAAATGGCTGAGGCTCTGTTTTTGGACATACCTGGATAAGTTTCAAGGGGGTTGCAGGAACTGTCCTTGAAAGGTTTGGGGCTGACTCGGGTGTTGTTCACGCTGTCTTCCTCATCCCTGAATGTAATGGTGTTTTTTTGACAAATGGCCCTTTGTTGGCAGAGACACCTGTTTGCCCTTCTCGGAGAACTGAAAATGAAATTCAGCTGTAAAAGTGGGAACGTTTAAACCCTTCATTCTCCCCTTGAGATTGGCTCTATCTGGAACCGTTGAGATTGGTCTAGGGGCTGATACTGGGCTCTAATAACCATCAGTTTAATAGCAGCCAGATAGGAATTATCATTTTGTTAAGGCATCAATGATATAAGAGCCAATAGCAATTAGCAGAAGCAGAAGGGCCAAAGGTCCTGTGATGGCTGACAGAGCTCATTATCTAGAAGGAACGGGGATATGAGAATGGGAACCAGTTATTTATTTTATCTCAAGTCCCAAAGGACAGGGAGTTTCCTTCTGAATTCACATTCCATTTTGTTGGGGGACAAGGGGAGATGTATTGTATGCTGTAATTACTTCCTAGCTGAAACTGTCAGGTCCTGTCTGACATATTTATCCACGCTTTGGGGGAAGCATGTTGATTAGGAAAGAAATAGATACGAGACACAGATGGAGTTGGGAGGGCATCCAGTAAATACTGATATTCACCTCATGTTTATTTCTCATAGCCTTTCTATACCCTATTCCTAAAAGGGGGGCAGGGAAGGCAAAAGACTCCTTTACCATGATACAAGAAACAAAGTAATTACCTTTTTAATACTCAAAACATCAAGTAACCACACCCTAGGTCAGAGCATCCTGTTTGCAGCCATACCTTAGGTCAAACCTCCTGTCATCACTTTGAAGGAGCAAGCATAGGTCTGAACTCTCTGACTTTTAGTCAAGGTGGAATGGATCCACTTCTGTGGGCTCCCACAGATTCCCCCTTTTTAATTTATTTATTAAAGCTTGCACTTCTGCTACAGGACAGATGGCTGTGCCTGTCTTAGATTGTGTTCTTCAAGCTTGCAGACTTACCCATCATCAGTACATACATTTCATCATGAAACATCCTGTTTTAGATTGCCTGGAGGGAAAAAGATCTTACTCATCATTACTACCAGCATCTGTTCATAAAGGGTTAAGGGAGATTGCGTAGCTTGATGCCAAGCACCTCCCAGCCAACTTTTCATTGATCTCTCACAAGTAACTGGAGAATCATAGGCAAGCAGATAATGCTTCGTAACACATGTGTGTTGACAGAGGCTGTTTGCTCATTTCCAGCTGCCCAGACCTGAAAAGATCACACAGAAACGATATTAATTGCAATACTGTTTGACCAATAGTTTAAGCATATTTTTAGCTAGCTCTTACATCTTAAATTAACTAATTTTTATTATTTTATATTTTACCATAAGGCTCATGGTTTACTGGTACTGGCGTGTGGTCATCTTTCTCTTCCAGAAGCTACATGGCCTCTCCCTGACTCTACCTTCTTTCCTCCTCTATAGGCTTGGAATTCCCACCTTGCTCCATTTTGCTAAGCCACTGGCTGAAACAGCTTTATTCATTAACTAATAAAAGCAACACACATGCAGAGGGACTTCCCACACCATATGTGCTCCCATGGCCACATAGCTACTAATAAAGGACTAGAGGATGACCAAGATGGGATGACCTTTTTAAGTTGGTCTAGGATGTCTTTAACGGTTTTAGCTGCATCAAAATCCAAATTTGTCTTATTAAACATATCAAATATAAGAACTCATTAGTATCATGTCCAATTATTCTCAGATAGACTATAACCTTTTTCTAACCAGTGATGTGGGAGGTGATTCTGTATATGTGTTGCTTTTATTGGTTAATGAATAAAGAAGCTGCTTGGGCCTATGACAGGGTATAATAGAGCTAGGCAGAAAAACTAAACTGAATGCTGGGAGAAAAAAATGGAGGAGTCAAAGAGAAGTCATGTAGCTGCTGGAAGAGACAGATGTTGGAACCTTGCCGGTAGGCTACAACCTCGTGGTGATGTACAGGTTAATAGAGATGTGGTTAATTTAAGATGCAAGAGCTAGCTAGAAATATGTATAAACTAATAGGTCCAGCAGTGTTGTAATTAATATAGTTTCTTTTTCTTTTTTGTTTTTCAAGACAGGGTTTCTCTGTAGCTTTGGAGTCTGTCCTAGAACTAGCTCTTGTAGATCAGGCTGACCTTGAACTCACAGAGATCCACCTGCCTCTGCCTCCTGAGTGCTGGGATTAAAGGTGTGCACCACCACCTGGCTTAATACAGTTTCTGAGTAATTATTTTGAGTATGGGCTGCCAGGAAATGAACAAGCAGCCTCTCCCAACAGATTGGTGCCCAACGTGGTTGACTATATCCACATAAAACCTGAGAAAGCTTGGAAAGAAACTTCAGACACAAAAGAACAGAGTTAAGCAAGGCTTCTTGGTAGCCATCATTTTTTTTCCCAGCATTTGTCTCTTCCATCAGCTACATGGCTTCTTTTGAAGCCCATGCTGGGTGCCATTTGTTGGGTCCCACATGACATATGCGTGTGTGTGCTTGGTGGGAAGCATGTGGGTTAAAAAAGGAATAGATAAGAGACAACTGATAGAGTCGAGAGGGTATTTTTTTTTTTTTTTTTTTTTTTTGGATTTTCGAGACAGGGTTTCTCCGTAGCTTTTGGTTCCTTTCCCTGGAACTAGTTCTTGTAGACCAGGCTGGCCTCGAACTCACAGAGATCTGCCTGCCTCTACCTCCTGAGTGCTGGGATTAAAGGTGTGCACCACCACCGCCCGGCTTTGAGAGGGTATTTAATAAATACTGAGATTCGCCCCGTGTTTATTTCTCATAGCCTTTATATACCCCAATTCAAAGAGAAGGGGAAGGCAAAAGATTCTTTACTATGATACAAGGAACAAAGTAATTACCTCCTTAATACCCAAAACATCAAGTAACCACACCTGAGGCCAAAGCATCCTATTAGTAACCCCGCCTTAAGTCAAACCTCTTGTCACACAACCTTGAAGGAGCAAGAATAGGTCTGAAATCTCTGACCTTTAGCCAAGGTGGAATGGATCCACTTCTGTGCGCTCCCTCAGGAAACTAGGATGTTCCTGTCAGGGCCCAGGAAGTTTGTAATGTCAGATCAAAGGCAAGGAAGGAGTTTAGACAAGGGGGAGTTCATCCAAAGCATCTGGTTTGCTGACCCAGCTGAAGAGATGGGGAACTTTTACAACGGCTGGATTGTTCCACATCAGCTTTCAGCAAGTCCAGGGCTTTAGGCATTTGGAGCAGGTTTTAGTCACAGTGGATGCTAGGATGTGCCTGTCAGTCAAGTGGAAGCCTGCGGGACAGAAGCCAAAATTTATGAACTTAAAGAAAAATATTTGGAACTTTCAGGCCCATAGTCCTAGTAATTGGGAAGGCAAGGAGTCCCAAGACCAGGAGAGGAAGAGAAACGTCATCCTTAGGAATAGACAGGAGGGGAATCTTAGGCTGTATTTATCTAGAGTCCTTTTGATCTTTGAGAAGTGGATCCAAGTTTTCTACCTCTCTCTATTTTTTGAAGCTTATATGAATTTTTAGTTTACAAAAAGACATAAAAGTTTTAGATATGTTAGCATTATCAATCTGTACTGAAATCCATATTGTAGAAAACGAAGATAACAGTGTCTGTAAAACAGCTGGAGTAGGCTTACACCCTTAGGCCAGGCTTATTCTATCTCTGCTCCTCTGGTTCAGCCAGACATTTTACTTTAGACAAACACCTCCTTCCTTTCTTCCTTCCTTCCTCCCTTCCTTCCTTCCACTCTCTCTCTCTTTCTCTTAATCTATTTCTTCATGTTTTTAAACAACATAAAAACTTTAACTAATGTCTTTCTTATGTGTGTTTTTTTAGTCTAATATATTTTATGGTTTCTTTTTAAATTTAGTATTTGCAGATATGAGAAACCAAAGCAAATACAGTTTATATCCCTTCTGCCTTTTACAATTTTCTACATATCATTAAAACTTGTATTTTAAGACTTCCTTAGACCTGTAAAACTTGTATGGACTTTAACCTCTTCTTTTAATCTAATCATTTACCAGAGACACAAGCAGCTATTACCGAGCACAGTTATTTTAAATCATGTTCTTTAAAATTACTTCTGAAACCTGTTTTTTTTTTTTTTTTTTTTTTTTTGAGACAGAGTTTCTCTGTGTAACAGTCCTGGCTGTTCTGGAACTCAATTTGTAGACAAGGCTTGATTTTTGCAAATAAAATGAGTTAACAAGCTGGCTATGGCCTTGTGGAAGAATCTGGTTGCTGCTAAGCTGACAAAGTTATAGGTAGCCTAGTCATCAATACAATCAGACATTTGAGAAGGATAAATTATAACATGAAGAATAATCAGAATGGCCTGTGTTATCAGTTAAAATGGCAGAGACTAGTCCATTACCTAGACAAGCATCCCAGGCTCCTGTGGTCTCCAGAGCTTTGGGGCAGAGGCACCAGGACAGCATCAGTCTTTGACTGCCGGGCCCATAAGGTGAGAGTTTTTCCTGTGGAGGAGGAACATGGGGAAGACTGACCTTACTTTGTCTATGCAAAGTGGAACAATCAATTCTCCTGTGTCCTGCATGCTTACAGTCTGGGCTGGGTCCTAGCAGCAGGTGTTGTCTTGGGGCATTTTGCTCACTGGTCAGTCAGTGTTATCAGCAATCCAGGTGGTGCCATCATGGTTTTCCATTATCTTCTTTGGAGACCTCAGGGTCGCTGCTAGGAGCTGGGAGCCTCTGTCTGTCATAATAAAGCCTTTGTATTAAATAACTTAAATGCCGTATTCATCAGATCTTTGACAGGTTTGAGGACCACCATCTATTGGCTAGATCTGAGCTAAACAAACCTAGGCTTAATCTTGAAAATATATCTAAGTTTAGAAACAACAACCAGAGCATCATGTTCCCCTGTCAAATGTCTCCGGTCCTATGTTTCTGCCCAGCATCTTGTTATAATTTATGACTGAGATTTTGATTCTGCCATTTTATAGAAGGCCAATCATATAGAACCCCACAACCCAGAGGGCTGTGACATGATGATTAATTATCAACCTGTATTTTAAAATTATATGTTATATTTTAAAATGAGTTTTATAGGCACAAAACCTTAAACAAGAGTGGAAATATATATAGTTTAACAAAAATAGCCTTAAATTTGTATTAATACATAAAAATTCATACAAATGTGAAATAGTCAAGAGTAGGAGTCTTTTTTTTCTTAATCTGACTAATAATAATTTGTAAACAACCCCCCCTAAATGAAGAAAAATGCTTACAACTCACTGAATCTGAATGCCCCCAAACCAGCTATCTTATCTTTTGGAAATGTGGCATCATATTCTCCAGACTTTTTCCTGCTGTCTGTGGGCAAAGGCATCTTTAGGGGTCTCTGGGGAAACTGGAGATAATGGCCCCAGACCTGAGAAAACTGGCTGTAATATTTGCCTTCGGGTCTCAGAGCTGTTCCCATGCAGAGGGCTCAGCATGCATGTCACCTGTCCTGTAGTCTTCCTGGCTTTCTTCCTCATGTCTGAAGTCAAGATCCTCAGAGGTCTCCCCACTCAAATCTGATCTTTATTAATCTTGAAGGGAAACCACATATTTTTGTTTCCTATGGAATCAAAAGCATAATTTTTTCCCAAGCATAATATATCTTCCAACTTAATCTGAAGCCATGACATCCTAAAGTATATAGGCTGGTTTAATTTAACAGTTCCTTTTATAATTTAGTATGTTTTTTAGCAGCTGTCGTTTATTGAAGATTTTTTAAATTATTTTTAACAGTTTACCTTGTAGGCAGTGTCAGGACAGGGAAGGGTTAATACGGGAAAGTAACAGCAGCGAGGACCTTGGTGGAGGGAGGGGCTCTCACAAGGTTGTGCATGGCATTCAGGTTTTCAACTGAAGGAAGGGAGGGAGCAGTGGCTGCATGGGTACGCAGCAGCTGCTGGCACAGAATACCTGGCAGTCAGTCTTCCTGCAAAAGACCAATAGCTTCCCCAGCGAACAATTCACCGCAGATTCTCTGCCTGGCATTTGAAGTCCTTGAAAAGTGAAGGGACCAGGTCCATGGGGTGTCTTCTCCATTCTAATATTTGTCAAGAACATAAAAGAAACGAAGAACAGAACATAAATACATACATTTAAGAACAAACCCATTGGTGTTGGAAAAAGAAACTGAAAAGATGCAGATGATGGTGTCAATCCCCGTCTTTGGCCTCCATCTTTGGAGGCTCCGCCCTAACAGGTGGCACGTCCCGTGCTTAGGCTCCGCCCAGATGGCGGGAGTAAACCCTCAGTGGTTACCATAACCAGACTGGAGCTTCCTGACTTCAACAGATTGGAACTCATTGTTTCCACCCGAAGGGAGTTCTGAGCGTCTTCAGATCTCCCAGAGGAGGAGGGAGTTACGTGTCTGCCCTGCCTCTGTTGGTCTCAAGTTTTGTGTCCAGACATCAGACCTGAACAAAGACATGCCCAGACGAATCCAGACTCACCGATTGGCTGAGAACGGATTGTGCTCTCCTAAAATGCCCTACTAATGAGTTGGGATCTCCAGCATTTCCTCTCTAATGCACCAAATACAGAGTCTGAGGAAATGCAGAAGGAACATCCAGACTCACATAGTATGGAAGAGCAAAGAACATTTATTTACCAGTGTATGTGGGATCGTTCACCTCCACAAAATGCCGACGAGAGGAGCGTGCAGACTCCTTTCAAGCCCAGCCAGGGGAATTTCAGGAACAGTTAGGTCATCTCAAATACGGTTGGTTAAACAAGCTGCAGTTATAGTAGTCTAATTGGCCGAGGTTTGAGTTTTGGACATACTTGGGTAAAGTTTCAAGGAAATGTCCATGAGAAATTGTGGGGATGACTCAGGCCTGGTTTGCAGTCTCCCCCTCCTCATCCCTGAATGTAAGGGTGTTTGTTGACAAAGGGCCCTTTGTTGGGAGAGATACCTGTTTGCCCTTCTCAGAGAACTGAAACCTAAATTCAGCTGTAGAAGTGGGAAAAGTTAAATCCTTCAGATGCTGGTGCCCAGTTTGCTTTCTCTTTTGGTTATCGTGTGTGTGTGTGTGTGTGTGTGTGTGTGTGTGTGTGTGTGTGTGTTGGGGGTTGAGACAGGGTCCTGCTGGGTGGCTAAGGTTGCTTTGGGCCTTGTTGTGCAGACCAAGCTGGATCTACACTCTCAGCCGTCCACTTGTCCCTTGCTCCTGTGCTGATCCCATGGAGCAGAGGTGGTGGGGCTCAGGGTTTGTCCTGGAGGCTGAGTGAGGGATGAAGGAGCACTGGGTGGTGTTGATTAGGGGATTCTTTCTTTGAGAAGCCAGGGAAGGGCAGGTTTGGGACGCTCCATGATGTAGAAGGGTTTCTTGGCCTGCACAGAAACTTCCAGGCAATGGTGGTGGAAAATGTGTAGAATCCTCAGTCCACGGCTCCAGCCTCCCTGAGCTCCTGTGAGCTGAGCCTTCTTCCTGCTGCTGAGCCCCCGAGCTTTGACTGGTGCTGGGGAACTCACCTTTACCATTTGTCCTTCCTTCTTTTTCTTTTTCTCTCTTCATGATGAAGAAATCCTACAGAGTCCTGAGCTGTCCTGAAAGGTGTGACCATCCTGGGCTGTAATGACTGGTGTCACCTGCCACGCTTTTTAGTTTTTAAGACAGGACCCCATGCTCAGGCTGGCCTGGAACTCATTATTTCTGGGGATGCACTTGAACCTTCATTCTCCTGCCTCCGCCACCAGATGCTGAAATACAGATGTGTACTCCTTTTCTTGTATGTGGGGTTCTGAGGATGGACCCCAGGGCTTTGTACATGCTGGGCCAGCATCTCCCATTGAGTGGCATCCTCACCCTCCCCAGAGGTCTCTCTGATGGCTGAGTGAGGGGCTCAGGAGGGAGGGCAGGCTGGGATAGATGGAGGGGTGGAGTTTGACGGTGCTCTGTGTCAGGAGTCAATGGCCTATGTTGAGTGATGGACGAGGCTGAGGAGGGCTCAGGGATATAGGTGAGGATGCCCATGTTGCTGGGTAGGTCAGGAAATGTAGCCCCTGGAGTCCTGGAAAAGCCACAGATGGTCATCAAGGAGCCAAAGGATGTTTGACAGAAAGGGAAGCTAGAGGCCCAAATGTTGTGTAGTGGCCTTTCTTCTGTATTTTAATAAATAAAGCTTGCCTGAGGTTCAGGAAAGTAGAAGAGACATACTGGCCATATTTTTTGTGTAGGATCAGGCAGCAATGACACACACCTTTAATCCCAGTGGCCATGCTAGCTTGCCGTAGGAACCAGGCGGTAGTGGTGCACACCCTTAATCCCAGAACTGAAGAGGATTAAAGATGAGAGAAGACAGCTCTCAGTCTCAGTCTCGGTCTGTGATTTCGTGGAGGCAGGATCACCCATTTTGGACTGAGGTTGAGGTAAGAGCCAGTGGCTGGCTGTTTTGCTTTTCTGGTCTTCAGCTTGAACTCCAATATCTGTCTCTGCGTTTTTATTAACCGTGCATCCGTGTTATAGAGGAGCCATCAAGAGAACAGAGAACTGAAGATGGCCTGAGTCAAGGGCTTCCGTGCACCTTCTGGCATGGGTGCGGCCCCTGGGGCCTTTGGATGGAGGACAAAAGTAGAAAACCCATTGACCAGGACCAGACCTACACATCTCAGGCATGGCACTCCGTGAAGATGGCGCCATCCACCTGCCACATTGTGAAGCTGATGACCAAGGCCTCTGTGACCCATGGTGGGTTCCTCCTCATTGGTGCCACTGTCCTGTCACGTGAAGAAGAAGCAAACTTTCCTGTGTGCACAGTGAGGTTGACATTTGTCTAATAAACTACTATCTAGTTTGTTGCCCACAGTGATCCTTTCTCCTTTGTATTTTTATTGTATGGGTGGCGGTTTGCATGAGAACGGCCCCCATAGGCTCATGTATTTGAATGCTTAGTCACGGTGGAGTGGAACTCTTTGGTAGGAGCAGAAGGATTAGGAGGTGTGGCCTTGTTGGAGGAAGTGTGTCACTGGATGTGGGCTTTTAGTTTCCAAAGCCCAAACCAGGCTCAGGTTCTCTTTCCCTCTGAGCAGCAGCATGCATCTCTCAGCTACTGAGCCATGTTCCTGCCATGCTTCCTGCCCAGATGATAATGGACCAAGCCTCTGAAGGGTACACAAGGCCCCGATTTTTCTTTGATAAGAGTTGCTTTGGTTACAGTATCTCTTCACAGATATAGAATGATGACTAAGACAATGTGTGTCTGTGTACACATGCATGTCCAGGTATATATATGCACGTATGTGTTCACTCACGTGGAATCCAGAGGTTACTTTGTTTCTCTTCCAGGTGCTAGCCATATCTCCTTTTCTCCCAGGTAAGGTTTCATTGTATCACACTGGCCCTGGCTGGCCTGTAACTTGCTCTTCAGCCCAGTGGGGGGGTAATGAATGAGAATGGCTCCCATAGGCTCATGCTAAGTCCCCAGTTGGTGGAACTGTTTGGGAAGGATTAGGGGGTGTGGCCTTGGTGGAAAATATGTGCCACTCAGGGTGGGTTTTGAGTTTTAACTGGACTGGCATCTGCAGTGTGCTCTGACTGCTTTTGACTTGCTGATCGAGGTGTGAGGTTCCAGCTGTTCCTGCCACCACGCCTTTGCCATCATGGACTCTAACTCTCTGACTCCATAGCCCCAGGCAAACAGTTTCTTTGGTAAGCTGCCTTGGTCATGGTGTTTTGACACAGCAATAGAAAGGTAACTAAGATGACCAGGCTGTCTTTGAACTCAAAATCTTTCCCCTGTCCTTGCATTCTGAGGATCCTTCTCAATGCTTGGAGTTCAGCTCTCTTCCAACATCTGGGATTCTTTGAAAAAAAAAAAGTTTTTGTTTGTATGTGTATGGGCGTTTTCTTCCTTGCATGTATGCACTCCAAATATGAGTCCAGTGCCCACCAGACCAGGAGATGGCATGGATCCCCTGGAACGAGAGTTACAGAATGCTGGGTGGATGCTGGGAATTGGAAGTGAGTCATCTATAAGAGCAGCCAGTGCTCTTACCTGCTGAACCCTCTCTCTCCAGCCCCATGTCTGACATTTTTATGTGGGTTCTGTAGATCAAATTCAGGTCCTCATGCTCATAGGACAAATACATTATTGACTGAGCTCCCTGCCCCATGCTTGCATGTGTGTGTATGTGTTAGAGTATGCATGCACACGTACATGTTTGTGCACATTGTATGCATGTATGCATGCACACAGACATGTTTGTGCACAGGTGTGTGTGTGTGGCATTGTGCCCATGGTTTTATTCCTCTAGGAGGGAGGTCACTTTCTCTGAGGAGACCTTAGCCTTTCAGTATTTTTCCCTGGTACATATCCGGTGTGGGACATGTTGCAGGCTGTGGGAGACCTACATTTCAGAGGTCAGGATCCAAGCTCCACATCCTAGTCCATCGTGCTCTAAACATGTGACATGTGTATGTGGGGGACACCACTGGGTGTTGCTGCACATAACAGAATGGTGCATGGCCAGCCTTAAAGGAGGGACAATGTGCAGGTCCAGTGTGGGACACTGAGACTGGTCAATGCGGTCTGGGGCTCAGTGATACCATCAGGGACCCAGACATATGACCATTCCTCTCTGTCCCCTCCAGCTCCCAAGCCTTAGTGCTCAATCTGCCAACACCTTGTGGTTGAAACACTTCTCCAGTTAAAAGGGGGAAAGTGCCAGGCAGTCATAGCGCACACCTTTAATCCCAGCACTCAGGAGACAGAGGCAGGTGGATCTCTGTGAGTTCGAGGCCAGCCTGGTCTACAGAGCGAGTTCCAGGACACCCAGGGTTATACAGAGAAACGTCTCTTGAAAAACAAGATGAAACCAAAAGGGGAAAGTCCTGGGCCTGGTGGTGCACACGTGTGTTTCCAACACAGGGAGGTGGAGGCAGGAGGATCATGAGTTCAAGGTTGCACTCCACATCTCCTTTCCTAAAAGGCGTGGGAGGGTTAAGAAGGACAGAAAACCCTGCAGGGTGAATCTTGCCCTATCTGGGAACCTCTGTGTGAACCATCAGGTTCATTCCCTTGGCCTGAGAGGGGTACCATGACCAGCCATGCCTGGGGGTGGGTCAAGAAAGGAAGCTGGTGCCAGACTCTGCCAAGACACTGCCTGGCACTCTGCTCAGACCATTAAACAAGGGCAGGGAGGCCCTTTCTTTCCACAAATTATGTTTTCATTTAATTTTATTACTAATATGGATATGCATATATAACGTTGTGCATGACTGTGTGTACCCATGTGGAGAGAAAAGGGCGTTTCTTAATATTTAGATGAAAACTCTTGCTCATGATTGAGGCTTTAAGGTGACTTTGCCGGGTCTGGGCTCAGAATTCCATAGATCCAGGGTTGAGGGTTTAGCCTGGAGGACCTGAGTCAAGTTCTCAGAACTCATATAAAAATGTTGGGTGTGATAGTGTTTGCTGGCAACCCCAATGCAGTGAGGTGGAGACGTGAGGCACTTCTAAGGTACCAGCCAGCCAGTGAGTCGCCTAATGGGTGAGCCCCAGGCCAATGAGGTCCCCAACATGCAGGTGCACACACATAGAAACATGCACACACATTAACAAACATACTCAGGTACACACACACACACACACACATACACATACATGGAAACATGCACACACATTTACAATCATGCTCGGGTACACACACATATATGCACGCACACAGGAACATGCACACACATTTACAAACATGCTCAGGTGCACACACATGCATTCATGCACACAAGAACACATACATTAAAAAAAAGAGAAAGCAAAAGAAATACAGGGCTCTGGTCAGGGCAGGAGCCAAGGACTGGAGCGCTTCTCTCTACCCCAGCCTCTGTCAGAACCTCACGGAAGCTCAATCTGTTTCACCAGATAGATCCCCGTGTCAACTGCTGTGGTCACACTTGCTAGAGTGGGACATCTGACTCTACCAAGACAGTTGGTGGCAGTGGCATCTTACTTGCCCTCTGCCACTCCGCCTCACAGGGAGAGGCTTGCTTTAGATGCTTTAGAAGTCCATCCTCGGTTCATGGAATCCTGCATCTCTAGAGCTGAACCACCACTCTCTTCCTGGTCCTTTCCCCAGAAAACACTGAACCATGGTCCACATGGAGGAAGATGCCATCAGCTTCTCGATGGCTACACTGAGCTGGCCGTGTGCCATTGTGAGCCATATCCTGCCCATTTGGAGGGTGATGTTTCCGGAAGATGAGATGAACCCAGGTGCCAGAATTTGGGAGGGTCTGAAGCACATGTGCCTGGCTCTGAAAAGCAGCGGGATACAGTGCACGTTGTACAACACCTGGCCAATCGTAGCTAGAGACCTATGAGTGTCTGGAGTCTTCATGGAACCTGGCTAGGTCTGCTGCTGTGCATGGTCGGGAATTAATGTATCACGTCTGTGAATTCCTGGAATATTGAAGCTGAGATCATGAGGACAGCCAGTGTGATATTCCTCGGTATTGGCTTTCTGGTGCTGATGTCTCTGTCCTGGGTGGCACACAACATCAGCCATGGCTTCTCCAACCCACTGTTGAGCTCCATAAAGAACACAGAAATGGGTGCCTCACTCTGCCTGACCAGTTCGCTGCCGCTGTTGCTCAGAGCACTGTGCTGCACTTCAGCTGCCCACAATGCAGGGTCTGCCTCTTTTTCACTGTGGACTCTGTGGGCAGATGGTCGGGAGCCAACAGCAACACATCCGGTAAGTCTCTCCCTACCGTTTGAGCTGTTTCTTTTCAGACCAGCCTCAGGCCATCTCATGGCCCTGCTCTGCAGGCGTTTGATTCTCAGAGTGAGCAGGATGTCCAGGAAGCTTCTAAGACTCAAGACGCCACTCCCTAATTTCTAGACTCTGGACTGTTGCTGGGGGCAGAAAAGATACTTCCACGGAACTGCCCACAAGCTATCTGGGGACTCCAGGGACACGGCTGGATGAGATGTCACCATGCTGAGCAGGCTTCTTGGTGATGAAGCTGCTTGATCCCCTATGAACTTATAAGTGACCCCAATAAAGTCATTGTTTCCCCAAGTTGGACTTGGATGGAGTTGGTTCTTTGGTCTGAGGTTGCTCTCTCAGTTTGGGCTTATTGGAAATAGACCAAAAGGGAAACAGCAGCAGCCAGGATGGTAATGCTAGGACTTGCTGGTTGTTTTGGGGGGATGGACGAGAAGAGCCTGAGCCAGCCTGGTGCCAGCCTGGCCCACTGTGACACCTTCCTAATGGTCTTGGCACCAGGTTCAACTCTGAAGTTACTGATAGCCTGTGGCCTTGGCACCTCTGCCACTTGTTTGCAGAAGATAAGCTTGGGTATTGATAACCACCTGTTCCGGCTGGCAATCACTAGGGTACCATACATGTCGGCCCATGGGAGACTCCAGCCTGGCTCCAAACATCATATATATATATATTACATGTATGTTTGCCCACATGTGTGGAGGACGGATGGGAATGTCAGATGTCTTTGTCAATCAGTTTTCTGCCTGTTCTTTGAGAAAGTACTCACTGGACTGTGAACTCAAGGAATCTTCCAGACTCGATGGCCCTCCTTCAGACTCCAGGGATCCTCTTGTCAGTGTTCCCCCTGTGCTGGGATTACATGTGTGTGCCTCTACATGCTTTCCTTCACATGGGTGCTGGGTTCTGAACACAGGTCCTCATGCTCACGTGGCCAACCCTTTTTGCAACCTAGTCCCTCAGATGGGCTTTGGGCCCAGTGCAAGCTGCTTCTCATGACACTCCTGGCTTAAGGGCTGGCCCGGGCAGAGCTGAGCAGCACCCTGTCTTCAGGGTTCTGAGCTGTGTGGTGAGGAGAAGGAGGACCGTGTGTGGTGCGTGTGGAAGGGTGGGGTGGGTATTCTCCTGTCGCTTGGCCTCCATTCTTCTCATTGCTGTGACAAAATGACTGATAGAGGAGGAAAAGGTTTACCTTGGCTCACACCTCGAGAGCACACAGTCCATGATGGCAGGAGGGCATGACGGCAGGAGCGTGAAGCAGCTGCTCACGTGGCGTCCACAGTCAGGAAGCAGAGAGAGATGGATGCTGGTGCTCAGCTCACTTTCTCCTTTTTATTCAGTCTGAGGTCTCAAAGCATGAAATGGTGCTCCCACAGTTGGGGATGGTCTTCTCACAACAGTCAACTCTAGAGAACTCTTTCATGGGCAGGCTCCGAGTTTTGTTTCCATGGTGATTGAGTTGACAAGATTAACTCTCACCTGAGTGTGGTGTGGGAGAATTGTCTGTATTCTGTCAATCATGTTTTAAATAAAAACTGATTGGTCAATAGCCAGGCAGGAAGTTTAGGCAGGGATAACCAGACGGGAAGTAGAGGTGGGGCAATGAAAACAGGAGAATTCTGGGAAGCAGGAAGCTCTCTCCACAGTCCTGCCCAGATCACTGAAGAAGCAGGATGTGACCTGCCCCTCTAAAAAAGATACTGAGCCATGTGGCTAACATAGATAAGAACAAAGGGTTAATATAAGTTGCAAAAGTTAATAAGAAGTCTGAGCTAATGGGCCAATCAGTTTATAATCTTATGGAGACTTCTGTGTGATTTTCTTTGGGGCTTACCAGCTGTGGGAACTGGGCAGGACAGAAACCCCAACAAGCCCGGCCCTCATGTTACATGGGTGTGTTACTGCAGGGGGCCTGGCTGTCTCTGAGGGCACTCACCATCAATGCTTCATGGAGCATCCTTGTGTCGGGTGGAGATGGTGGCTGGTCCTGTATTTTGGCATTTGATTCCAATTGAGATGAGGTGAGAGGTCTAAACATCCCCCACTATACAACCAGACCTAGGTTCCTTCCTTCCTTCCCTTCCTTCCTTCCTTCCTTCCTTCCTTCCTTCCTTCCTTCCTTCCTTCCTTCTTTCCTTCTTTCTGTTTTTCAAGACAGGGTTTCTTTGTGTATCTTTGGTTGTACTGGAACTCGCTCTGTAGACCAGGCTGGGCTCAAACACAAAGAGATCCGCCCGCCTCTGCCTTCAGAGTGCTGGGATTAAAGGTGTGCACAACCATACTAGGCTAGATTTCAGTTTCTTAAGAGTTTATGGGTTTTTTTCATTGTTGTTGTTTTGTTTTTGTTTTTGTTTTTAACAAAGGGCCATTGGTCCACAAACTCCTGACAGAAAGGACAAAGGAGAAACACATAGGGGCCTGAACCAGCACCCACAGTATCTCAAGATGATGGCCAAAAACAGGACGGTTCCTGGAACTCCCCTGAAACATGCCAAACTTACCCAGATATGTCTAAAGATGAAAAAACTAGAACCCCAGCCTATCAAAAATATACTAACACAACTTCTGCCTGACTAAACAGTTATGCTTGAGATGACCTAACTGTTCCTGGAATTCCCTTAGCTTTGCTTTAAAGGAGCCTGCCTGCTCCTCTCACGGTCGCCATTTTGTACAAATGGTTGACCCCACATGCTGGTTGTCTTTGCAGGATAAACACTCTTTGTTTTCACATACTATTTGAGTTCGGGGTCGTCAGTGTTTCTCGGACCCATCCAGAGGCCAATAGTACATGATGGATCTAGGATGAAGGAGGTTTTTTGACCGCCTCTCTAGCGCCTTGGGCAGCAAGTCTAGCCTAGTTGGTTAGCACAGCTCCAGTGAGAGACCCAGATGGAAAAGAGGTAGACAGAGTTCCTAGGGTCACAGCACTGACTGTCCTCTGGTATCTACATGCATATGGATACAAATATGAGCTCGTAGACACACTCATTAACATGCACACACACAGGTACACACACACATGCGCATACCCATTTAAAAAGAAGAATTATATGGATCTGATATGAGGTCAGAGACTAAAGTTCTTCCCCTCTGCCCCATCCTCTGCCAGAGTCCCACAGACACTCAGTTGGCTTCACCAGGTCCCTGTGTTGACTTCTGTGGTCACATTTATCGGCTTGGCTCTCAGACTTGACAGATATACTCATTGGTGTTGGTGAAGTCTCTGAGTGACCTCCTAGGGAAGGCTTCTTCGGTACCGGTCTCAAGTGCATCATCAGCTCTTCGAATCCCACAGCTCAGAGCTGGATCTCCCCGGCCACCCCTGTCTCCCTACCCTGATTCCAGCGGACTCTGAACCATGGCTCCCCTGGCAGTGTAGCTGAATGGTCAGCACCTCTCGGGCCGCACTGGTCTGGCTGTTTTCCATTGTGAG
Organism: Alexandromys fortis; assembly: GCF_014885135.2. NCBI lineage: Eukaryota > Metazoa > Chordata > Mammalia > Rodentia > Cricetidae > Alexandromys > Alexandromys fortis. The sequence continues at coordinate 108,702 of NW_026068043.1, forward strand.
CTGTGTACTGCCCAGGTGGTGAATGATGAAAATTTTGCAAGACGAGATGGCTATAGCTGTCTGTTTGCGACGGCGGGTGGAAGATTCGCGAGGTTCAAGGATGTGGCTAAATGGATGGAGTGCGGGCATATGACTACCAGACAGCTCTGCCGTGGGACATACAGGGCCACTGTGGTCATCTGCACCATTGTCACAGGGTTGATTTTGTTGTTGTGGGTGATTTGAGACAAGTTCAGCGAGCGGAGGTTGAATGAGAGAATCTGGATCAAGATCATGATGCGGGGAGTTGAGCTGTCCTTGGGAGTTAGCTTGCTGTGGCTGGCATCCATGTCCTCCATAACATTTGTCCTCCGTGGCTTCTCTGCCCCACTGCTGGTCAGAAAACAAAGGGGCCTTACTCTACACGGGCTGGGCCAGTCAGTGCTCCTGCCCCTGGAGAGGACCCTGTTGCACAGCTAATGTCTACTTGGCAGTAGCCTTTCCATCCTGTTGAAGACTCTGTGGACAACTCTGCCCTGGGCAGCCAGGCATGAGGTGAGCCACTGTGCTAGTGAGTCTTACGTCAACTTGACACAAACTAGAGTTCTCTAATTGAGAAAATGCCTCCATAAGATCTAGCTGTAAGGCATCTTCTTACTTAGTGATGGATGGGGAGAGCCCAGCTCCTTGTGGGTGGGGCCATCCCTGGGCTGATGGTCCTGGGTTCTATAAGAAAGCAGTCTGAGCAAGCCCAGGAGACCAAGCCAGTAAGCAGCAGCCCTCCATGACTTCTGCACCAGCTCCTGCCTCCAGGATCCTACCCTGTTTGGGTTCCTGTCCTGACTTTCTTGATGAAGACAGGGAAGGTGGAAGTATAAGCCAAATAAACCCTTTCCTCCTGGAGCTGCTCTCTGGCCACAGTGTTTCCTAGCAACAACAGAAACCCTGACTAGTTACTTTCTACCCTTTGAGTCTGTTAATCCTTAAACCGAGTTCATACCCTCTAGTGAACCTATTTTGTAGTTGTTCCCTTAGGACAGAAACATTCTGGGGGGGGGGGAGACTTGAGAAACTTACAAGACTTGGGGCCCCTCCCCAGGTTCTAGAAGTGGTAGACTATTGGGGAGTTACTGAGGAGGAGACCCTTTTAGGGTGCTTGAGGGTTGTGCAGGGAACACCAGGGATACAGCTCTCATGGGCAGTTACTATGCTGGGCTGTGATGCAGTGGCCTGAGACACAGGTGATCCCATGACGCTCCCCTACAAACTCTTGGTTTCTTCAGGTTGGGCTCAGATGGAATCATTCCATTCTTCTCTATTTGGAGTGGTTAGGAAGAGGACAAAAAGCAACTAATGGGTGTAAATACTGGATGCTAATGCCAGGACTGATGGCCGTATGGGGATGGGCCAGTGGGGACAGAAGCAGCCTGGTGCCATCCCGGCCCACTCAGACACCTCCCTAAGGCTCTTTCGGTTGTGATTGGCCTGCCCCAAATGAATGTATCCTAAAGAGACACTTTAGCTATCAGAGTATTAAAACATCGAGTCCGAAGAGATTGGAATTTTGCCAACAGTCTTATACTGGGAAAAGAAAAGTCTGGGCCCCCAGTGTAGGTGCCAACAAGATGGCTTAGCAGGTAAAGGTGCTTGCCACCAAACCTCACGGCTTGAGTTCAAACCCCAGGAACCACATGGTGGAAGGAGAGAAATGACTTCTTTGGGTTATTTCTGGCCCTACACGTGTCCTGTAGCACAAGTGTTCCCCATGCCCCATAAATTAATAAGTATAATTAAAAAAACTTGATTGTGAAATTCTTTTTGCTATCTTTTTATTTGTTTTTGTTTTTTGAGACAGGGTTTCTCTGTAGCTTTGGAGCCTGTCCTGGAACTAGCTCTTATAGACTACTAGGCTGGTCTCAAACTCACAGAGATCTGCCTGCCTCTGCCTCCCAAGTGCTGGGATTAAAGGCATGTGCCACCACTGCCCGGCTTCCTTTTAAAATCAAATGTTTAAAGTTTATTTATTTTTATGTGTGTTGTGTGCAGGTCATAGAGGTCAGTTTTCTCCTTCCATCAAGTTGTGCTCCGAGGATTGAACTCAGAACAACGGGCTTGGTGGCAAGCTCCCTTGGCTCACTGAGCCATTTTTCCAGCCAATAGCATGGCGAAGGCTGGTTTAGGGTTTGTGGTCCCCCTGTTCCCGCCTTTTTAGCATCTCCTGCCTGCTCACTCACTGCTCCATGACTGGTTTAAATTCTGTTTTTGCTATACAGCCAAGGATCCGGCTACCTGAATAGAGATCCCCAGAAGATTTAGGAAACTCGCCCGGCTGCTGCCGGTGACGGTGTGGAGCCAGCCTCGGCACCTGCCGTACTGGACATGCAGGTTTGTTCTCAGGCCAGGTGCAGGTCCCCAGGCTTTGTGGCTCCAGGCTGTGGATCTCTTTCAAGCCCTGTCAGGGTTTCTAGTGCTGTGATAAAACACCGTGGCCAAAAGCAACTCAGGGAGGAATAAACCGGTTTATGTCTGTTTACAGCATGTAGTCCTTTATCCAAGAAAGTCAGGGCAGGAACTCAAGGCAGGGATCCGGAGGCCGGAGCTGATGCAGAGGCCGTGGAGAAATGCTTACTTAGTGGCTTGTTCTCCATACCTTGCTGGGCCTGCTTTCTTATAGCAGCATATAGGGCGACCAGCCCAGAGATGGCACCATGTACCATGAGCCCAGAGACTGCACCACCACCACGTACAATGAGCCCAGAGGCGGCACCACCACCACGTACAATGAGCCCAGAGGCAGCACCACCACCACGTACAATGAGCCTAGAGGCAGCACCACTTACAATGAGCCCAGAGACTGCACCACGACCACGTACAATGAGCCCAGAGACTGCACCACCACCACGTACAATGATGAGCAGGAGCCTCTCATGTCAATCAAGAAAATGCCCCCACGGGATTGCACACAGGCCCAACTGGTGTGAGCATTTTCTCAACTGAGGCTTCCTCTTCCCAGGACTCTAGCTTGTGTCAAGCTGATCTAAAACTGGCCAGCGTGAACTCTGAGTGAATTATTTGTCTAAGAGTCTGGTTTGGAGATACAGGATCAGTCTAGAATTAGCTGGGGAGGTGACAGGGTTGAGCTGCCATTAACAGGACTGGGAAGTCATTCGGACTTGGTTGTCCCAGAGCAGAGTAGGGAGGAGCCAGTGAGGAGAGGAAGTCATGGCGTAGGCAGGTTGTGGCAGCAAGGGCATTGAGCCATGTGTTGTCTTCCCTTGCCTGCTTCCTGATTAGTTTTCCCTCGACTGGGCCCCGCCCCCTTTCCTTTTCATTCCGTCCCCGAGGTGACCTCATGGTGCTCAGGCTTGACTTACTGTCTCGGTCAAGGATCCTTCTGGCTTCATCTCTGGAGTGTGTGCAGGGATTACAGGCCTGAGCCACAACATCTGGTTCATACAGAGCTGAGGATGAAACGCAGGCTTCTCGTGTGCTAGGCAATCACTCTACCAACGGAGACAGCTACATTCCCAGCCTAAATACTAATCTAAACTACTCTCTCTCTCTTTCCCTCCCTCCCTCCCTCCCTCCCTCCCTCCCTCCCTCCCTCCCTCCCCCCACTCTCACCATCCATTATCTGTCTATATCATCTATCATCTATTTATATCTATCTATCTATCTATCTATCTATCTATCTATCTATCTATCTATCTATCTATCTATCTATCTTCTCCCACCGTTCCTCCTTCTCTCCTTTCTTCCTCTCTCCCTCCTTCTTTCCTCTTTTGTACTGGGGATTAAACTCAGGACCTTGCACTTGCTAGCCATGTGCTCTACCACTCAGCTATACCCCTCGCCCTTTGGAAGGAAATGTGATGGGGAGGCCCAGTGAGATGCCTTAGCGGGTAAAGCATTTGCCATGAAAGCCCACCGGCATGAGTTTGATCTGCAGACCCACATAAAGGCGGAAGGAGGAAATCAAGTCCACAAAGTCACGCTCTGAGCTCTGTGCAGATCTTCTGTACCTCAGAAATAAATCCTGGTGGTATGAGTGGGCATGGTCCCCACAGGCTAGCGTATTTGAATGTGTGGTCCCTGGTTAGTGAAGATGTTTGGGAAGGATTAAGAGAGTTGCCTTGTTGGAGTCGGTGTGCCACTTGGGATGGGCTTTGGCATTTCAAACACCCATGCCAGGCCCAGGATGGGTCTCTGCCTCCTGCCTGCAGATCAGAATGTGAGCTCTCAGTTACTGCTTCAGTGCCTCGCCTGCCTGCCTCCCACCATGCTCCCTGCCACGATGGTCATAGACTAATTCTCTGAAACGTTAGCAAGGCCCCAGTGAAAAGTTTTCTGGTATAAGCTGCCTTGGTCACAATGTCTCTTCACAGCAACAGAACGGTAACTAAGACATATACCCATAACAAATAAAAATGAAAGATTTTGACAGAGTTGGTATTACACGTACCACCTCACTCAGCTAAATATATTTTAAAATATGGTTAGCAAATTCATTGCATATCCAGAACAATATATGTAGTATTCATAATGATTTGAAAAAAAAACATACATGAATGCTGTCATACCACAACTTGCTCCCCGGAGCGTTCCTTTTCCACCTATCCTTTTCTGGATCTTTCCATGTCAACCCACATAGCTCTCATTTATCCTAGCCAAGCTCAAGTCAACCTTCAAAGGAGTTTCATGTTTATTCTTCCATCTCTCTACCGATGGGAAGAGCCTTCCACAGTTCTGTGCTTGTTACTCGTGAGTAGACATTTCTGTAAGGATATCTTCTGCCAATGGGGGTGCCAAGTAAGACGAGTAGAAACTAGAAAACGTAAATGGTTAGTGTTTTTTTTTTTTTCTGACCCCTCACTGGGGGATTCTAGGCAGGGGCTCTCCCACTGAGCCACACCCCAGCCCCTCACTGGGGGTTCTAGGCAGGGGCTCTACCACTGAGCCACACCCCAGCTCCTCACTGGGGGTTCTAGGCAGAGGGGCTCTACCACTGAGCCACACCCCAGCTCCTCCACTGGGGGATTCTAGGCAGGGGCTCTACCACTGAGCCACACCCCAGCACCTCACTGGGGGTTCTGGGTAGGTGCTGTAGTGCTGAACCATTCATTCAGCTCTTGGTCAGTTTCCAGTTTTAGTTCCTCATGTATTTCGTGGGCAGCTTTGCACAATCATTTCCTGTATGGATTTCTGAGATCCTGCTTCAGGGTCTGGCTCTGCATGAATTGCTATTTGTCCCATAAAGTCATCTGTGCATAGCATACAAGTCTTGTTTTTTGCTAAGAAAGGGAAGATGGTATCTCACTGTGACTTTCACATTCCTCCCTGATTACTAATGAGATGTGAGCATCTTTACACAAACCTGACTGTTCTTTTCACTTCTTTTGGTTTATCTTGTTAATTGGTTTGCCCCATGCTCTATCAGGACCTTTGCTTTAACAAAACGTTTTTAAGTTTCTCTCTCTCTCCCTCCCTCCCTTCCTTCCTTTCTTTTTCTTTCCAGTGGTGGGAGTGGAACTCAGTCTCTCACACATGCTAACTACAGTCTACCATTGGAGCCACCTGAAATGGGTTCTGTCCTATCATGTGGGTCTCTAGGATCGAACTCAGGTGAACCAGCTTGACAGCAAGTGTCTTTACCCACTGGCCCATTATTTTATTTCCTTCCTTTCTCTCTCTCTCTCTCTCTCTCTCTCTCTCTCTCTCTCTCTCTCTCTCTCTCTCTCTCAAAATTGATTTTTGAGACAGGGTTTCCCTGTGTAGTCCCGACTGTCCTGGAAACTAACTCATTGTGTAGACCAGGCTGGCTTTGAATCCGGAGATTCATCAGCCTCTTCCTTTCCAACGCATATGCCACCACCGCCAGGCTGAGACAGGGTCTCTTTAAGTCCCCTTGGCTGTCCTGGAACTAGGCTGTAGACCAGGCTGTCTTCAAAATAATTGGAATCCACCTGTTGCTGTTTCCCCAGGGTTGGGCTTGAAGGCGTGCACCACCACGCCCAGCTTCGTTACTTTGTTTCTAATCCTTTCTTTCAGTGTTTCCTGAAGTCTACAGAAAAGACCGCTGTGTCATCATGCACATTCGTATGGGAACTTTAATTTTTTTCCTGCTTAAAATAGCTTTATCTAAGTCACATAAATAAAAAAAATATCATGTTAAAAACTTAAAATAGCAGGGTGTGGGGCAGAAGAATCAGAAGTTAACCTCAGATACACAGAAAAATGGAGGCCAATCTGGGTGCATCGTTTGTTTAACACGTGCAAGGCCCTGGTTTCAACCCCCAGTTCTGAACAAATAAAAAGGGGGTGAAATTAATTAGAAGAGGTTGGCCGATCGGTGGTGACGAACATCTTTTTAATCCCAGCACTCAGGAGGCAGAGGCAGGCAAGGCCAGTGTGGTCTACAAAGTGAGTTCCAGGACAACCAGAGCTAAAAAAGAGAAACCCTGTCTCAAAAAAAAAAAAAAAAAAAAAAAAAGGTGGGGTGGGGAAAGACTGTGACGTGAATCTCCTTATCTCTGGGTGTTCCTGGTTCCTCTTCTTGCAACCCAGGCATTGACGGGAAATGCACAAAAGGCGCTCTCAGAAGCCCCAAAGAGGCTGTTACTAGGAAACTGGTCTTGCAGGTGCTAGGGCAAAAATCAGAGCGTTCTCACGTCCGCCACCTGCTGAGCGCCCCGCTTGCCCGTGGTGTCTTTCGCCCCCGCGCGGCGGCATTGTGGTTCTGCATCCGCGCGGAGCGCTTCTAGGGCTTGCTCTGGGGATGCGATCATGCTTCTTCAGCAGGGATCCAGAATGGCGACCCCTGGTGTGGTACAACGCAGCATCCACTGGTTCCTGCATGCTCCCAGCTGTTCATCCTCGGTGTGGGGGAAACTCCAAGACTTCGCAGTCCACAGTGCACAGCCCAGAGTGCACTCAGTTGATGGGGAGAGAGAAGGAACAGAGAGGGAGGTCTGGGGCTGAGGAAAGAGGGGTCTCAGTTGGGGAAACTAAATTGGGGCTCCTCCTGCTGCATATCTGCTACCCTCAGGCCCATTCTAGAAAGAAGGCTGTACAGATTCCATCTCCTCCTCCCTTCTTTTCCTTCTTCCCTCCCTACCGCCCCCCCCCCCCAGGCCTGGCAGGTAAACTAGACTGATTCTGAAATGTACTCAGCTGTTTCCCTGGGTGTCCCAATCCACAGGTTGCCCAAAGCCAAAACATGCTATGAATACACCCGCTGTGATCGGCCATCCTGGGCTACAGGGTGAGTGTGTCTCCAAACAAAAGCCAAATCAAAATAAAAAGGCTACGTGCGCGGCTCATACCTGTCGTTCCAATTTTTGGGAAGTGGAGGCAGGAGGATGAGGAATTCAAGGTCATATTTGACTACATAGCTGGTTTGAGGCCAGTCTGTGCTGCCTGAGACCTTCTCTAACAACAACATAGATAGACAGATAAATAGATAAAAAGATGATAGATAGATAGATAGATAGATAGATAGATAGATAATAGATAGACAGACAGATGGATAGAGAACTGACCCTAGCCATCAGCCATCTGTCTGGTCCGTGATCATCATGTAGCCAGATTTGAGCTGAGCTCTCGGAGGAGCTGGAAAGGGATCTAGGGAAAGGGACAGTGGCTCATGTGGCAACTGGGTCCCCATGGTAACTAGACCCCCCCCCACACACACCCTGTGGCATCTGTGAGGTCACCCTGCCTCCCTGGCTGGAGGAATGGATGGAGGCCAGACATGGAGGCCACTCCCCGGGTCAGATCCGGCCTCCTTAGAATTCTGGTGCAGGTTGGGAGGCTCTGTGTGATGGTAAGCATGGTGGGGAGAGGGGACCTGTAGAGATTCAGCGGTTCCTAGCCCCCAGGGAATAACCAATGAACTCCCAGAAGCCCTGTTCCCTGAACTACTGTGGCAATCTTTCTTGCCCTCCCCCTTCTTTTTTCCTATCTTCCCCTGCCTTCTTTTTATTTATTTATATATATTCTGAGACAAGGTCTCATTATGTAGCCGTAGCTCTGGCTGTCCTGGCACTTGCTATGTAGAACAGGATGGCCCTGAACTCCCAGAAGTTTACCTGCCTCTGCCTCCCCCAGTGCTGAGACTAAAGATGTGCTCCAATACACCCGGTCCTTTCTTTCCTTTAAAAATATTATATTTGATGTGTGTGTGTCTGTGTGTGTGTTGAGAGTCAGTTCTCCCCTTCCACCATGTGAGTCCTGGGGATCGAACTCAGATTGTCAGGCTTGGCAGCAGGTGCCATTACCAGCTGAGCCATCTCATTGGCCCACTTTCCCTTTCCCCTCCCTGCCTCCTCCCTCTCTTCTCCTCCTCCTCCTCCCTCTCTTCTCCTCCTCCTCCTCCCTCTCTTCTCCTCCTCCTCCTCCCTCTCTTCTTCTCCTTTCCTATTTCCTTCTGGTGTGAATGGGTGCTGGTATGGTGTATGTCCATGTGTGTGGGTATGATGTATGTGCCCATGTGTGAGCGTGATGCATGTACATGTGTGTAATGTACATGCCTGTGTATGTAACAGAAGCCATAAGAAGGCCCTGGATGCCCCCCTTGATCACTCTACCGTATTCCTTTGGTCCTCTGAGCTTGGAGTTGATGGGTTTTGTTTATTTTGTCTTGTCTGGCAGCTTAGCAAGCCCCAGATATTCTCCTGTCTTCAACATCTTGGGTGCTGGGGTTGCGGGGATGCACTGGACCATGCCCGCACTGGCTTATGACTGTGGGTGCTGGGACCCGAACTCAGCTCTGCTCTTCAGGCCTGAGCAGCAAGCACTCTTAACTGCTGAGCCATCTCTCCAGTCCCCACTTCTCATCTTCATCCTCTCTCCGACCCTCGCTGTCTCGCTATGTGGTCCAGGCTGGCCTCAAACTCACAGTGCAGCCAGGCTAGCCTCAGATTCACTGGCCTTGAACTCCTGACCTGCTGGGATGACAGGCCTGTGCTCTGATGCCTGTTTTTTTTTTTTTTTTTTTTTTTTTTTTTTTTTTTTTTTTTTTTTTTTTATCTTGGTCCTTCACAGCCTGTAGTCCCTGGACTCTGACGCTCCTGTGGGTCAGGGGGTCAGGGGGTCCAGGCTGCTGATCACTTCTGTCACCCGTGGGCTAGAGGCTGGCGGCTCTACCAGGGAGGCTTACTCCTCAGGAAAACATTCTCAATTACAGCCTCACACCCTATGTCCCACTCTTGGCCAGCCTGCCCCTCAGATGAGAGACCTGGAAATCTTAAGTCGCTCGTCCTATACCCCTCACAGTAGGTCTGTCATCACACTGTCACCGCCGTGTCTCAACATCGCTCTGTCCCTAGTGATACCGTTACTTCCAGATGCCCTCCTGGTGCCAAGGGCAACAATGGGCAAACCCAGGTACGTGGGGGAAGTCGGCCGGCCTGTGCTCAAATCTTATATGGTGAAGGGGGATGTTGCATCTACTTATCTATTTGTTTTTATTAATTACTACTACTATATTATTAATTATTATTATTATTATTTTTGAGACAGGGTTTCTTTGTGTAGCCCTGGCTGCCTTGGAACTCACTCTGTAGATCAGGCTGGCCTTGAACTCACAGAGATCCACCCGTCTCTGCCTCCCGAGTGCTGGGATTAAAGGCGTGCGCCACCACCACCCAGTTTGTTATTATTTATTATTATTGTGTTGTAGCACCCGTGTGGAAGTCAGAGGAAGATTTTTGGGGAGTTGGTTCTCTCCTCGCTTTACACGGGTTCCAGCGTCATATTGAGGTCACCAGGCTTGTGAGGCATGAGCATTAACCACTGAGCCATCTCTGTTCCTTCCTTGGTTTCATGTAGACTAGGTTAACTTTGAACTTCCTATACAGCCAGAGTACAATGAATTCTTGATCCTTCTGCCTCTACCTCCCAACTATTGAAACTTTCGGCATACACCACCTTTCTTGGTTTTAGCTACATCTGAGCTACATCCCCACGCTTGGAAGTCATGCTTTAAAGATTATAGGCTGGGCAGTGGTAGCGCACACCTTTAACCCCAGCATGCCGGAGGATCTTTGTGAGTTTAAGGCCAGCCTATTCTACATAGTGATCTTTAGGACAGTCAGGACTACATAGAGAGACCCTGTTGCAAAAGAAACCAAAATCAAATAAATAAATAATAAATAAGAGACTACTTTTGTGTATTCACAAGTAAACTGACACTTGGCCCATAAGACTGGACAGCCCCTATGTCTAAAGCACAGGTTGGGTCCCAGCCCAGGTGGGTGGTGCTGTTGCGCTGGTAACACCGGCGTCTCCATCTTCCTGCAGCTGATCCAGAACCGCACGCACCTGTACGACTTCCTGCTCCTGAAGATGGCGGCCTTTCAGCAGTGGGTGTTGGGACTGGCCCAGGAGGCCCGGGGCTCTGGCGTTGACCAGCCTCACCTGCTTCCAGGAGTCATCATAACCTGTCCCCTGAGCTTGGCCCTTCAAGCTGGACTGGCATTGCTTTGGGTCCCCCTGTGGTTGCTGCTCTGGGGACCCAGGTTGGCATACAACATCGGACTGTGCTGCGCTCGTACCGTGAGACTGACCCTGTGCCACTTAGGTGTCTGGGAAACTCTGGGCCTGTCTGCCACCACCTTCAGGGACCTGTTTATCTCCTGTGTGCATGGCCTGATGCTGGTGGCCTTGCTGATGCTGCTGTTGACCTGGAGGCTGGTGCAGAAAGCCCATCGCTTTAGTCTGGGCTGGTTGCCCAGCCAGGTAGGTTGGCAGGTATTCAGACTGCAGATGGTGATAGGCAGGGGACTCTGGGCATGACCAAGGCTGCTCAGTACCAGCCATGGGCTGGTCCTGGGGCCACTCAGCATGCTTTTTAATTTTCTTTATTTTTTTTTATTTTTTTATTTTTTTTGTTTTTCGAGACAGGGTTTCTCTGTGACTTTGGAGCCTGTCCTGGAACTAGCTCTGTAGACCAGGCTGGTCTCGAACTCACAGAGATCCGCCTGCCTCTGCCTCCCGAGTGCTGGGATTAAAGGTGTGCCCCACCATCGCCCGGCTGCTTTTTATTTTTTTTAAAGATTTATTTATTATGTATACAGTGCTCTGCCTGTATGACGCCTGCATGCCAGAAGAGGGCAGAATCTCATTATAGACGGTTATGAGTCACCTTGTGGGTCCTGGGAATTGAACTCAGGACCTCTGGAAGAGCAGCTAGTGCTCTTAACCTCTGAGCCACCTCTCCAATCCCTAGCATGCTCTTTTTCTTTTTAACTTATTTTTTAAATGAGTGTGTGAGTGTATGTGTGCTCGAGCATGCAGGTGTCCCCAGAAGCCAGAATAGGGCATCAGATTTCCTGGAGCTGGAGTTCCAGGCAGTTGTGAGCTACCTGACGTGGGTAATGGAGGCTGTACTGAAGTCCCCTGCAAGAGTAGTACATGTTCTTACCCACTAACCTATCTCTCCAGCCCCATAGAACGTTGAAAAAAAAATCCAAAGCCTGTATTATTTGTGTGTGGGCATGCTTGTGCCAGTGGGCATCAGGGAAAATCAGGATTTGTTTCTCTTCTACCTTGTGTGTGCTGGGGCTCAAACTTAGCTTGCCGAGCCATCCCTTCGGCCCTTACCAATGCTCTTGCTTGCCTGGACCATCCTGCAGAGTTCTGTGTTGCTGGAAGCCCTGGCCCTGCTGCGACGCCTCTACCTGTGGGTGGAGAACATGACCACACTCACTTCCTGGAACCTGGCCTATCTTGTCACTTGGACCACATGTCTTGCTTCTCACCTGCTTCAGGCTGCCTTTGAACACACAGCCCAACTGGCCCAGGCTCAGGAAGCCAAATCCCAGGAGACCTCAGGGCCCCCCTCGCCTCCGTTCTTAATTCCAGAGTCCTCCACCACTGAGGCTGGGCCCTTCCCATCCCAGCCTGGAACCCCCGGAGAATAAATGCGTTCCCCCACCTGCCTTTCGGACTCACCAGTCTTCTACCTGTGTCATATGTGTGCGTGTATGGATCTGCGTGTACCTGTGCTTACGAGTACACACGGATGAAATCCCAGGCCCAGGCGCCTCTGGAATGGAAATCACATTCCCCAAGTGCCTTTCAGGTATCACATATCAACCTCCTCAGACACTTCCCATGCCGTTTGGCTTGTCTCCTAGCAACCCCAGCATCTGGCTTGTCTATCATTTTCCATACAAGAAAATCGAGCCTCGGGGATATGTCCGAGCAGGCTCAGGTCTCCAGGTGGTGTTGCTTCCCAGGCTTCTAACTCTAAATCTATGCCCTTGGTTCTCAGTTCTCCAGGGATTTAAAGGGAACTGGGCAGTTAGAGACTCTGGCCTCTGGGGGGTGCCAGGGCCCCACAGTTTAGAGATGTAGAAAAATTTTTTGGAGTATCACTCTCAAGAAAGTCTGGAAGTAGCTCATTCATTCTCTCACACAAAGGTATCCCTCTAACCCACTCATCATTCATCGACACAGCTGCCAATCCATGCATAGGACCCACCCCTTTTCCCTCCTTTCCTCTCTCCTTCCCTCCCTCCCTCTACATCATCCCTCCCCCTACTCAAAATCCCACCCCTCCAACCATCTCAAATCCACCTACCTATCCCCAAATGTAACTCCCCACTCCTCCTTCCGTTCATTCACACATCTACTAGTCTGTTCTTTCCTCTTTTCAAAATATGTCACATCGCAGAAAGACTGTCCATCTTCCCCACCCCAGGCAAGAGACGACTTAGTCTCCACCACCTCTCACTGGTCCTTCAGACACATCTGAGCTCAGGCTCTGGCCCTGGCCTTAGGTGAGGGATTCTTCTGAAAAAAGAGGAAGGGCTGTTTTTCTGAGAGTCAACCGTCACCTCCCACCCCTTCCCCTAGCTCGAGACCTGGCAACCATGGGTGTGTGGGGAGGTTCAGAGAACTTTGGTCCCCCCCACCCCACCCCATTCCACGTTGTCAGGGTAGCTAATGCCTCCCTTATGGCTGCAAATGGCCCAGGCTAGGTGTGTCTTCCAGGTCCTTCCTCCAGAAACAGGAAGCAGCTTACTGGCCTTCAAGAGACAGCTATAGATCCCTTTTAAGGTAGAACAGTTACTGGGGTTTGTGGGATGGGCTACAAGCTCCCCAGTAAAGGGCAGCCTCTTCTAGATCCCAGATAACCTACAACTTTCAGGGAAACCTGGGTTTCAACCCCCCCCCCCCCACCGGAATGTTTTTGAGCTGCCTGGGGCTACACCTGGGCCAGAACAGAGTGGGAAAACTAGTAGAGAGGGGTTCAGAGCCCAAGGAGGGATGAAGGGAGGTGACAAAAGTCCGAGCAGGGGGTGCAGAGCTAAGCAGGGTGGGGCTGGGGGCTGGGATGGCATCAGCTCTGGCGTTGAACTGTGAGAGTGTGTATGTGATCCTGGCATGCTTTTCTTTTCCTTTTAGTAGCTCTCTCTCTCTCTCTCTCTCTCTCTCTCTCTCTCTCTCTCTCTCTCTCTCTCTCTGTGTGTGTGTGTCTCTGTCTCTTTCTCCGTGTGTGTGTGTGTGTGTGTGTGTGTGTGTGTATGAGAGAGAGAGGGATGAGTTGATGAGTTCATTATGTACACACACACACAGAGACACACAGACAGACAGACACACACACACACACACACACACACACAGAGAGGCAAGTACTTGTGGTGGCCAGAGGTTGTCCCCTCTGTCACTTCCCACCTCTCTCACTGCATCTGAAGATTGCTGCTTTTGCTAGGACTGGCTGTGACCATGGGCTCCCCGGGACCCACCTGTCTCTACCTTCCCAGGGCTGGGATTGCAGTCTGTACCACACACCGAGCCTTTTTTTGCGGGGGGTGGGGGTGGGGGTTGGAGGTTTAAGCCAGGTTTCATAAATACAAAGCACATACTTTACTGAGCCATCTCTACAGCCCTTATTTTATTTTATAGTTTATTTTTGGACACAGGCTCTGGCTACATAGCTTAGTCTAGCCTCAAATTCACTCAGTTCTCCTGCATCTGGTTCTTGAGAGCTAGGATTACAGGCATGCACCACCATGTTTGCTAACTTTTATGTTTATTTACATTTTCTTTTGTGAGACAGGGTCTTATTATGTAGCCCAGGCTGACTTCGACCTCACAAACCTCTTGCCTCAGCCTCCCAAGTATTTGTTTTGTGTTGTTTATTCTTATTCCTCCTGGAGATGAAATCCAAGGCCATTTCCAGGGTAGGCCGGTGTTTTACCACTGAGTCACACCCCAGCCCCTCACTGGGGGATTCTAGGCAGGTGTTCTACCACTGAGCTGCACCTTGAATCCTATGACTCTGTTCTTGCCTTCCCAGTTGGACTTAGATGCGGCTTTGCCCTATCTGGGCCTCAGTTTTCTTGTGGATACAACATGATGGGGGGAGCCCCCTAGGCCTCTCCACCTCCAGTGCCCCAGCAGACAGTTAACAAAGCCACAGACTGGTTAGGCCTCTTGTATACACAGCCCTGGCCACTGGACCTTTACACAAGCCACAGGGAATCTGACCCCTGGGATCCCTGGCCCCAGGACATTGCTGTATTTGCTTTAGCGTCTTGGAGATAAATTCCCCAGTCTTTTAAAGACCCTGGTGGCTTGGGGCCAGGATTCTGGAGAAAGGATTAGAATAGCCTCCCTGCTATTGCCCTTCCTCTCTCCCTCCCCACCCTTACATTGTTATCAACCAAGATGGACAACCAACCCTCTTCCTAGGACCAGCTGTGTCTGTGTGCAAGAGATTCTCACGGGTGGGCTGGATGACTGTTGGCATTCCCTCAGAGAATGAGGGCAGAGAGGCTCATGGAACCCATTCACCTGACACACCCCCCTCCTATATGTATGAAGTTCTGCCCTAATCGCACAGGGCTTTGGGAAGGCTAGCATACACAGGCTGGGGAAGACTGGGGAGAGGGCACCATCTATACAGCCACAGAGGCCTCACGAGCCATGGAGGGTGCAGGCCTTCCAGACTGTAGCTGCTTTGGGGGTCACACATTCTCTTGTTCATAACCCTTCACTCAAGCTCTATGGGTAAGCCTAATACACTCGTCAGTTCTCTGGGGGTGAACTTTGATGGAATGGTACTTTGGCTTGTTTTTGGGAACTTAGGAAGAAGGTATAGATGCTCATATTTCCCTCCAGGGAAGGAATTTTAGCAGCACAAGTCCCTGTGTGAGTGGGAGGCATGTGGACCACGGCGCATGTGCAGAGGTCAGAGGACAATCTCTGACAATCTCAGGTGTTGGTCTTTGCCTTGCAATAAAATGGGAGGTGGGGCCGGGTGGTGGTGGCGTTGCACGCCTTTAATCCCAACACTTGGGAGGCAGAGGCAGGTGGATCTTTGTGAGTTTGAGGCCAGCCTGGTCTGCAGAGTGAATTCCAGGGCAGCCAGTGTTACATAGTGAGACCCTGTCTTGAAAAACAAAACAAAGCAAATAAAAACAAACCAAGATAAGACAGTCTCATGTCCCCCACTTTCTACCTCACCCCAGGAGCACTGGGGCTGGCTGGTAACTGTATCTGGTTTTATGTGGGCTCTGGAGATTTGAACTCAGGACCTTATGCTTTTGTGGCAAGCGTATCCACAGAGCCATCGCCCCAGCCCTTCAGATGCCTCATAACAATGCTTAAAGCAGATGCCCTGGACTGAGAACACTTTGGGTCGGAGTCAGCTCTAGACAACTTTTGCTAGGTAAAGTGACTGGGCAAATCAAACCTGCATGCCTCAGTTTCCCTACTATGACTAGCTACGGCACACCAGCCCTCACAGGGCTATTGTTTAGTCTATACATGCATCGTGATGCTCCCAGCTGACCCCGTGGCCCTGGCTATCTCCTCTAGATCCACTGATTTCCCAGGGGCCACAGTCTACTGATAGAGATTCCTAGGCCTTGTGGCCCAGGGTCACCAGTTCGTCTTTCTCAGGCCTGGAGTGATGGAAGAAAGCAAGAGGGGAGTAGTGGGGAAGGAGGGGAAGCCGCAGGCAGTGGGGGAGCAGGCGGGAGGGCTGGCCGGCAGTTCCACGCAATCTGTCTGCTATGCAGCCTCGGCCCGGCCTGTATTTATTTATGCTTCGCGTATATTTATACCAACCCCTTTCTCATTATTACGACAGGAAACGGCTAGAATTGTTACATACCTGGCGGCCTAGGGGTCTCACTCAGCCAAGACACACAGGGCCCTTGGCTGTCCCGCCGTGATTGCCAGAGGGCCCCCATCTCCAGTCTCTGGCCCTTCACTGACCCTCCTGCCAGCCGCGGCTTCTCAACCTTCTCTCCTCTCTGGGGCCGTAGCCTGGGTAAGGGGACTGGTGTTTAAGTTTCTCCCCGTGTCCCTGGTCCTCACCCCATCTGACTCCAGAGAACGCAATGACTTCAGAAGTTATATAGGAGCTGACTGGAGTTGAGCATCTCAGACATAATAATAGCGAATGGGGGCGTTTAAATGATCAAGCCACTCCCCCCCCCATTTAGGGCTCGAATCCTGGTTATCCTGGTATGAGTGTGGACCTGGGAACCCCAGAGGTCAGCTTCCCACCAAGCCCACCCCAGCTGGGGTAACTTTCCACCTGAAACTGTCCCCCACCCTCATGACCGTGAGAGCGGTCTCCACATCTTTCCTCCGCTTCAGGAATTGGGGGGCTCAGTGGTGGATTACCTTCCCCCTCATACTCCATGCAGAACCGCCAGTCTCTCTCTATTCCCAGCTCTGGGCTTGGCCCCAGGTGGGTTTGCCAGAGTCGGGGTGCGGCCTCCTCCCCAGAGCTCTGGCCTGATACAACCTATTAGGGCTTCGCTCCTCGGCCTGGAGGCTCCCTGACCAGACACCCCACCCAGGTCACATGATGCCGGCCCTGGTATCCCCAGCAGCTCACAAAGAGCCCACTGAACACCTTACAGACCCTTTGATGGTTTTCTTTCTCAGTAGGACTTAGGGGCTGTTGTTCGTCCAAGGCCTCTACTGCCTTGTGGTTGGGTAGACTTGACCTTCGACCTCTGCCTCCAATGGGCTACCATACCTTCCTGCCTGGAATTCAGGAGAGGATGGGTTTCCTTCTTTGGCTTGTGACCTTTGCTTTTTGATTTCTGCTCCTGGTGGTAGGAGACTGGGAGTGGGAGGTCCTACTTAGGCAATCTTTAAAACTTAGAAAAGAAAGGAATTATATTTAGGGGCTGGAGAAATGGCCATGTGGTTAAGAGTACTGGCTACTTTCCTAGAGGACCCAGGATCAAATCCGAGCACCCCCATGGTGGCTCACAATCATCTGTAACTCCAGTTTCAGGGGCTCCGATTCCCTCTTCTGACCCTCACACGTAGCCGACACACATGTCATGCACAGATGTACCAGCGTGCCAAACACTCATACCCATAAACAACAACAAAATAATAGTGAAATGATTGAAATAGTTTAAAATTTACATTTATTGACTGAAGTGTGTGTGTGTGTGTGTGTGTGTGTGTGTGCGCGTGCACGCGCGCGCGAGCGCGCTGAGACAAGCTGGTCTTGAACTTACTGTGCGGCTGAGCCTGGCCTTGAACTTCTGACCCTCCCGCTTCCACCTCTCAAATGCTGGGATTACAGGCAAGAGCTGCTATGCTTGGGATCAAGCCTAGTGCTTCATGCACGCCAGGCGAACACTCTACCAACTGAGTTGAATTAGCTGCACGGAGGGACCTCGGCTCCTTTGTCTCCACTGGGGCTCACTAGTGACCAGTCTCTGGCTCACAGAGCTCTGGGCAGGTCAGGCTTGGTTCTTATTGCTGCCACAGGGTTTGTGGCATTAAGCATTTGTGAATACTGAAGCTTTCTTGACCTAGGGACCAGAGTGCTGGGAGTAGGGGTGCTGGACAGCACCCCCTAGTCTAAAGAGAACAGAGAACTCCAAGCCCAGACCCCAGGTCCCTGATGCGGCAGCTGGATCCTGCAGCCATTCTTGTTCACAATGTGCACATCTGGGGTGATGTACTCCCCACCCCCCAGCCCAGGCTCACATCTGGAGACCAAAGCCAGCTCGCTGGCTAAACACAGAGCATCTGGACATGAAGAGCTGTTTCTAGGTTAACACGGCCCATCTGGGCCCCTTGCTGCTGCTCCGCCCCGTCTCCACAGCGGAATGCTGGCTGCGCATCTGGAGGACTGGAGCCCGTGTCCAGCTGGGTCAGGAGCTGTCTCTGCCACCATCACCACCGTCTGTCTGGGGTCCTTGCCCTGAGGTAGGGGTCCTGCATTCAGAGAGCTTCCCCAGACTTTCTGAGAGGCACTGTTCTCAGGACTTCGCCTGAAGGGATTACCTTGGCAACAGATTCACCCTAACATACTCTGTACACATGTCCCTTGTCCGGATTGGTGACAGCTGCCACTCTGCGCAGCCCACCCGAGAGGGGTTGTTGGCATTACTTAAAAGAGCCTCTGGGACCACGGGACTGCCTGCCCGCATGCCCTCTCTTGGAGTTCTCCCAACTGGAAGGGAGGGGGACAGCCTTGGGTCCCTGCCTTGCAGCCCACCCTGTGGGAGCAACACTGAGCCTTACCCTCCGTGCCAACTTCTGTGCTCGGCTAGCGGGAGCAGGTGGTCTCTCCAGGACCTCGAGATTCAGAGGAGGAGAGCCTGGGACAGAAAACAACTAGAGGGAACTGGGCTAGCCTGTGGAAAAGATGTCTACCCCAAAGGTAAGGGACCTCCTGAGCAGGGACTCAACATAACCATAACTGGAATTTAAAAAAAAAAAAAGACAGGGGGGGGGGCCTGGAGAGATGGCTCAGCGGTTAAGAGCATTGCCTGCTCTTCCAAAGGTCCTGAGTTCAATTCCCAGAAACCACATGGTGGCTCACAACCATCTGTAATAAGGTCTGGTGCCCTCTTCTGGCCTGCAGACATACACACAGACAGAATATTGTATACATGATAAATAAATAAATAAATAAATAAATAAATAAATAAATAAATACAGGGCCTCATGTATCCCAGGCTATCCTCAAATTCCCTGTGTAACTAAGGAAGATTCCTGATCCTCCTGTACAAAGACAGCCTGACTGAGCCACACCCCCAGCCCTTTAACTGGCACATGCTCAGTTCAGTCACTAATAACTACCTTTAGAAGTTACATTTATTTATGGGATGAGTGTGCACGCACGCCATAGTGCACACGTGGCAGTTAGAGGGCAACTTTAGGGACTCGGGTCTTTCCTTCTGCACATGGGTCCTGAGGAATTCAGCTCAGGTCATCAGGTTTCACAGTAGGTGACTTTACCTTCTGAGCCATCTTGCTTGCCCCTAACATTTCTGGCTTAGGATATACAGCTATGCTGAGCTGAAGCGCGTGGGACTCCAAAGTCCCTCTCCCTTCCCCCAGCAACCGTTCATAGCTTAGGGATCTTTGGAGAGGGGCGGGACCTTGTGAGCCCACCAGTAGCCATGATGGATGGTTTGAAGACCCAATCTTGTGCAGATGAGTTCAAGAGTGTAACAGCCACAGAGTGTCTGGAAAACAGCATTTCCTCTCCATCCTCCCCTGAGCCTGCTGATACTGATGTCCTCTTTAGGACAGAGCATCCAACAGGCAGAGGCTACTCTTGCCAGGACCCCAGGATGTCAGATAACCTTTAAAGGTCAAGCCTTGGAGCTTTCAATTTAGAGAGTCCCGTGGAGGGTGCGTGTGCGTGTCTGTACACAACCATGGGGTAGAGAACAGATGTTTAATGTGTAGGGCGGATGAGGGGGTAGGTGTAAGGAAGAAAGCAAGAGAAAAAGAATGTTACTGGGACCATGGAGAATAGATCCCCGCTGCCAGTCTCCCTCCACTCCCAAAGTCCAGAGCCTGCCTGCTTTGAATGGCCTCTGCTCTGATGCTGGCTTACAGCCTCCTCGGCCTGGTAATGCTGTATCCTGTGGTCCAGGCTTATCGTAGCATCACTGGACCCGATTGAAAGGAATTCTTTACAGCTGCAGCCTAGCCTGGGGCCCTGGAGCAGCAAGCAGCGAAGAGTGAAAACCTTCTCTTGCCCCTCCCTGGCCACGGAAAATGTGAGTCAACCAAGACATGCGTTGGAGACAATGAACGATAGCGGACACGGGCAAGAATTTTCTTGTTCATCTATTTTCGTGTGTATGGATGTATGCTATGCATGTTTTGGTTTTGGTTTTCTTTTTTTTTTTTTTTTATTTTTGCAGATGGTGTGCACACACGTGTGTGTGGGCACTTGTGCAGGTAGAAGCCAGAGGCTGATGTCAGGGTTCTTCTCCATGAACTGTTTTCATCTTCATGTACTAAGATGGGGTATCATCCCCAGAAGCTGGGGATATCATCAGTTATGATCACTGAGTGCCCTTCCAGAGGACCTAGGTTCGATTCCCAGCACCCCCAGGGCAGCTCACAACTGTCTGTAACTCCAGTTCCAGAGGCAATCTGACGCCCTCTTCTGGCCCCCATAACACACCCGGTGCACAGACATACATGCAACAAAACATTCATACTCATAAAATAAAAATAAACAAATCTTAAAACAAAATAGGGCATCCACTTGACCCCAGATCATGCCGATTTGGCTAGCCTCGCTAACCAACTTGCCCTGGAGACCCCTGCTTCTGCCTCCAGAGTGCTAGGTATTCTACCTGCCAAGTGCTGAGATTACAGATACCAGCCCCCCCCCCCGAAATAGAGTCATGGCACTCTGTAATGTTGCACCCCACATACTGCCCCCGACCCCCTTAGGGAGAGAGTCCCTTATCACCCCCATTACCACCCCATTTTATAGTTGAGAAAACTGAGGCTCAGCAAAACCAAATCACTCGTCCACATGGTTGACAACTGTCCTGGCCAAGATAGAATCACAGATCAGTCTGAGCCTTCTCAGAGACCTCCTACTTAGCACCCCTATGAAGAAGACTGAGGAGAGGCACCCTCCCCTCTTCATATTCCTGCAGTGGGAATTAACTTGACGTTTGCACGGTGGCATGTGCCTATATTCCCATCCCTCAGGAAGCTGAGGCAGGGGGATCAAAAGTTAGAGGACCATTTGGGAAACATAATGAGATCGTGTCTTTTCTTTTTGAGACAGTCTCGTGTGGCCCAGACTAGCCTTGAACTCTCTGTATGATCAAGGGTGAATTTGAACTCCTGATCCTCCTGCGTCTGTCTCCCAAGCCCTGGGATTACAGGCGTGCACTACTACACCGGGGCTATGCGTTGCTGGGGATGGACCCATGCATTGCTAGGCTAGGGGCTCTCCCAACTGAGCCCCATCCACAGTCTAAGACTGTGACAGTCAGCGACAGCGACAATAAAAAGCTGGAGGCCAGCTTTGCGGCCCCACTCCCTAGCTGGACTGGTTTCTGTCCCTCCCAGCCTGGCCTGTGAGGGGAGGTCAGGGCCTGCAGAAGCAAAAATCAGGCAGGCAGCTGGGAGAACAATAGGAACGAAAAGGACGGAAACCCTTTAGGAAGCCAGCATGGGGAAAGAGGCCAGGCTACATGGTGTCCCAGATGGGCTGGGTCCTGGGGTCCCTAGAGCAGGGGTTACAGTAAGAACAAAGAGTGCCCAGGCTGGCCTCTGCCACATGACGAGGTGGAATGAGGTTTGTCAGGACTGCTTGAGACGCTGTCTCTGCAGCGATATCAGCAGGACATCTCCTCGGGTCCAGGTGAGCAAGTTCCAGTCATCCCCATACCAGAGATCTCCTGCTGTCCCTTGTACTGCCTCCCAGTGTACGTCTAACATTGGTTATGGGATGTTTGCTCTGGTCTCTGGGACTGGGTGTCTCTGAACCTCTGCTTTCGGTTGGGTACCGTGAGAGGATATGTCCTGCCTTAAGTTTCCTAGGCTCCCCATGTGGCCCTAGCATGCACGGAGCCCTAGGTTCCACCCCCAGCTCTCCATAAACCAGTCCTGCTGGCACACATCTGTAACCCAGTCCCTGGAGAAGCTGGAGGCAAAAAGGCCATGAGTTCAAGGTCATCCTTGGCTACAGAGCAAAGGTCAGCCTGGGCTGTGAGACCCTATCTCCAAAAACCAACAGAAAAATAAAAGACACACACACAGAGGGTCTCCATGGTTCTTCTCTCCAGCTAATTCTCCCAGACAAACCAGGCCAGTCCAAAAAGAGGCCACCAAAACAAGGGAAGATTGCGAAATCCACATCCAGGGAATGAGGCCACCAGAAGTATCTTTCCAGGACAGGGGGCCATGACACACAGCCAGGCCTGTGGGTCATGGACTGCCTGGGCCCGAACTATTTTTGTACTGTCTGGGGGTGGGTGCGGGGGTGAGGGTGGGCCTGATGAAACTCTCTCTTTGTTTGACCCAAACACTTTCCCCCTGAAGCCGGGGCTCCATGTGGTTCAAATTCATGTCACTTAATTCAGCCCTCAAGGCTCCATGCTGCACCCCTCCCCCTCCCAGGGAAAGATGAAAACCTACAGTCGCTGGCAGGCGAGGTGGGCGTGAGGGCCTGTGACAACCAGGCTGGCTGCCTTGACCTCATCCGCCCCCTGGCTGGCTGTCCCTCCATCTCCCTGGCTCCTTCCACCCCAGTCCCTGTGTTCCCGAAGGCAAGAAGATGAAGGCAGTTGTCCAAGTCCTGGCAGGACTGAGAAGGGACCCTGGGGTCACCAGCTTTTTCCTTTCTACCTCGGGACTCCTGGAAACGGGAAATGGACATGCCCAGAAGGTTTGTGTACAGGAATGTCCGGGGTCACATGTGGCCGGGTTACGTGTCACACATGGACCTGTTTGTACCATGAAGTCAAAGTCCTTGTCTTTCCTCCCTCCTTTCCCTCTTCTCTCCTCTCCCCTCCCCTCTCCTCCTCCCTCCCTTCCCTCTTCTCTCCCCTCCCCTCTCCCCTCCCCTCTTTTCCCGCCCCCTTCCTTCTTCAAACTTCTCTCCTCCCTCCCTTTCCTCTCTCTTCTTTTAAAAAAATTATTTATCATTTTATGTGCACCTGTGTGTGCCTGAGGAGTATATCATGTGTGCACAAAAGCCTTCGGAGCCCAGAGGAGGGCACCAGATTCCCTGGAACTGTAGCTACAGGTGAATGTGAACTGCCCAGTGTGGGTGCCCAAAACCAAACCTGGTCTTCTTCAAGAGCAGTAAGCTTTCTTAACGACTGAGCTATCTCTCCATCCAGGCCCCCCCGACCCCCCACCTCTCTTTTTTTATATTTTGAGACAGTCTCAATGTTAGTTAAGTATAACCTGGAGCTTCTAATCCTCCTGTCTCCACGTCCCAGGTGCTGGGGTTATGGGTATGTGGCGCTGGGCCAACCCTGCTAAGCAAGCGCTCTACCTAGTTACATCCCTGGCCCTTTATCTTTTGAGACCTTGTAGCCCAGGCAGACCTCAAATTCCCAGTGATCCTCCTGCCTCAGCCTCCCCGATGGTGAGTGATTATAGGAACTGACCATCACGCCCAGCTTTCTTTTGTTATTATTGAGAAGTATTTCGCACTGTAGCTCAGAGTAGCCTGGAATGTCCCATCTCCTTGCTTCTGCTTCCTGAATACTGGGATTATAGGCACCTGAAGTGGCCAAAATTATTTTGCTTTTCCTGTTTGTTGGGTTACACCTGATGTTCATCATCTAAGGATGAGATTACCAAGGCTAAAATCAGAGAGGATCATGGGAAGGGCAGCAGAAAGGAGGGCTATCCAAGGGCATGGAAATCTTTTTATTTATTTATTTGTGTGGGGTGTGTGTGCGCACACACACACACACGCACGCATGTGTGTTTGTGTGTTGTCCAGATGTGTTAATGCCTGAAGATGTCAGGTGTCCTGCTCTGTCACCCTTCACCTTATTCCTTTGACACAGAGTCTGTCACTGAATCTGGATCTAGATTGATGGCCAGCAAGTCCTGGAGATCCAAAGACTGCCCCCTGCAACAGCGGATTACAGGCATGCACTCAATTACGCCCAGCTTTTTACATGGGTGCCGGGATTTGAACTCAGGTCCTCAGGCTTGGATGGCAAGTGATCTTACTTGCTGAGCCATCTTCCTAGCCCCGACATTGGAATGTGTTTAATCACCCATTGGGCTGGGAGCTGAGGGTGTGGCTCAGTTGATAGTCTGCTTACCTAGCGCATTTGAGGCCCTGGGTTCTTGGCATCACATAAACTGGATCTGGATTTGGTGGAGGATCAGAAGTTCAAGGTCATCCTAGGCTATGTTGAGTATTTCAGGCCAGCCTGGGCTATATGAGACTCTGACTCGAAAAATTACAGTGTGGAGGGCAGTGGCAGGGTGGGGGTGGGGGCTGGGGACCAGACATGACATGATAGCTTTATGAGCTACAGACTAAACCTGAACTTCCATCTCTGGGGACACTGATAACGCCATATCCTCAGCCCAGTCCACCCTCATGTGCATTCGCTTCTGGGGTTCTTAGCCAATACAAGCTTGGTATGTCTCAGGAGGAATCAGCTGGGGACAGATGAGAGACCTCCAATTCCACATGCGCGCGTCTGTCTCCATCCCCCTCCACCCCCTCCTACTGTAGGTCTTTCCAGGACAGGGTGGGACTGGTCCACCCAGGATCTCCAGTGCCCAGCTGGGTCCAAGGGTGCAGGATGCTTGTTGAATGAATTAATGCATTTTTCGAGTCGAATCAAAGTGCTATTTTTATGACTTGTAGGCTAGATTAACCCAGGGCCACAATTTTCTAGATAAATATTGGCAATCCAGCCGCAGCCATTTTACATGGGACCAACTTCTCTCACCCGTCTCTGTCTCCCTTGTCTCTGTCTCTCGCCATCTCTGACTTTCCCTCGTCTCTGCCTCAGTCTCTCCCTTCCTGTTGCTATCCATCTCTCCCCGTGTTTTCTGAGTGAGTCAAGGACTTCCTATCTAGCCCAAGTTGGCCTTAAATTTACTCTGTAGCCCAGGGTGGCCTGGAACTCGTGATCCTCTGGCCTCCATCACCCTGGTGCTAGGATGACAGGGACCCCATTCTGCCTTGTCCAGGTTATACAAGGCTGGTCCCTCAGAGAGGCCACTCCTGAACTCTCCTTTTTCCCACATAAGGGTGCCTTTTGCTCTGGTGACCCTCTCCTGGGCCGTCCCATCCAGCAGACAGAGGCAGCCACAGGGTGGGGCTCCCGGAGCTGGCTTTCCTGGGCAGGGTCACAGTTCCTGGAGCTGTACGGCTGTTTGGGCACAAACATTTCCCTGTATTGTCCTGTTTCCCAAGACAGCCAAGAGACGGGAGGGAGGAGGGAGTTGTGGTTGGATTTTTCTGCCCTCTGCTTCTAAAGAGGACAAAGCCTTCATGCCGGCGGGCACAGGTCCTTGGGGCTGCAGAAAAACTACAGGAAGATGGAGTCGGGGAGGCAGCGGGGCATAGTTGGGGAATCTCGTGTAGGCTTGAGCTGGTCTAAGAACTCAAGTCCAGAGAGACAGGGTTTCCAAGAAGCTAATGGAGGGGCCCATGCTGTCTTTGCATCTTTTTAAGTCCTCTGCCTCTCTGCCTCAGACGTTTTAACAAGACGTTTAAACAAGACGTTTAAAAAAGGTTCCTCTATTTTTTCTTTCTCAGCCCAGAACGTTGGAGAGCCCTTTATGTTTTGGACATGTGTTCCCAGACAATGCTTCACAGTCCTCGTCTGGGGGGAGAGAACACTAATGTAACGAGTGATGCATCAGACACACACCTTGCATGCAGGGCTTCTGGTTCATAGAGCTTTTAACCTTCTGAGGAGTCCTTGGCATGCGAGTCACCTTTCCCTTCATGGGATCCCCCCCCCTTTTTTTTTTCTCTTTGCAGGACAGGCAGGATATACCATGGATATGAAAGGTTGAGAGGGCACCTTGGGCATTGCCGGATGTAAAATAGCAATTTGTCTAGCAACAGTGGTGACTTCGAGCTAAGATGATGGTTTTTGGTTTCATCATTGTTACTGGTTTCCTTTCTTTTTGCTTTTATTTTGGCCTTGGTTCTCCTGTGCAGCCCACTCTAGAGATCTTCCTGCCTCGGCCTCCCATGCTAAGATTATAAGTG
This sequence comes from Alexandromys fortis, assembly GCF_014885135.2. Lineage (NCBI taxonomy): Eukaryota > Metazoa > Chordata > Mammalia > Rodentia > Cricetidae > Alexandromys > Alexandromys fortis. The sequence continues at coordinate 134,656 of NW_026068043.1, forward strand.
TCTGTCATCACACCCCAGCGGCACGCTTCTCATTTTTTGCTGTTGTTGAATGGAAAATGACACTTCCACTGTTGGATAACACTAGTGTGGCCATCTGTCCAGGCAATTCATCCTCGTCCCTGCTCCTGAAGGGACATGAGTCAGCTGGCTGATGGGTCAAGGAGACAGCCCAGACCCTAGCCATCTCACCAGCTTGTTCTGGAAACACAAGTCATAATCAGGTCAGCTGGAGGCAAAGCTGGGTGAGACCCAGGCAGCTGGGAAAGTGGAGGCCTATTTCTGTCATCGGCTGGTCTGAGCTTCTTAGCCTCAGGTGGCGTCTGATTCCCAGGAGAGACTTTGGGATGAACTGACAGAACTCAGAGAGTGCACAGCCTGGGGCCGGTGGCGCAGGCTTCTCACCCCAGCTGTGAGCAAAGCTGAATCATAAGTGAAAAGTCTGAGACCAGCTGTGTAATAGGGTTCAAGGCCAGCTCGGACAACTTGAGACCTTGTCTCAAAGAGCTGAAAAAGTAGCTGGGGCTATGGACCAATGTTAGAGGCCCTGCCTAGAATCCCCCACTGAGGGACTGGGGTGTGGCTCAGTAGTGGTAGAGCCCCTGCCTAGAATCCCCCATTGAGGGACTGGGGTGTGGCTCAGTGGTAGAGCCCCTGCCTAGAATCCCCCATTGAGGGACTGGGGTGTGGCTCAGTGGTAGAGCCCCTGCCTAGAATCCCCCAGTGAGGGGCTAGGGTGTGACTCAGTGGTAGAGCACCTGTCTAGAATCCCTCAGTGAGGGTCAGCTTTCCACATCCTACTTTGTCTGCTTCCTTAAACCCCACTTTCAGGTTAGAGACTCTAGGGCACAGCTTCGGCTTCACTGAGGGAGGTTTCTATGAAAGGAATTTTTGCTTACTTGTTTTTATTTTTGAGACAGGGTTTTAAAACATGGTTTGGGCTGGCCTGGAAATGTCTGACTTTGCGAATAGTGGCACAGTCAGGACCCACCATGCCCAGCTTCTCTAGAGGATTTATTAACAAATGTGGTGCTCACAGGGCTGGCATACAAGTCATTGTTCCAGATCTATTGATGGAGACTCTGCTTCTCAGTCCAACCCCTCTCGTTGTGCTTCCATTGGCGAGAGTCTTCCCTGTATCCTAGGGACCCTCCTGTCTGACGCAGGACCCCCAAGGCTGTTCCCTCTTAGTCCTTCCTTATGTCTTAGCTTCAATTAGAGAATAAGGCAGTGCTCTGCCTGAGCCTGAGGCCTATAGCCAGGACTTGGTGTGTGTGTATGCACACGTGTGTCATGTGTTTGCATGTGTGCTTGCATGTATGTGTGCATGCATGTGAGTGTGTATGTATGCATGTGTGCATGCATGCAGGCATGTTGTATTTGTGTGTGTGTACATATATGCATGCAGGTGTGATGTATTTGTGTTTGTGTGCGTGTGTGTGTACATACAGAAATCAGAGAAGAGATCAGGGGACAGTCTTGGGTGTCATTTCTTAGAGGAAACCCGCTTTTTTTTTTTTTTGAGGCAGGGTCTCTCACTGGCCTGGAGCTCCTCAAATAGGTTAGTTGGGCTAGCCAACAAAGCCCTCGGGGATCCACCTGCCTCCCCAGTGAGCAGATTATAAATTCACAGCTTTTGCAAACAACAACAAGAACCAAGTGGGTGCTGGGAATCGAACCCAGGCCCTTGTGTTTTCACTCCAAGCACATGACAGACGGAGACAGCCCTCTCCAGCTCCAGGCTCTGCTGAATCTGCTCTGGCTCGTTCAGTCACTCAGTGATCTGACATTTCTATCAATGTTCAATTATACTTAAGTCAGTGATCCCTAGACTTGAACCTGAGTGTGCCTCTGATTCTCCTGAAGGTTTGCTGAACAGGTTCTGATCCAGTTGCTGCAGAATGGGACTTAAGGCACCCCAACATACAGTCTAAGTAGCTTGTATCTATTTACAGACAGACTGGAGGCCAAGAATTTGAGAGGGCAAAAAGGGGGCTAGAGAAGGGGCTAGAGGGGGCACATAATTGTCTCAGTCACTATCTATTGCTGTGAGGAGACACCATGACCAAGGCAACTCTTATAAAAGAAAGCAGCTAACTGAGGGCTTGCTCACAGTTTTAGTGGTTAGTCCATGATACTCATGGTGGGAAGTAGACAGGCATGATTCTGGGACAGTAACTGAGAGCTTTACATCCCGAGACACAGGGAGCAGGTAGAGAGAGGGAGACTGGCTCTGGTATGGGGTTTTGAACTCTCCAGGCCTACCCTAGTGACACACTTCCTCCAAAAGGGTCACACTTATCCTAACAAGTCCCCAACCCCTAATCCTTCTAATCCTTTCAAAAAGTGGTTCCCTGGTGACTAAGCGTTCAAACATATGAGCCCATGGTGGCCATTCTCATTCAAACTATCACAATAATATATTTAATTTCAAAAATACAGATATTATTTAAACAGGCAGTATTGTAAATATAATGAGATTTCTAAATTAAGCAAAATAAAACAAAAAGAAAAAAGAAAAAGAAAAGAAAAAGAATTTCCCTTTCCATCCTCTTCCCTTCCCTCCTTTCCATTCTGCTCTTTTCTAGTCCATGAATTTCATCCTCTGGTTCCACTTCCCAGACCCACATCCCCTACCCACCCCTACACTTGTGTGTATGCGTGTGTCTGTGTGTGTGCATGGGTGTGTGTGTGTGTGTGTGTGTGTGTACGCGTGTGTGCATGTTTATCGCCTGTGTGTACGGGGTGCATTGCATGTACAGGCCTATGTGGAGTCCAGAGGTGGATGCTGAAACGCCTTCCTCAGCTAGCATTTCCAACTTAAAAAAAAATGTTTATGATTGCTTTTGATTACATGTGTGTGTATGTCAGTGTGGGGTAAGTGTACATGAACGCTGTGCCCTCCGAGGCCAGAGGTGTGAGATTCCTCTGTTGTAGTTACAGGCAGTTGTGAGCTATTCATCTTGAACCCTGGGAATAAACTTGGACCCTCTGCAAGAACAGTATGTGCTCTCAACTACTGAGCCTTCGTCTCCCCAGCCCTCCATTTTTTGCTTTTGAAACAGTCTTTTAGTGACCCTGGAGTTCATTGTTTTGACTAGTCTGGCTGTCCAGTAATTCCCAGAGATCCACGTGTCCCGGTGTCCCAGCTCAGAGATTTAAAGACACCCATTGCCATGGAAAACTTTTCACACGGGTGCTGGCATTACCAGCGCTTTGACAGCAAGTACTTTATCTTCCGAGCCATCTCCCCCGTCTCCAGTCTGTCTGTTTCTGAGACACAGCTATGTTCTGGTGTTCAGGCTGGTTGCTAGCTTGTGCTGGGTTTACAGATGGCAGCCACCATGTCAGTGAGCATGAATGTGTCTTTTAAGCCAGTGTCTGGGGGACTTTGGTGTCGTGGGTCCTGGGGACCACACTTTGAGAGTAACGCGCGTTAGCTATGCACAGCTATTAGCATCCACATCGAATCCAGAAGCTTCGAGTCACAGGAGAAGTCTAAACAGAGTAAGGCTTGTAGAGGGACTTGAAACGTGAGGTTGAGAGGGGCCATGTTGCAGGAGGCAGGTCCAGGTTCACAGAGCCATTTGGGAGGCAAGGAGGTCAAGTGCTGTCTTTTTCCAGATCCAGACTGGGGGCCTCAGGCATGAAGGTCTGGGACAGATGGGAGACAAGCAGGCCTGGGGAAGTCTGGAGCCGTGCTGGGATTGGGCCAGAGCCCAGTGCACCTGACCCTGGGGCTGGGAACAATGGCTGGGCCAGTACTGCCTGGCTGGCTGGCTGCCTTAGCACTTGTCAGTGCTGTCTTCCCAAGCTCTCCCCAGCTCCCTCTCCAGCGCCCAGCCCCAGCCACTGGCTCCTGGACAAGTGCATTCCTTCAGGCTGATTTCTCCTCAGTGGCTGCGAGCATGCATTCTCATAATGAGGCAAGATGTGGGGTCCAGGGACTGGGGCGATGTTAAAGAATTGGGGAGCTCCACGAGGCTCCCGGGGACCCTGGACTCTCTTTCAGGGACCAAAGGGCACTTGAGAGGACTGGAACTCATCTTTTGTTTGTTATCCCATGGGGGCTCCTCCTCTACACCTCCCGTGTATGGGAACATCAGCTGGGCACCTGTGAAGTATGGCCCTTAGTCTCACGGAAGCGTTGACCCAGTGTTAGGTCTTCTTTGGTGCCATCTTGGGTAGGCTGCCCCTCTGCACTGAGTCTGTTCCCTTTGCCTGCAGGAGCTGACAGAGGGGGGTGCAAGGGTCCATTGTCTCACCGGAACCGTCCTGCCTGGCCCCCTCCTACCATCTAAAACAGAAACTGTAAGGTTGCTCTGATCCTAGCCCTGCAGATGTGGTTTTTCTTCGGTAGATGAACAGGGTCTTGCTAAACAGCCCAGACTGGTCTCAAAACTTCTGATTCTCCTGTTTGAACTGCCCAAGCGCTGGGATCGTAGGTGCGCCTGACCATGCCCAGCTTCCTACCTCCTGGACCAAGAGGAAAACTGACTTGGGGGACAGTTTGTCACTGAGTCTTCCCTCCTAGGACCTCGGTGGTTCCACCATTCTGAGAAACTGCCACTGACCTGGCAACAAAGTGATCAGGATTTGTATCCATTGTCCCCACATTCTCTCTCTTTCTCTCCTCCCTCTCTTGTGTAGCCGAGGCTAACCTAGGATTTGATATGTAGCTAATGAATGTTTAAAACAGGCAGCAAACAACAGTGTGTTGCTTTCGTGTAGAGTTAACCAGTAAAGTCTTTTGAAAGTGACTTATTTAGTTTTACATGTTATGAAAATTTTACCTGCATATATCTACGTGCCCAGTACTGGCGGAGGTCAGATACCCGGAACCGGAGATAGGATGGTTGTGAGCTGCCACATGGGTGCTGGGAATTGACCTGGGTCCTCAGCAAGGGCAACAAGTGCTCTAAACCACTGAGCAGTCCCGCCAGTCCCACCATTTGTCTATTTATCCTTTGTAACTCACTCTGCAGACCAGGATGGCTTCAAACTCATAGAGATCTGCCTGTATCTGCCTCCCAAGGGCTGAGATGAAAGGTGTTAACACCATACCTGACCTGTAAAAATTTTTTAAAATATTTATTTATTTATTTATTTATTTATCATGTATACAATATTCTGTCTGTGTGTATGCCTGCAGGCCAGCAGAGGGCACCAGACCCCATTACAGATGGTTGTGAACCACACCATGTGGTTGCTGGGAATTGAACTCAGGACCTTTGGAAGAGCAGGCAATGCTCTTAACCTCTGAGCCATCTCTCCAGCCCAACCTGTAAAATTTTTAATAATTATTTTTATTTATTATTCTCTCCCTGTGCATAAATAATGTATGTGTATGTATGTATGTATGGTATATGTGCATGTGTGCATGTATGGTATGTGTGTGTATGCATGTATGTGCACACATGTGCCACAGCACACATGTGGGGGTCAGAGGGCAACTTGTAAGAATCAGTTCTCTTCTGCTACCACGTGGGTACCAGGGATCAAACTGAGGCCACCAGGCTCGCCGGCCAACTCCTTTACCTGCTGGATTACAGTTGAAGGCCATCTTCACAACGTCCAGGTCTTTCTTGGTCTCTGTGAGTTGGTCAAGACTCTGTCTTGGGGTCAAGTTCAGTCTGGGGTTTGGGTAAGGAACAGGGCTTAGTCTACTAAAGTCATTCTGTTGGGCTCTGGGCTCAACCTACATTTCTGAGCTTCAGTCTGGAGTTGGACTCAAGGATGTGTCAAGGGCAAGAACTAGTCTTGGTTTAAGGTTAAGATCAGAAATAGTTTGGGGCCAGAGTTCTGGGGTTGTCATTGGGGCTCAGTGTGGTCCCATACCAGAGTTTAGTTTTGGAAAAGCAATGGGGTTTTAAGGTAGCTTGGGGTCAGGCTTCAGCCCAGGGTAGATGTTAACCTTTGGTGTGTGGTCAAGCTCAGGCTAAGTCTTGGTTAAGGCCAGTTTATATCAAGGTCAGATTCAGGCTTTGTTCAGTCAGATGCAACATGAAGTCAGTGCCCATGACTGGAACTCATCCTGGCGCTGTGGGTGAATGAAGTCTGGTAGGGGCACTGGGCTCACTGAGGTATGGGTTTAAGGCTCAGACTATGTCCAAGCAGACACTCAGTGTATGGAACTGATGGAGGGGGTATGTGCTGAAAGTGGTCCCTGGGGGGGGTCTCCCACAATCTATGCCTGATTCTCACCCCACGACCCACTGTTCCCCGGCTTCTGAAGCTTCAGGGAGAAGAGACAAGATGAGGGCTGTGACTGGGTTTGGTGGCTAGAGAAGGGGACCAGATTTCTTAGCATGCTCTCCAGGCTTCAGTTTCCCTACCCTCGGGGTTTTGGGGATCGGCCGTGCCATAGAAACATGGACTGGTAGCTTGATTAGCAAGAGGACTAGGGTGCTTGGGGACGTGGCTCAGCTGGTAGAGTGCCTGCCGTGCAGGGAGTTCCATCCTTGTACTGTGTAAACTGGACATGGTCACCCATGTCTGTAACCCTACACTCTGGAGCTGGAGTCAAGAGGATCAGAAGTTCAAGCTCATCCTCAGCTTCATAGGACGTTCCAGGCTAGCCTAGGCTACACGAGACCCTGTCTCAGAAGCAAAGCAAACAGAAAACAAAAGAGGACTAGAGACTAGAGGGCAGTTGGGAACCACACAGGAACCAGTGATTTGGAGCGAGGTGGCTGAAGGCGGGTAGGGAGGTGGGGAGACAGGACCTCCCTGGAAGTTGTGACATGGCAGGCTTAACCACAGAGACATCTACCGTTCATTGGTGGTGGACCGTTCCACCTCTGTTTTCAAAGTCAGGGAGCACTCTGCATCACTGACTACGGTTGTGACATTGTGGTTTAGGGGTGGGACTCGGCCAGGGGTCATATCTTTGTACGAAACTTGAGATGCTCCCAGCCTTTCTCGTGACCCCTGCACTACCTTCAGGGACCTTGAACTACCCCAAACAGGAGCGTCCCAGGTCAGAGAAGTGGATGGCGCTCGGCTCTGTTTCCCTGCCCACCCTCTCAGCTCAGCTCCCTAATCTGGCCCCCCGCCTGTCAAAGCCACAGACATCGAAGACAAACCCATATTGACGTCAGGGGAAGCGCCCACAGGGCCTCGGTCTCTCCCAGATTTGGCTCCTGTGCCCACGCGTCGGATGTCTGTGGTTTTTAAAAGGTGAAAATAGCCCACAGACTTGATCCCGTTTCTATCAAAGCCTGGCTAGGGGCTGGGGAGATGGCTCAGTTGGTATGCGCTTGCCTTGCATTCATGAGGATCCAAGTTCGATCCCTGTGCGGGATAGTGTGTTTATAACCCAGCTTGGTGGAGTATGTTTCTAGGCTCAGTGCTGGGAAAGCAAAGACAGGGGGATTATGGTGCTTGCTAGCCAGCCGCCCAATGAAAGGCCCTCTTTCAGAAAGAGGCGGACAGTGATGAAGGATGCACCTGTACACACAGGCCACACAACCTGACTGGTTAGGCTCTGGGGTCTCTGAGGTCTCCGACCCCCCCCCCTGCAGATCTTCCTTCCTTCCTTCCTTCCTTCCTTCCTTCCTTCCTTCCTTCCTTCCTTCCTTCCTTCCTTCCTTCTTTCTTTCTTTCTTTCTTTCTTTCTTTCTTTCTTTCTTTCTTTCTTTCGTTCTCATCTCTGCCCTGAAAGTTTCTTACCCTGCTTGGCCTCTCCTGACCTCTTCCCTCTATTGACCAAGGTTTCTGGCTCATTCATTCCCCAACTGGTCCCCGCCTGGGTTTCCCCCAGGCTCCTCCTTTCTCTCCTGTGGCCGGGTACATAGCAAACGCTCAGTAAACATCTGTGGGAGAGAACGGTTGGCCTTCCCCACTAGATTTTCTATCTCTGTTCATGTGTTGCTCTTGTCCACTTCCTGTGGATGCTCAGACCACTAATTGCTTGGTGTGCATGCATTTATGTGTATGTTTGGATACGCATGTGCACATGGAGGCCAGAGCTAACTTTGGCTGTCATTCCTCAGAAGATGCACGTCCGTCTTGTTTTGGGAGAAAGGGTCTCTCAAAGAACCTGGAGTTCGATGATTCTTCTAGACTGGCTGGCCAGGGAACTTCAGGGATCCTCGTGTCCCAATCTCCCTAGCGCTGGGATTATAAGCTCAAACCATCAAGCCTGGCTTTCTCACATGAGTTCTTGAGGATTAAACTCAGGTCCTTGTGATTACAAGGCAAGTACTTTACTGACTGAGCCCTTCTTGCCTAGCACCGAGTCACTGGTTTCGGTGAGGATTTTTTTTTGTCACTCGATGTGGAGGCTGTGAGGAGCGCAGGGAGCCAGATGACGCTGCTCCTGGATGAGGCTGCCTGCCAGCGATGAACTCGGTCAACATGACCTGGTCCAGCTACAGTGTGGATGGACTCTTCGTCCGTGCAGAGGGCTGCAGTCACCAGGTTCGACCAGGGGTCAGCACACAGGCTTGCCTTGCTTCTTGGTGCTGGCTCTGAGGAGCAGCCCTCAAGGGATCTACAGTTTTCCAGGATGGATGTGGGGAGAAAGACGGAGCTTTTCATCTGAAGCCTATATTTGTCTATGTATGTATGTATGTATGTATGTATGCATGTGTATATATGTGTGTATGTATGTATATATGCATGTATGTGTGTGTATATGTGTGTGTGTGTATATGTGTGTGTGTGTGTGTCTGTCTGTCTGTCTGTCCATGTATTGAGAATCTCTTGCAGCCCAGGCTGGTCTCATGCTCACTGTGTAACTGAGGATGACTCTGAATTCTCAACCCTCCTGCTGCCACTTCCAGAGTACTGAGATTATTGGCAGGAGCCACCCCACCCAGCTTGTGTGGTGTTGGGATTGAACCCAGGCTCTTAGGCATGCTAGGCACATTCCAAGCCTTTCATGTTGAGCCTTCTAAACCTGTGCCGGGACGTACGGCTTCACCAGCGCCTGTCTGGACTCCGATGGCTCCTTCCCTGGACCGCAGTGAATCTGACTGTGGCTTCCTGTCGTTTATGGACTGTGATCTGACACGGCCTGTGGTCCAAGCTCTCCCTGCTGTCCATGCATACCCAGGCTTCCTCTTCCATGTCCACGCATGGCTCCTTCAGCCTCTGCCAGCACAGTTCTGCCTCCACTTTTCCCCAAGCCCCTCTGCAGATGTCACAGCCCCATTCAGCAAGCAGCAACATGTCTGCTGCTCCAAGGAGGACCTGGGACTTCTGATCCTCCTGACTCTACCTTCCAAGTGCTGGGATTACAGGCATGCACCACTGTGCCCCACTTATACGGTTGTGAGGATGGACCCCAGGGCTTCGTGCATACTAGGCCAGCACTATCTTTTGTCTTTGCCTCGCCAGTGCTGGGGTCGCAGGTGTAAATGGTCACATGTGGCTTTTTACATGGGTGTGGAGGATCTGAACTTAGGACCTCAGGTCACCAAGGCGACCTGACTGACCATCTCCCTGTCCCCTCTCCTTCCCCTTTTCCTTGCTATACTCTCTTTTCAGTTTTTTTCCTTAGGACAGAGTCATACCCTGTAGCCTAGGCTGGCCTTGAACTCACGGCAGCCCTCCTGCTACAGACTCCCAAGTATTGCTGTGAACCACCACACGAGCCGAGGGCCTCTGCGGTTCCCTGCTGTCAGCAACAGAGTGTAATTTAAGGAACCCAGGTGCAGGAAGAACGGAGGTCCTGGGTGAGAATCCTGCGGCTGAGTGCAGTATTACTTTAAGCAAAGTCTGTAATGGGCCTTGGTTAACTATCAAAATAGGGAAAGAGGCCAGACATGGCTTTCCACTTGGGGTTGCTTGATGTCATCTATCTTGACCCTTGCCAACCAGGTGGGTGCTCTGAACCAGTTGTTCACAGCGCCACACACAGTGATAGGCTTGGGCAGATGACCGCATGCAGTGTTCTGTCTAGGGAACGTGGCAGGTGCCTGGACGCCAAGTCCCCAGGCGACTTGTGTGGGCAGAGTTCCCAACAGTTCATGCTATGTTCCCAGCCGGTCCCACTGTAGAGCTGAGACAGCCCCTGGGACTCGGAGGCCATGACACCTCTCTTTACTGAAGGGATGTGTGTGTCAGGAGGGAGACCACTTGGCACCATCCCAGCCTGGCTGGTCTCCCACACCATGTTTTGTTCGAAGAGTTTGGAATGTCCTGGGACACAGAGCTCTGCTCCCTGGGGGAGACGCTGGTGCCATCGCCTTGATCTCATTGCTGGACAGGTTTTCTCCTTCATTCCAGCTTGGGACTCGGCAGGCTCCCAGCTCCCCGCTTCTGCCAGGCCCAGCTCGTCTGTGTCTGTCCTGGCTCTGGCAGCCACAAGCCTGCAGCTGGGAGCCGAGGGCTTCCCAGGGGAGGCTCCTCTAGCAGGATTGCTGCGTGGGCCCCGGGCAAACCTTTTCAAACTAGATCATCCCCACCCCCCAGCTGCCCTTCATCACAGGCTCCTTAGAATGTGACCCCCCAACTCCCTCCTCTCACCCCCCCCCCATGCTGGGGGTCTGAGGTCTACAGGAAACCATGTTCTCAGGACCTTGGAGACTTGGACAGGCTGGAGCTTGCCAGCTGCCCTGATTTCTGCTCTCTCTAGTGGGACAGGCTGCACATGGTGGGGCCACTGCTCAGTGTGTGGAAGAACTAGTGTCCAAGACACAGAATGAGCCTTGCACGTGCATGCCTTCTGGGTACCTGCACCCTTAGCTTAAAATATCATCTCCAGACTTTGGGGGTGACTTGTGGGGCTCACTAATTACATCACACTGTTGGGAGGGACCGGCTGTGAGAACATCAGGAAACAGCCGGACTCACCTGGTCAATTTTGTGTTTGTGTCTGTGATTTTTTTTTTTGAGACAGGGTGTCACTGAACACAGGCTGACCTTTGAACTTGCTGTAGAGCCAAGGATGACCTTGAATCCCTGGTCCTCCGCCTCTACCACCCCCATGTCAGAATGATACTTTTGTATCCCCACATCTCACTTTTTCTTACTGTTGTTATTGTGTCTGAGAAAGGGTCTCAAGCAGTTCAGGCAAGCTTCCAGCTGTGTAGCCCCCTTGACCTCGAATTCCTGATCCCCTTGCGTCCACTTCCCAAGCACCACCACACCCTACTCTCATCTGGTCAGTTTAAACCTTTGCCATCACGGGGTGAGGCAAGACTCTGTACCCCAACTTGGGGTCCGCCTGGCTGGAGAAAGGAGAGGCACAGAAATGTGAAAACACACGTGTGTAGATGCTGACCCAACACACATGGGTTCCTGAAGAACTTTGTCCTTACCTGGCCAGTTCTCTACCTGTCTATTACGCAGGGACAAATGCCCAGCGTGGGTGTCATCTCCCAGGCTGGGATGCTCTCGCTGGGCTTTCTATCATCAACCGTAGCGCAATGAGGATACTCCTTGGGTGGTAGTGGAGGTGGTTTGGGTCACGGCTCAGGATGGTCCCCTGTGATCCATCCTTTTGGGAAATTCCTGCCTAGATGTAGGTCATGTTCCACCCCAGGCTTGGGCAGAATCTCCTCTTTCCACTTGGTTAATGAGAAGCCTAAATAAGTCAGTCTTTCTGGAAGCTTCCTATCCTGCCCCCCCCAACCCCTGGCAGTCTGGCTGAGGCTGTTAATAGTCCCTGTGTTTATGACCCCCTGGCCCTCTGACAGCCTCCTTTCTGTAGCCATTGAAATTAATTTTGTGAATCATGAAGGAGGGGGGGGGTGACTCGTTAGAAACCGAGATGATGACATCTCTGTCTTCTCCTGTGGTGGGTCCCACTGGCTAGTTCTAAAAAACAGGCTGTGTCCAGCCCAGCTTGGGGCTGCTTGCCTGGCCTTGGGTAATGCCTCACGAGTTTGCTATGTCATCCCTCTTCCAGGAGGGGGCTGGCCGGAGCCTAGATGATTCAGGTCTCCTGACACCTTACATTGATGTCAGTGGGAACCAAAGCCTTGGGCTCCGTGGCCTGGTCCGTGGCCCCATGCCTGTACCCTGTACAGGCCTTGGCCCTGGCTCATGCCTCTTGTCTACTTCCCATGGAAAAGGGCTAGCCTGGAGACTGAGCCAAGGCTGACAAGCTCTCCCTCATGCTGTCCCCTCACTGGGAGCTGCCCTGACTGGCGCCGAGCACTGGTTCTAAAATTAATGTGAGGGAATTCAGAGAATTTGCGAGTAAGTTCCCAGACAGCCATGGCTGCCCCAGGGACAAGGGCCCTGGCTTTCTCCCATCCTCTCCCAATCTTGTTCCTCTAATTTCCTATCCTACCTCGGTTCTCACTGGGCAAACTCTATGCAGTGGGATCTCTCTCCTCCACACCACCACAGTTTACAAGTATTTTTTTTAATTATTTTAAGTGTGGGCATGTGTGCGCACACATGTACACACAAGGGTGTGATATCTGCGGAAGGCAGGAAGGAGCCAGAATTACAGGTGGTTGTGAGTCATCAGATGCTGATGCTAGGAGCCACACTCGGGTCCTGTGCAAAAGCAGCCAGTGCTCTCAACCTCCGAGCATCTCTCCAGACTCTACTCCTCAAGTATCTGATACGCAAACTCTCTGAAGTCATTTCAAATATGGTTTGTAGGGCTGAAGGGATGGCTCAGTCAGTAAAGTGCCCACTGAACAAGTATGAGGACCCGAGTCTGGATTCCCAGCACACACACACACACACACACACACACACACACACACACACACTCGCGCACACACACCTGGATGTGTAAGCCTAGTGCTGGGGAGGCAGAGACAAATGGATCCCTGGAGCTCACTGGCCAGCTGGACTAGCCAATCAGTGAGCTCCAGGCTCAGTGAGAGACTCACTCTGTAAAAAGAAAAGAAGATAGATGGAAAGGTATTGAAAAATACTTCCCAACACCAACTTTTGGCATCCACACATGTGCATGTATGGATGTTCATGCACATCCTGACACATGCCCATGCAAACATGGATATACACACAAATAAAAAATAAACAAATATACAATAAAATACAATTTGTGTGTGTGTGTGTATTCTTCACTCAAATTAAAAACTTTAAAGAACTCGTTATAGAGCATGGAACGGTAAGGACTGGAGAGACGGCTCAACAGAACACTTGCTGCTTCTGTAGAGGACTGCAGTCTGGGTCCAACACCCTGTCAGGTGGTTCACAACCATCCACAACTCCAGCTCCAGGGGATCTTTGGAACTGTTTGGACCCCTACAAGCATCCAAAGTCCTGTGCACACACATTCGTAGTCAGACAGACAGACACAGACACATACGCATAAATAAAATTAGAGCAATTGAAAGACGAACTGTAGGATGAAAGAAACAGCTGCAGAGTACCTCTCCCCCCCCCACCTGAGACTAGGCCCCTCCCCCATCTGAGACTAGGCCCCTCCCCCCACCTGACTAGGCTCCCTCTCCCCACCTGAGACTAGGCCCCTCCCCCACCTGAGACTAGGCCCCTCCCCCCACCTGACTAGGCTCCCTCCCCCCTACCTGAGACTAGGCCCCTCCCCCCACCTGAGACTAGGTTTGACACATAGCCCATGTTGGCTTGCGGCTCACTGTATCACACTAGACTTGGCTTTGAACATGTGACAATCTGCCTCTGCCCCGAGTCCTATTGCTGCAGGGGTGCACTGTCACGCCTGGTTCGTGCAGTACTGGGGAGGAGCCCAGGGCCCTGGGTGCACTTGGTGAGGACTCTATAGAGTGCGCTCTATTGACGGAGCTCCAGTCCCAGCGTCCCAGCTTCACTCTGTCACCTGAGAAGCCAGCTGTCCTGGCCTACCTGCTGGAAACAAGGAACAACAACACGTGGTTGGGCGCCCTTGGGAAAACAATCATCGCTCCCTATGTTTAATTCCATCGTTTTGGGGTCTGTCCTTAACCACCTAACTTGTCTTGATGAACAGGGTTTTGTTATCCATGCACTCCCATGTACATACACAGTGTACATATGAGAAAAATAAAATCAATCTTAGGTTTTTTTTTCAATCTCTAAATGCAACCTGGATTTTCCGGAGCCTGCACTACAGCTGTTTTCATCAGCATAGCCACTGGCCTTGGCCACGATTGTCTTCTAACAGGCTGCAGCCTTGCTCTCCATGAACGTGGGATTCCTTTCCACTTAGCTACATATTATATTTCTCCAGTGATATTTAGTTTTTGGTGTACAAGTTCACTCGGTTCCCCCTAGGTATTTTATCCTTTTTGATGCTGATACAAGGAAACCATCCCTAACTATTTTCCCTCTCCCCCTTCTTCTCTTCTGACCTGAGCAATTTAAAGCGGGATTGTATGTTTGCCCTATTCAGTCGCCAAAGAAATGCAAACCCAAACCTCTTTGATGCCAGATGCCGAGGTGCAAGGCTGTGATTTCAGCACTTGGGAGGTGGAGGCAGGAGCATTGAAAAGTTCAAGATCATCCTTGGCTAATAGCTCTGGGTTAGCCTGTGCTGCATGGGATCTTGTCTACAAACAACAACAAGGCCTGGAAGTAGAAGAGAGACTATTTGGGGAGAGTAGGTAGGGTTTGAGAGTTAATGAGCTATAAATACGATCAGGCATACAATATATACATATGTGATAATATCCCAATAAAATCAATTTTGTAAAGTTAACATCTGCTAACATTTTCAGATAGGGTTTCATGTAGCTTAGGCTGTCTCATTTCAACTTGAGACACATGTGCCTTTTGTGTACATGTGTGTTATATATATGGACATGCACTCATTTGTATGTAACGTGTGCTGGCCATAGGTTGACGTACGGCGCATTTCTCTATCATGCTCCGTCTTTTTCCTCTTTTTGTTGTGTCTGTGGACAAAAAGACACACACACTTGTGGGGGGCAGGACAAATGTGTGTATGTGGGGGGTGAACATGTCTATGCACACACGTAGAGTCCAGAGGAGACTGTCTAGTGTCCTATCTTGTCCCTCCTTATTCCCTTACTACAGGGTCTCACTGAGCTAGGCTGGCCACCAGCGAGCCTCAGAAATCTCCCAGTCTCCCTCACTACCACGGCTGGGGCTGCAGGCCTGTGTGGCCTCCCCTGGCCTTTTCACATGGGGGTTGAGGATCCAGTGCAGGCCCTTGTTTTTCTTCACAGTGAGCACTTACCCACAGAACCATCTCCCTACAAGGGTTCAAATCCTAGCACTTCATAAATCAGGTGTGGCGGTGCACGCTTGTAACCTCAGAGCTGGAAGACAGGGGTGGGGGTGGGGAGCAGAGACAGGAGGTTTCCTGGAAACTAGCCTGGCCTCTGGGTTGAAGTTCCAGGCCAAGGAGAGAACCCATCTCAAATGAAAGGTGAAGGCTCCTGAGCACAGGTTGTCCTCTGACCTTTGCCTCTCCTGCAAACCAAATGAAATCGAACCAAACTGAAAGTTTGCCAAAGGACTGAGTAGATGGATGTGGAGGCTGAGGGAATCCATGGAGCCGACAGAGGTTTGGGAAAGCCTAGGTCCCATTTAAGTGCTGTGTCGATCTGAACTGTGGCTACCTGTCATTAGTGGCACTCTACGGGAGGGTCTTTGTGGCTTTAGGAGCTAGGTTGACTCCGGACTCTTCAGACAGGCTATGTATGTCCCCAAGCCCCAGGCCCACGCGTCTCAGGGTCTGAGCTGGAGCTTGGAGCTCGGCTCTCTTAACTCCAGCAACTGCGCTGTCTCCACCCCTTTTTGTGCTGTCTCCACCCCTTTTTGTGCTGTCTCCACCCCTTTTTGTGCTGTCTCCACCCTCCGTGCTGTCTCCACCCCTTGTGCTGTCTCCACCACTTTTGTGCCGTCTCCACCCCCCTGGGCTGTCTCCACCCCCTTTTGTGCTGTCTCCACCCCACTGTGCCGCCTACCGCCAGGGCTTAATAACTTCCATCTGGGACTGTCAAAGTTCTAAAAATTTCCAAGTTCTTCCCCACCCTGCCCTTCCCGGCTGTCTCCTCAGCTTTGCCCCGCCATACCCCTGATGGCACCCCATAGGATCCACCAGCTTCTCTTTTAAATGCGGATAGCACAGAGGGGTTTCTTTGAGGGGTCAAGCAGGGGGAAGGACCTCAGAACCCCTCACCCTGACCCCCCCGGGGAAGGGCTTGTCTACTCTGAAGAACAGGAAAGTGTAAAAAAAAAAAAAAAAAAAAAAAAAAAAAAAAAAAAAAACCTTCCTTTAAAGAAGTTGTTGAGACACTGGATCTGGGCTGACAAGAGGGTTCAGTAGGCAAAGGCATTTTCAGCCAAGCCCAAGGACCTGCACAATGGAAATGGAACCAGCTCTGCAGTTGTCATCTGACTTCTATATATGCACTGTGATCTCTCTCTCTCTCTCTCTCTCTCTCTCTCTCTCTCTCTCCTTTTCTCTCCCTCCCTCCCTCTCTCCCTCTGTCCTTCCCTCCCCCTCCCTTTGTCCTCCCCCCACCCACACAAATAAAAACAATCTTAAAAATAGAGATGATGGGTCTGTTTTAGATGGGGAAATTGAGGCTGGAGAAGTAGCAGGGCAGGCTGGAGGCCCAAGGACATGGGCTCAAACCTAGCATTTTGGTTGCCAGCCCTCCTTTCTCTTCCCCTTGATAAGGGATACTTGGGAACCAAGAGGTGGGGTCTCCCTGTGCCCCTGGCTTCCCAGGAAAGTGCTCTGCTCTGTAGGGAAGTGTGTGTACCTAATGAGAATTTCCAGGGAAACTGCATTCCTGGAGGGGGGTGAGAGGTGGGGGTTGAAGAGGTTGAGGAGGGATTTGAATCTTCCTGGAGATCTGCCTTGCCTCTGGGTTTATGAGGTTGGAAACTCGCGAGCTGGCATTAACCTTGGACTTGAGTGGAGCCTGAGGAGGGCTGAGCAGGACCCCTCTACAGTGCACCCTGCATGGATGGAGTGTTTTTGTGTGGGGGTGTGGGGGTGTGGTGGGTGTGGTGGGTGGGACAGAGTCTGGTCTAGACGTTTCCATAGCTTGAAAGACAGAGCAATTCCCAAGGGCACCGTTTCCTTGTTAATGCTGGGACCCCTGCCCTTGACGGCCCCTCACCCAGCTGCCGGCCTCTGTCTATACCTTTACTCCCTCAGCAGGACTCCCCAGACCATGACATTCACACCCAGAGGTCTGCCTTGCCCTGTCCCTGCCACAGTTGCCACACAGAACCCACAAATACCTCCATGGACCCCACTGCCTCTTCTTCCAGTCTCTTCCTTCAAACCCAGTGTGAAGGCCATATTTCCCCTTGCAGGAAGCATTCTTGGGATCACAGAGAGAGAGAGAGAGAGAGAGAGAGAGAGAGAGAGAGAGAGAGAGAGAGAGTTGGGAATCATTCTAAAGGGGGCACTCTTTTCAAGGTTGATCACTGACTCATGGGTCTGGTTCACACCAGGGTTTACAAGGTTGATCACTGACTCATGGGTCCGGTTCACACCGTGGTTGACTATGGATCCAGTTTATACCAGGGCTGACCACTGTCCCTGGGGCCTGTCAGCGCACACCCAGGACTGGTCACTGTACCATGGAACCAGCTCACACCCAGAGCCAACCACTGCCCCAATGGTCAGCTCACACTTGGACTGATCATTGTCCCAGGAGGTCAGCTGATGCTCAGACTGACCACTGTCCTAAAGGGCCAGCTCACACTAGAGTTGACTACTGTCCCAAGGCCAGCTCACACTAGGGTTGACTTCTATCCCAAGGCCAGCTCCTACCAGCTCACACTACCCCCACACAGCCAGTTCATACTCAAAGCATTCACAAGCGCCCTGCTACTTGGAACCTCATGCCCCTGCCTCATGACCCTGAGGGCCTGAGCAAGGCCCAGTATTCACATCTACCTGTCTTGACAGCCCAGATTTGAGATGTCCTCAGTGGGGCCCAGGCTTGGATCAGTCTGTCCTGGAGCTCACTGAGGCCTGAGTGGAGAACAACAAGGTTAGAGTGGCCTGGCCTAGGCAGGTGGGAGGCTGGATGGGGGGTGACAAGACTGTGAACGAGGACGTAAGACCAGGAAGGGGGACTAGGGAGGGTCTGAGTCCTCCGTTGAAACTGCCCATGCTCTTTGCCCCTTCCTCTCAGTCCCCATCCTTCTGAGTCCCTTCCTCTCGTGAACCCCTCTCCTCCATGAACCCCACATAAACGCCACAGAACACGGAGTATCCCGGTGGCCAGCTGACCCTGCTCCAGGTCTTGGTGCGGTGGCCTTTTCCCAGGGAATGTTCCAGAGCCAGGCTTCCCCCCACCCCCTCCAGGAGCCCTCCAGCCAGATCCCCCCTCCCGTGGCATGCTGGGAATGCAGTCCTGTTGCACGCAAGCCCTCAAGCTTGCCCGGTGGACTTTTAAGGAGCGAACAGAGAAGAGAGCTGCGTCCCTGGGCTCTGGCCTGAGCTGGCTGTCGTCAGGATCTGGCCCAGGCATGGTGAGGGCTTGGCTTGGCGCCCCGCGCGTGGGGAGAGGTCTCAGAACTCCCAACAGGTCTGAGTCTGGGTAGGAAGCATGTTGGCTTAACCTGGGCTTTGCCCATCTTTCCATGCCTCACTCACTAAAACGTTCTTGGGGTTGAGTACCCCAGTTCTTTCCTAGAAGGGGCACCAGGCCAGGCCAGAAACTCAGGGTCTCCAAGTACTTCTCACAGTGGCCTGAGGTTGTGAACATAAGTGTGCCCAGGTTTCATTGCCAGCTCTTTCCAGCCTTGGCCCAAGCCATGCCCTGCCTTCCCTCAGTCTGACCATCTTTATCATTTCATGGTTGGACATAGAAGGTCTGGAAGGATTAAAAGCAGGATCCAATGCCTTAGAGCTGGGAGGAGGAGAGGGAAGATTTAAAAAGCCAGCCTCTTGCTGGTTGTGGTGGTGTGTACCTATAATCCGAACACGCTGGAGACTGAGGCAGGAGGATTGCCTCAACTTAAAAGCCAACCTAGAATACATAATAAAAATCTGGTTCCTGTTTTCAAATAAGGATATCCGTTTGTTAAGCCTGATAGCAGGGGAGTATTAACCCAGGTACTTAAGAGGCCGAGGGCAGGAGGATTGCAAGTTCAAGGCTAGCCTGGACAACTTAGTAGTATACTGTCTCAAGGTAAAAAGTTAAAAAAAAAAAAGGAGCTGGGATGTGGCTCAGTGGTAGAGCCCCTGCCTAGAATCCCCCAGTGAGGGGCTGGGGTGTGGCTCAGTGGTAGAGCCCCTGCCTAGAATCCCCCAGTGAGGGGCTGGAGGTGTGGCTCAGTGGTAGAGCCCCTGCCTAGAATCCCCAGCGAGGGGCTGGTATGTGGCTTTAGTAGTAGATTACTTGCCTAGCATTTTCAATCCCAGGCACTAAAAAGTCCATAAATCTGTCCTTTTATGTCTCGGTCTCAAAGCACAAAGAACGAGGCTGAGGCAGCCAGGTCAGTCTCAGACTCACTGTTCTTCCTGCCTTAGCCTCTCGAGTCCTGGGATGACAGGAATGTGCCAGCCAACAGTGAGCTCTTCTTCTTTTTAACATTCATTTTATTTTTACTTCTTCAAAGATTTATCTGTTTTATTTTAAGTTATGCAAGTGTCCGTGTCTCTGTGAGTGTGTGCATATGTGTGCAGGACTCACAAAGGCCAGCGGTGTTGACTCTCTGGAGCTAGAGCACCTGATATGGGTGCTGGGAACTGAATTTGGGTCCTCTGCTAGAGCATCAATTGCCCTTAACCACTGGGTCATCCCTCCAGCTCCTCATTTTATTTTTAATTCTCTCTGAGTGTGGTGTAAGTGTGAGAGCATATGGTTGTGAGTGTGTATGAGTGTGAGTGTGTGTGAGTGTATGGGTGTGAGTGTGTGTGAGCATGAGAGTGTGAGAGTGTATGGGTGTGAGTTGTATGAGTGTGAGTGTGTATGAGTGTGAGTGTGTGTGCGCGTGAGAGTGTGAGAGTGTATGGGTGTGAGAGTATATGAGTGTGAGTGTGTATGAGTGTGAGTGTGTATGAGTGTGAGAGTGTGAGAGTGTATGGGTGTGAGTGTGTGAATGTGAGTGTGTGAGTGTGTGTGAGTGTGAGTATGTAAGCATGAGTGTGAGTGTCTATGAGCATGAGAGTGTATGAGTGTGTGTATATGGGCCTGAGTGTGTGTGTGTGTGTATGAGCGTGAGAGTGTATGAGTGTATGGGTGTGAGTACAAAGCCGATGGAGTCAGGAAGAGACAGCCAGACCCTCAGAACTAGTTACAGGTGGTTGTGAGTCATTTGATGTGTGCACTAGGAACTCAAGTTGAGTCCTCTGGAAAAGCAGCAAGTGCTCTTAACCACAAATCCATCTTCCCACCCCCAAGCAGGGACCTCATAACATCTGCTCTTGGCCCAGTAAACTCCTCTGGGGACTTAGTGAGCACATGGTGGGTGGGGACCCACCTCCCTTTTCTCTCCTTTTTTTTGTCTGCCCACTCCTCTGTCCCATTTTCTCTTGACCCTCCCCCCAACACACACACACAGAGAAAGAGAGAGAGAGAGAGAGAGAGAGAGAGAGAGAGAGAGAGAGAGAGAGAGAGAGAGAGATTGAGAGAGAGAGAGAGACCGGTTTGAGATCATGCACTGCAGGGAACCTATCACAGTATAGGAGGTATGCATGCGTGTGCTTTGGTAGTGGGTACAGCCCTAGCTTGGGATTCATGGTTTTTTGCTTTGGTTTTGTTTTTTTGGACAAGGGCTTATGTAGCCCAGGCTGACGTCAAACGCCCTATATAGCCTAGGCGGACCCTGAATTAATAATTCTCCTGCCTCTACTTCCCAGGTGCTGGGATTATAGGTGAGTTCCACCATGCCCAGCTCACACAATGTTGGTGTGGAACCCAGGGAATGGTGCATGCTAGCCAAGCAGTTTGCCAACTGAGCCACATCCCAAGCCCACGATTTGGCCTTGTTTTCTTTTGTTTGCTAGGTTTTTGAGACAGGCTCTCACTCTGACGCCAGGCTGGCCTAATTCGTGCCTGTCTCGTCTTCCTGTCTCAGCCTTGGAGAGTTATGTAGACCAGGCTGGCCTCAAACTCATGGAGGTTGGGTCTGCTTCTGTTCCCCGAGGGCTGGGATTAAAGGTGCATGCTACCATTACTTCAAAATGTTGATCTGAGGGAGGAGACACAGCCTCCTCCTCAACCTCCTGTTTGAGCAGAAGCTGGGACTCCTTCACTGGTCTGAGGATGGAAAGACAGCTCCAGGGGTGGTGTGAAGACCTGGGTCCGAAGGTGCCTGAGACACCCTGCTTCTTAACTATGCGTCAGCTGGCTTAGTGGTCTGAACCAAGCCTAGCTTCTGGGCAGCAGGCATGGGATGAATTGGGTGCCCCCCAGTGCAGAGGCCTCATGTGGGTATAGAAAGGGGCTCATGGAAGACAAATAGCTAGAATGGGGGTGGGTGACAGTATCATCTGTCTTAGTGTCCTGGCTCCCTTTCCATCCCTGGACATGGCACAGGTAGTTAGATTCTCCCCCTCACATCCACACCCCAGCCTCTGCTGTCTGGGTCCCAGACGTGGCCTCGGTTTATGGGGCCATGTTCCTTCTCCGGCCAACTTGGCGGCCACTTCAGACACTGCTCTCGTGCCTGGCCACCCCCTGCCTTGAAGAGAGCTGAACACAGTCTGCAGTCTCCCACCCAGCCGCCCCCACCCTGCTAATCCTGGGCGCACCGTCAGGCCAAGAATGTCTCTCGAATACTCTGGCCGGCTGGGCTGGCCATAAAAAAGGGGGCATGAATCACGGGGGCCCCCGCCTGCCAAATGTTCACTTGGGCTGTGTTCGAGGCTGGCTGTGCCCAGAGTGCATGGGGTGGAGTGGGGTGGCGGGGGTGGGGGTGGTGGGGAGAGAGAGAGGAAGGCGAGCTGGCAGCTGGGACAGATGCAGAGCAATTTGGAGAGGGTGAGACCGTCTGCTGCACCCACCCCTGGCGGGAACATGGAGATCATGTTATAGAGTTTTAGGGTTCTGGAATGAGCCTCTTTTGGCTCTCCTGAGTCCCGCGAGTGTGAAATGCAAGATGCATGGAATGCTACATGCATGCTCACCTGTATAGCGTATGGAAGGCAAGCATCTGGCTTTCCAGGTGGGGAGGCGGAGGCTCATGGAGGGTAGAGGGTCCAGCACAGGGTCACACTTCTAGTACAAGGCATGGGCTGGGCTGGAACCCAAGCTCTCCGTGACTGAGGCTTTTTCCAGCGCTTGCCCTTGCTGTCCTCTTCATTACTGCAGCCATGCACTTACTGAATCATGAAGAGGGTGGGAGGAGGTGCCCCGTGAAGTGTGGGTCTGGAGGCCTCCAGTGTCTCCCCACTCTGCTCTAATCCTACACGGACACCACGGATACCCACCTCAGCCTGCACATTCCCCCTAGCTAGAAAACACATACCTACCTGTCTTCTTCCTTGTATCCTTGATCTTGGAGGGCACCCAGGAATGTCTGGTCTCATCTGCATCCCCAGTCACTTACTCAGAAAGTGTCAGCCCGCGTCTGGATGCCCTCAGGAAATGGTGGCCAGCCTGGGCAGCTGTGCCAAGACTCTCCCAAGACTGTCAGTGTTCCCTGACCCTCCCCACACCACGGCCTCTCTTCTTGTTCTGATTGTAACATTTTACCACTCACTTGTAGGGCCAGGTGTTGCCTGGATCAACTTCCACTGTCCTACAACAGCCAAAGTTCTTCAAAGGTTTGCTCAGACCCCCTAACTCCTTCGCCACAGTCCCCCTTCCGGAACTCTGGAGCTCTGTTCCCTGTCCTTCCAGTGCAAATGGATAAGGGGTGCTGGGACTGCCTGTGGTGGCCGCCGTTATTCTCCTCGCCACCCCCTTTCAGGCCACCGTTCGTCATGGACACTTGCCATCAAGTATCAGCCTGCCCTGCTTCCGAGTCCCTTTTCATCCTCTCGTGTGAGCAGTCCCTAGACCCCCCTCCTAGTCTCTTGTGGTCCTTGGATTCAGATTTCTTCTTCTGGGCTTGATATCTCTCTCTCTCTCTCTCTCTCTCTCTCTCTCTCTCTCTCTCTCTCACACACACACACACACACACACACACACACACACACACACACACACACACACACACACACGGTGGGATCACGGGCCAGCTCCTTACCAGGGCTCCAGACTGGTGTGTTTAGAGCCAACCTGATGCACTCAGTGGAGATACTCCAGGACCTCACACCCGAGACCTGGGCTCAGTCCCCTGCTCCCCAGCCATGCTTTTCTCCAGGGTCCCCTTCCGAGTGAGGGGTTCCAAGCACAGAGCCTATTCATTCTTTCTCATCCCCATTTTTGGTCCTACTGGTCAACCTTGGTCAATCAGTTCTACTTCACGACTCCATGCACCTGAATTCCTAGAACTGGAGATGAACCTCAGGGTCTCTAGCATGTTAGAAAAGCACTCTGCCACTGAGCTACACACCCAGCCCCTAACCGGAAGATTCTAGGCCGGTACTCTATCATTGAGCCACACCCAGCCCTTCCCTGAGGGATCCTAGGCAAATGCTCTGCTACTGAGATCCACCCCAGTCCCTTACCTTCATGTTGAGTTCAATCCCATCTGTCCTGGACTATTGCAGTACCTACCTCCTTGTCTTGTGGGCTCTGGGTTCTGCCCTTTTCTTGTCTGGTCCTCCACCACAGGGAGCCGGGGGGGGGGGGGGGGGGTTGAGACACGGGTAGCCATGGGGGGGGGGGGTTCCCTCGAGTCCAAACCTGACTTCTTCTACATCTCAACACCCAATACTGGATCTCCACGGCTCGTCATTTCTGGGTCCAGCCACCCCCACCCTCACCACATTTTCCATCCAAACGCTCATTGCTCCCTCTACACCATACTGATTGCCTCCCACCCTTTACCTGATGCTCCTTTTCCCTCCGTCTGACACACTGTGTGCCCAAGTCAAATGTCTTCTCTTGCTGCTGGGGAGATGGCTCATCAGGCTAGACCACTCGCTACGTAAGCATTGGGCCTGGCTGAAACTGCAGTACACAGGAGAAGAGCTAGATATGACTGCATGTGCCTGTAACCCCAGCGCCATCAGAGGGCAGAGGTGGGAGGGTAGTTCCTGAGGTTTGCTGACTACTGGCCTAGGTCCAGGTTCAGTGAGAGGCCACACCTGGCGTGAATAAGGCAGTATAATTCAGGATGCCCCTTGCCCTACACATACACAAGTGTGCATACAGCACACATATTTTCTCACACATATACACCTCTTCTTCTTCTCCCCCTCCCCGCATCTTCTCTTTTCTGACAGTGGGGATACAGAACTGCAGTCTCAACATGCTATACCGAAGCATGATGACTGTGAGTTCAAAGCCAGCCTGGGCTACACAAGACTGCCTCAAAACAAGTCCCCAGCTCCCGACTCTTGTTTAAACCCTCCAGGATTTCTCTCTCATCCCTGTGTCATCCAGTACTGGGACTGAGCTGTCCTATTGTGACCCTGCTAGACTACTTACAGGGACCTGAGGACCCTGCTAGGCTACCTACATACACCCTGCTAGACTACCCCCAGGGACCCTGTAGACTGCCTACATACACCCTGCTAGACGAGGGCCTCTGGGTCGAGTCTATCTATCCTTCAGATCCTTCCTCAGCCCCTGGAGTGGAGCAAGTATTGAACCAGAATTTACTAGGTGATGAGATGGGATGGTTCTCTCAGTTGGTAAAGTACTTGCTTTGCAAGCACAGGGTCAGAGTTCAAACCCCTCCCTCCCCAAGGCATGTCACACACTTATAATCCCTGCGCTGGGGAGACAGAAACAGCTGGATCCGTGGTATGCACTGGCTAGCCAGCCTAGTCTACTGGGTGAGTTCCAGACCAGTGAGAGACCCTCACTCAACACAAAACAACAACCACAAAACAAGGTGGGCAGTTCTCTGAAGGCAGAGGCAGGCAGATCTCTATGAGTTCAAGTTCAGCTTGATCTATATAGTGAACTCCAGGTCATTCGTGGCTACATAGTGAGTCCTTGTCTCAAACACATTAGACTAGAACAGAATAAAAAAATAGGTAGGTGGGGACTGAGTGACAAGAGCTGGAGTGGTGGCCGTACCTCAGATGTCTTGATCGTCTCTCTGATGACCCCGCTGAGTCAATGCCAAGTGCACAAGCTGCAGCTCAGGGCCCCAGCAGATCTGAATTGAGAGCATGTTTGCCACTCTCCTGGCATTTTGTTTTGTTCGGAGACAGGATCTCACTTTATAGCCCAAGCTGGCTTGTCTCAAACTCACAGAGGTCTGCCTGCCTCTGCCTCCCAAGTGCCCTGTGTGTGCCACCACCCTGCAGCTTTGGAGCCCAGAGGGAGAAGAATGCACGGAAGCCCGGGAGCCAGGCATGGAAAGAGTGGGGTCAGCTGACCAGCCAGTGCCTATGACTGGCATTTGACTCCACTCTAGGGCGGCAGGGTCTCTGAGACCCGGGAATGGGGTCTGAGATCCATGTCTCTACTCTTTGCCAGGCCCGTCCTGGAAACCCAAGCTGAGAAACAAGGCGAATGGAAGCCATGAGGGAGACAGATTTTTGTGCAACAGTCTTCAATCTGTTTGCAATAAAGGGAAAATGGAAAAAATGTTAATTTAATTTGGATGGTACCCTGGGGAGGATGCTCGTGGCTATGAACTCTTTTTCTCTCTCTCTCTCTCTCTGCCACCCAGTCCGGACTTGTTCTACAGACTCCAGTCAGGGAGGGTGCACAAGAGCCAAGATGAGATGCCAAAATGTCCCCCTCCTCCCTGCCCTGGGTCCGGTTTCTCCCGCCGTCAGGCAGCCTGCTCCTTGCTTTCTTAACTTGATGCCTTTTAGTTGAGTGCAAGAAGCTCACGGGGAAGTAGAAAACCAAGCAGCTTTAGCGACTCTGTCTCCCAGAAGGGAGCCTGGAGCTCTGGAAGTGACCTCCTAGCTGGGGAGACAGCAAAGTGGCTGTCTAGCCTAACCAGCATGCCCTGGGCCAGTGAGAGAGCCCATCTCACATAAAGAGGTTGCAAGTGAGGAGGAACAATGAGATGGCTCACTGGCTAAAGGTGCCAACCACCAAGCCTGGACGACCCGAGTTTCGTCCCTAGGACTTACATGGTGGAAGGAGAGAACCAACCAACTCTCATCGTCTTCTGACTTCCACATACAAACCATGGCACCTGCCTTCCCCCACTCCCCGACAGAATCATCAAATGTAATGGAAAAATTTTTAAAAGTTAGCAGGTGCCCGAGGAACAACACCCGAGGTTGACCTCTGACATCCATACCTGTGCATGTATATACCTGCCTGCGTGCATACCTGTCCACACATGACTTCCTCAAGCTGGGATAGCCTAGCCCCTTTCGTTCTGGGAGACCTTGAATTTGCCACTGCCCCAGACTTCTACCAGCCCTGTGTTAGCCCTAGACCTTATTATTGTTGTTGAGCCACACTGAAGATGGTCCAGGCAGCTCTTCAGGCCCCTCCCCACCATGTAATGGTGCAGGTGTGAATTGTCCCCCTTGGAGTCATGAGTGTTGAAGGCTTCGTTCCCAGCTGCAGGGACCACTGTAAGGTAACCGGACTGTGAGGGAGTAGCTTTACCCAGGCACTGAGCCATTCATGAGTTCACACTGAATGGGCTTGTTTGGAGGAAATAGGTCCCAGTATGCCTTGGAAGGCAGATCTTGCCCTGCGCCCCCTCCCTGCCCCCTGCCAATTTGCCATGCTTGTCTGCCCGATGTTCTGAGAACTGAGAGGTTCTAGTTAGGGGCTTTGATGAAACACCATGACCCAAGCAACTTGGGGAGGAAAGGGTCTATTCGGCTTGTATGTCCACATCACTCTTCATCATGGAAGAAAGTCAGGACAAGAACTCAAACAGGCCCGGATCCTGGAGGCAGCTGCTGCAGAGGCCATAGAGGGGTGCTGCTTGCAGGCTTGCTCCCCATGGCTTATTCAGCCTGCTTTCTTGTAGAACCCGGGACCACCTGCCCAGGGATGGTCCACTCACCATAGGCCAAGCCCTCCCCCATGAATCCCTAAAAAGAAAATGTTCTACAGGCTTGCCTACAGTCCAGTCTTGTGGAGGCATTTTCTCAACTGAGGCTCCCTCTCCTCAGCCCCTCTATCTGTGTCAAGTTGACATAAAACCAGCCAACACATGCTGGCTGAACCCTGTGAAGTCACGAGCCAAGTCATGTCTGTGAGGTGTGTTGTCACCGTGATGGTGATGTGACAGACACACGGGGATTGGGGAGGCAGAGACCCCTGTGGAGGAAATTCACACTCTGGGCTCCATTGGAGAAAGGACTGAGTTGCTCTGGTGAGAATAGACTTCTGTGGAGCCTGTTCCAGTTACATGCCTGTTGCTGTGGTTAACGCTGACCAAAAACAACCTGGGTGGGAGGAAGACTTATTTGGTTTATACTTCCGGGTTACAGTTTATCTTTCAGGGAAGTCAAGGCAGGAACGCAAGCAGCTGGCCCCTTCCGATCAGCTGTCGGAGCAGGGAGAAATGGATGTTATCTGTGCCTGCTCTCAGCCAGCTTTCTCCGCTCTTATTCAGGGCCAGGCATAGAGAATGACGCTTCCCACAGTGGACTCGGTCAGTTAGCACCCAGAAACTCATCACGGACATACTTACACGCCTGCCTGCTCACTAATTCAATCAAGACTCTCTTTCCAGGTGATTCTAGGCCATGGGAGGTTGACATTCAAAGTTCATGATTTCAGGACACAGGGTCTTTGCTCTCTCACAGGAAAGCGGGGTGAGGACAGGATAACAGAGGCTCTGACCCTGGCTGTCACCACTCAGAGCCGGAGGAGCTGGGCTTCTCACACCCACATCTCGGTGACCTCTGCAAACATCTTTGCTTGTCAGCTCTGCAGAGGTCATGGGTCATGGAGAGAGCGGAGTGGGAATGTGGTCCTTTAGTCTTTTAGGGGCTCTCAAGTGATGGCACGGGGTGTGACCAGCTGGCAGGGCCACAACAGACTTTTCCTTCCTTGTCAGTTACTTGGTTACGAGAGGAAGAAAAGTGACAAATACAGGTCCTAGGGCCTTCTAGGTGGCCACACTGCCAAGTAAGCTGGCAAATGAATCCTCAGGTTGCGCACTTAGACTGTACCTCAAGCAAGGATTCCAGGAATGTCACTCAGTGCTGTTCTGTTTTATTAAAGATTTTGTTTTAAATTGTATGAATGTGTTTGTTGTAGGTGGGGTACCCACGTATGTGTGCAGGGACCCATGGAGGCCAGAAAGGGGCGTCGGATCCCCTGGAGCTAGAATTATAATTAGTTAGGGATCTCCTAATGTGGGTGCTGGGAACACAGCCTAGGTTCTTTGAAGAGCAGCAAGCATTCTTAAGCGTGGAGCCATTTCTCCAACACCTCATTGACAATACTGGCTTAGTGTTTCCTGCTAAACCATGTTCTCCTCTGCCGGTCCTTGTGGCCTTTGTCTGTGTTGGAAGGGCTCACATATCACACCACATTCGACCCTTCCGCCACATCTTCCGCACTCCTTTCTCCCAGGGTCACCTGACTTACCTGTCAAGGCCACTGCCTATCTGCTCTTACTCCCAGGGCACAGCATTGTGCTGGTGTCTCAGGAGCTAGGGATAACTACTGTGGTCTCTGATGCTCCCTTCTCAGGCTTGGGTTGAGTAATAGTTTGGGGGAAGAGCAAACTTTTGGGAGGGGTGCTAGAGATGGAACCCAAGGGCTCTCCCACTGAGCCACACCCCAGCCCCTCATTGGGGGATCCTAGGCAGGGGCTCTACCACTGAGCCACACCCCAGCCCCTCACTGGGGATTTTAGGCAGGTGCTCTACCACTGAGTCACACCCCAGCCCCTCACTGGGGGATTCTAGGCAGGGGCTCTCCCACTGAGCCACACCCCAGCTCCTCACTGGGGATTCTAGGCAGGGGCTCTACCACTGAGTACAGTGAAGTCAAACCAATGTTTTTTGCCATTTTCCTAGACTCTGAACTGCACATCGAAGCCGGGCTGACCCCTCCACACCAGTTCAACCCATCGTGAGGTTCACAGTGATTTTTCCAGTTCTGTGATCATCGATGCCTTCAAACTAGCCAGGGTAGCCACCTTCATCATCACAGTTAGGGACCAAACAATGACTTCGGAGCGTAGCTTGACGAGGACCCAACATTTATCTCTTTTCTTCACTGACCATGACTTTCACGCACACTATGGTGATGGTGTGGAAAGATGGTGGAAGAACCCTTCTCTGTACTTTGAATCATTTTCTAAAAACACTCCTAACTGGGGGGCTGGAGAGATGGCTCAGAGGTTACAAACACTGGTTGCTCTTCCAGAGGTCCTGAGTTCGAGTCCCAGAAACAACATGGTGGCCCACAACCATTTATAATAAGATCTGGTGTCCTCTTCTGTCATGCAGACAGAACACTGCATACATAATAAGTAAATCTTTAAAAAAAACACTCCTAACTCCGTAGTGCAAATGCTAACATCTCATGTTATCAGAATACTTACTTCCTACGAATCAATAGTTAGAAAACTGGACATTTGGATGTTACAGCTTGATGACTTGACCAAAGAGCAGGATGCTCCCTCCCAAAGGTTTCTTTCATTTTTCTTATTTCCTTTGGGGGTGGTTCTGTACCTTACTATGTAGACCAGGCTGGCCTGTCTCTGTCTTCCAAAGTACTAGCATTAAAGAGGTGAGCCACCATACCCAGTCCAAACATATCCTTTCATTTTGTTATATTACGTTTATTTATTTGTATGTGCGCTCTCCCTCTCTCTCTCTCTCTCTCTCTCTCTCCCTCTCCCTCTCCCTCTCCCTCTCCCTCTCCCTCTCCCTCTCCCTCTCCCTCTCCCTCTCTCTCTCTCTCTCTCTCTCTCTCTCTCTCTCTCTCTCTGTGCTTGATTGCCATGGCATGTGGAGGTCAGGGGGCAGCTTGTGGGAGCCTGTAGTGGCATTTCATTTGTATTTTAATAAATGAAGCTTGCCTAAAAGATTAGAGAGTAAAACAGCCTCTCTGGTCAGCCTTACAGACCCAGCAGTGGTAACACACACCTTTAATCCCAGTAGCCACACTAGTTGCCATAGAAACAAGGCAATGTATGCCTTTGATCCCAGCACTAGAGAGAATTATAAAACAGGAGGAGACAGCTCTCACTCACAGTTTCATTCTGAGATTCCTGGAGGCAGGATCGCCATTTTGGACTGAGATAGAGGTAAAAGCCAGTGGCTGGCTATTTTGGTTTTTTGAACTTCAGGTTGAACCCCAATTTCTATCTCTGAGCTTTTATTAATCATGGAACAGGAACCAGTTCTCTTATTCCAGTATGCTGACCCCAGGGATCGAACTCAGACCATCATCAGGCTTGTTGGCAAGCGCCTTTACTCACCAAGGCTACTCACCAGCCCTTCTTTGGTTGAATTTTGATGAACCTAGCCATTTGACCAGTAATTTTTCCAAATATTTTCACAGACTATGTTTCTTGTGAATAATGGGACTCTCTGTTCTGTTGTCTCAATGTTCAGTCAGTGATGACATAGAATTCTTTACAGGTCAGGACCAATATGAACAATACCATGTCTCAGGAGTCTGTGAGTACTTTCCTGGTCCTTACGGTATAACTCATTTGGGAGTGTTTCTTCAGGGCATAGCTAGCTCTGCTACAGCTCCCCCTCAATGTACACTTCCCATGTGTGTGGTACTCACAGAATCAGCAGACACAGAAGGCTAGGGAACCCTTGGCTCTTTCTGAGGCCATTTCCCAACCCGAGCACATGCCTTGTACTCTTGTTCTCCAAGCATGAGCAACTGCCCTCCTGGATTCTCCTTCCTCCCTTTGAATCTACTGTTTCCTGCACCTTGAGAAGATGGTGCAATTATTCACCTTCTTCTATAGATATCCCTAGAGCTAAAACATCAAGGAACAGGCAAGGCAGCTTCTAAAGCCGTCCCACAGAGGTTGACCAGATAGCTCAAAACTGTTGTATGATAGTATTCCTGGAGAGACATGAACAAGTATCTGTTCACCTCAAACAGGGAACACTGGCAGACCAAAGTAAGGTTTCACCAAAACCCAGCTTGGTGAATCAATGGGTTTATTGGGGTTACTTACAAGAGTATAGTTTGGGGCGAATTATAGGAGCAGAGATCCAAGGCAGCTACATCACAGATGAGCCATCCTGGCATGGGCGATGATTTGGAGAACTGCAACCCAGGAACTCTCCATGCTATTCAAGGCAGCTCAACGCTTGGGAGAGTTCTCCCCTCTCCCCGAGCAGTTCTTACTGCCCGTATCACTTGGGGGAAAGAGCCTTGTGAATCTTCTCAGTTTCAGGGATTTCCTGAGGCTTCAGTTGTTTACTCCCTGAGTCTTCCTTCCAGAGTGGAAGGTTTCAATTTAGAGAAATTTGCTGTGCAAGAAAACAGATGACTGCAGGGTTTTAATAAAGTCTGTGTTAGCTTTGTGACACCAGAAAAGCCACCACAGGAATGTAGGGACTGTTGCTGCCATGATGAGAAGAGGTAGTTGTATGTGTGTGAAGAGGTATGTGTGTGCGGTGTGGTGTGATGTCAAGCACATGTCACCTTAACTTATGTAGGTCCTGGGAGCTAGAATTCGGGTTCTCAGGATTGTAAGGCAAGCAATTTACTGACTCTGCTATCCAGCAACCCATTATCATTTTTTCCTTGAGCAGTTTTTTTGTCTCTGTATAGTTCAGATTGGGTACCAGACTTCCCAAAGAGTCCACTAAGTCAGACCCTGCTAACTTATGCTTGTTTCATTGGAGAGACTAGCTTTTTTTTTTTTTAATTTGTCTTGCTTTATCCTTTGAGACAGGACCTCATGTATAGTCCTCAAACTCTCCATCCTCCTGCTTCAGCTCCCTCAGTACTGAAATGATAGGACACGTTAGCCTACCTGCTCGTTACAGGATTTTAATCAGTTTAATACATCTTTCAGTCAGGCAACCTTGGCTCAGCCTTATGGTTTGGGATTCATCCACGTTACTCAGTGTAGCTGGAGCTCATTCCTCTTTGATTACGGAGACAATTCCACGGCACGAACCGACCGTGGCGTGTTTATCTGTTCATCAGCTGACAGACGTTTGGGTTGTTTCTCGTCTGGGGCTCTTTCGGCTGGAGCTGGTTTGAGCATTCCCACACGTATCATTTGGTGGATGGACGGACTTTCCCCTCTCTGATATCCATTCAAAACAGGGTTCTCTCTGCCTTGGGGCAGACGGCCATCTCTATACCTAATGGCCTGGCTTCCTCAAGACTCAACTTTTGGCCCATGTGACATCAATGAGACACATATATTTTGGGGCTGAAGTAATGGTTCAAATGGAAGTGAAGTTCTTTCTGTGCAAGCATGAGGGCATGAATTTGATCCCCACAACCCACATCAGAAAACATGGACACTGTGGTACCTGATTGTAATTTCAGTGCTGTGGCGCTGGAGACAGGTCGATGACTGAGGCTCCCTGGGCAGCCAGATTAACCTACTTTGCAAAACACCATGCTTTCAAGATGAAAGTAGGGTGTAAGTGATGAATGACACTTGGAGTTGGCTCTCGCTCTCTCTCTCTCTCTCTCTCTCTCTCTCTCTCTCTCTCTCTCTCTCTCCCCCCCTCTCTCTCTCACACACACACACATACACACATGCATGCATGCATGCACACATACGTGCACACATACACACACACACAAAGGAGTATATATTTGCTCACCTTCTGTGGTTCCTGATACCACAGGTCCTACAATGATCACTAATGATATAAGTAGTGGCCCGAATATACATGGCTTCCCCATGGGGGCTGGTGACTGCAAAGACCAAGGCATTAGACTCACAGCTGCTTCTTTCAGAGAGAAACATTCTTCCTCGAGGGAGATTCATAAAACCTGGGAGTAAAGACAACCTACACGTTTCAGGAGGTTGCTGAAACTTACAGATTTACAAGACTCCTCCCCAAGGTCAGACAAGCAATAAGCTAATGGCTGTGGAGAACACACTCTTTTAAGTGGGGCTGCCTGAGCCTTGTGTGGGGAGCTTCAGGGACACAGCTTTCACCAGTCACCACCTGCTGGGGACTGCGGACCCCCAGACCCTGAATTTCTTGTAAACAACTTGTTTTCCTCTGCTCTGAGCAGCCTGCAGCTGCTCTGAGCACGAGACCCTGATGGCAGGGGAGTGGATTCTGAAGAGTCTGCAGCTGAAAGAGCCTGAGAGCTGGGGCGTGGCCAGAGCCCTCTCTAAGCTGCCCCTGAGCACAATAGAGTGGACATTCTTGGCACTCTTGTATCAAGGATGACTTGTGTCCCCATGTCTCTGTTTGTGTGTGTGTGTGTGTGTGTTTAAGTCTTCAGCTTAGTTACCAGCTCGCATACTGTCCTGAAGTGCAGGTCCTACAACCACCCATGCTGGGGTGGGGGTCAGTGATGCAGCTGACTTTGAGTCACTCAAGCAACCCCAGAGAAGGTCACTGGTTCAGCAAGCTGTATCTAGATAGAACCCTTTCTTTTGGTCTGTCTTAAGCACCCTACCTAGGGACACATGTCCCTGGGGGAAAGTCCCATAGTGGTGTGATTTGAGAGTTAAGAATTTCAGCCACACTTTCCCAAGCTCCCAGCTCTACAGTGCGGAGAGAAGGAGGAGGTTAAGGCTTATGGAAATCATTGTAATTGATCTACCATAAGAATCCCTAAACAGTGGTGTTCTGAGTCACAGGTTTGATGACAAATTGCGGTGCTAGGATGGTGTGCACCTAAGGAAACGTGAGACCTAAGGAAACACCCACTCCATCCTCTTCATGCCTGGCCCCGCATAACTCTATTTGGCTGTTCTTTTATTGTTTCAGGGTTGGTTTTTGTTGTTGTTGTTTTGTTTTGTTTTTGGTTCTTGTTGTTCTTTTTATTATTTCTAGGATTGCGTCTCCTTATGTAGCCCAGGCAGGCTTTGAACTCATGATCCTCCTGCCCTAGTCTCTCAAAGCCTGGGATGACAGGAGTGTACCACCACTTTGACCCTCCTATGACTCTTCTGAAGACTTGCATGGACCTTCCCCCGAGACATTTCTCCATGTTTCCCCCATTATTTAAGTTGCCTACTTTGACCCTCCCATTGTCTCCAAGGCCGACAAAGATGGTGGATATGGTTTCCCCTCAGTCCCACCTCCTCTTTTAGATTGGTATCTCCACTCGGGTGGCCCAAATCACCCCACAATCCACATTCGTGCAACTGTCCTCTCTTTTATCAACCAGATGCCTGTTCTCTTCAGTGTCTGTGCCCATGCCAGGGCTGCCCTAGCTACACAGGCCTGGGCCCCTTTGCCTCTGCTCCCTCCAGGTCCTTCCCCAATGTCTCGAGGACTGTTACCATTCTCCAGCTCATGGCCATGGAGATCCAGTTCAGTCTCCCAGATCTTTCCCCAGTGCAGTTTTGCTGGCCTCCTTGCTGGGCGCCGGGCGTCCATCCTCACCTTTAGCTAATCAACTTGGCCCGTGGCTCCAGACAAGAGTCTCTAGAGTTGGCCTTGGCCCTGCTGTCTTTGGTGAGGCCATGCTAGAGGCCTTGGCCCCGGGCTGTGGCTGAGTCCAGCCTTACTTGCCATTCCTTAGCACCGTCCGTGCGTGGCGGACATGCTCTGTGGCTGGGACTTTGCAGACAGGTTTTTTGAGTTAGAGATTTGGAAAAGGCCCCGGTGGTGCTGGTTGGAGTTCAGAGCCCGTGAGATGCAGGAGAGACCTTGTGTGGGTGAGCTCATCTTGTTGGGAAGACTGACTGGGCTTGCGGTTTGGCAACACCGGCACCATGTTTGGCAGCTCAGGTGACACTTGCAGTGGGGACCATGTCAACCTTTTAGCTAAAATTGCTGGGATTTGGGACTGTCTCCATGAGGGTCACAAATGAGGACCTCTGCGGGGGGACCCCAAGAGATTCATATTACTGAGAGGGTTCGTGTTCTTGGAAGGAGAGAGGGAAAAAAACGAGAGAACAAGACGGGCAGGCTTCTTTTTTTTTTTTGTTTTTAGGAGGAACGAGGGATGGTGTTGATCACTGGGATTGAGAACGCTAAATTCTTGTGTAGAAATGTGTCCACAAGTCTCTGGAAGAAAGGCAGTAATACATCCCAGAGGGGCTGTACCTTATCGTACTTAAGAAACAAGTTCTGGAGCCAGAGTCTGAAGCCAGTATCCAGCGATGAGGCTGGCTGGCTATGCAATCTGTCAAGTGGCTTTGCCGCTCTGTGCCTCTATCTGTTCACAAGAAAGAAGGAATTAGAGCACCCATCAGGTGTCCATGCTCACTAGACATATTGGTGCAGCAGAAGCACTCACGCTGTCTCAGGCGTGCAGTCGGTGTGCAACAAGCATTGGGTCCCTTCTGTGCGTCTCTTTCCTCCTGTTTCTAATGCTGTGCTATTGCAACTCTACTCCCATGATGCTCCTTTCTCCCCTCTCTGTCAACACCTCCTCCTTCAGGTATGACAGAAACACTGTCTCTTCCAGACTGGAGATAGACCCCCAAGGCCTCATGGATGCTAAGTAGATTCACTACCGCTGAGCCACACCCCAGTCCCTCACTGGGAGATTCTAGGCAGATGCTCTACCACTGAGCCACACCCCAGCCCCTCACTGAGGGATTCTAGGCAGAGGCTCTACCACTGAGCCACACCCCAGCCCCTCACTGGGGGATTCTAGGCAGGGGCTCTACCACTGACTGAGCCACACCCCAGCCCCTCACTGGGGGATTCTAGGCAGGGGCTCTACCACTGACTGAGCCACACCCCCAGCACTCTTCTTTCTTCTGAGAGAGTCTCCTCATTGAATTACTCAGTCTGAACTTGAACTCACTCTGTAGCCCAGGCAGTCCTTGAATTTTCTATCTTCCAGCCTGTCTCCCAAGTTGTTGGGAAACAGGCCTGGGTCTATTCTTTTGGTTACAATACTCACTCCTTTGAATTGAAACAGGATTACCTGCCAGGCTTCCTCGTCTGCATGTGAATACCCTTGTTCCTTATAGAACCATGTCCCCAAGGCTCATTCTGACATTCTTACCATGACATAGCTCATATGTCATACCATGACATAGCTCAGTTGGTAGACTGCTTGATGAGCTACCATTAGAAGGCCCTGGGTTCCATCCCAGCATCAAATAAACTGAGTGTAGGGGAGAGCCCCTGTAACCCTGGCACTCAGAGGGTGGAGAGAAAAGGATTAGGCATTAAGATCATCCTCACCAAAGTAGCAAGTTCAAAGCCAGCCTGGGACACAAGACCTTGTCCAAAACAAACAAACAAAGAAACAAACAAACACATAAGAGACAACTGATATTAGGTGGGGAGGCAGAGTCTTGCCAAGCGTAAACAGGAAGGGACACTATCCAGAGCCAAGGCCACTGGGAAGAGGTGTATGAGGTTCTGTTAGGTGGTTGCTGGCAAGGCAGGCTTCCTGGAGGAGGTGGTTTGACAAGCTGGCTCCAGCTGCCTCCAAAGATGTCAGTTGCTATAACCTTGGCAGCTGGTGCCCCACGCTCTGCCCGGGATCGCTCTGCAGCCCTCCTGGAGCCAGAGAGGAGGCTTGGCAGAATATAAATCCTTTTTCCCGGTCCAGGGAAGGCTCCCAGATATGAGACAAGGGCCATGCGGATGACACACGGAACCTCTTAGGGCAGATTTCACGCCTCTGCCCTAATGCAGACCGGCTCTGCTCAGGCGATGGGAAAGTAAGATGTCTCGCTCCGGTCTCCTGAAACCAACTGGAAACAAACCTCCTCTACCCGGCCTAACCCCCACAGCCTGTGTGGCCCAAGCATAAAACCCAATTCGGGGCACAATAGCACAGCTGGCCGCCCGAGGGGCTCAGGACCCAGTGCCCTGAAAGGGCCACGGTGTCGTCATCTCCTGGGGGAGGGGCCAGCTAGACAAACTTTCCAAGGCACACTCCCCAGTCCATCTGTTCTTTCTCTCCTCTAATCAGGGAGGCAACAGGAAAGCTAGGGATGCGGCTCAGTTACCAGGGTGTTTGTTTCTCGGTACTGAACCCCAGGTTCCATTCCCCAGAACCACTTGAACAGGGCATGAAGGTTGCACATGGGTAATCCTAGCACTTGGGAGGCAGAATGTGGATCAGAAGTTCAAGGTCATCCTTGACTAAATAGTGAATTTTAGGCCAGCTTGGGCTACGTGAGACCATGCGTCAATAAAAACTCAAAACATAGCAAAATCAGACGTCGCTCAGTTGGTAGAGTGCTTGCTTAACATGAACGAAGCCCTGGGTTCCATCCCTAGCCCTGAACGCAAGGGGGGTGTGTGGTTACACATTTATAACACCAACACTTGGGAGGTAGAAATGGGAGGATGAAAGTGAGTCCAAAGGCTAGCCTGGGCTACACAAGACCTTGTCTTTGTTTGTTACCCAGGTTTCTCTGTGTAGGAGTCCTAACTGTGTAGACCAGGCTGGTCTCAAACTCACAGAGCTCTGCTTGTCTCTGCATCCCAAGTGCTAGGATTAAAGGCCTGTGCCACCACTGTACACCCTCTCCCACTTGCCTGCCCATATCTTGACAAAAGGAAGTGGCCCCTCCTGCAAGACTGAAGGAGGCCCAGGTTGAGAGGAACGCGAGAGGGTATGTATCCAGTTGACTTTGTTTCTTATCCGGCATGACCCAACTAATCTTCAGATAAGCTCTCTAGCCCCAGGTGACCCCTGGGATTCTGTGTAGCTCTCAGACTTGATTCCATGCGGCACTGACCATGCACATGTACCCTGATGCTAGGCAAATGCTCTGGTGATGAGTCATGTCCAGGCAGGAGCTCTCCCCGCCACCATGTGTGGCCCTCGGACTTTATTCCAAGCGGCTTTTCCCATGCATGCGTACTTGTACCTGTTTGTATAATGCAGACACGTGCAGCTCTGGATGCTGAAGGTCTGGATTTGAACTCCTGTTCCACTGCATGGTCTAGCTAGGATGGGGGGAGGTGGCCAGCATGCTCTCCAAGCCCCGACACGGTGCTGGTGCATGCCTGAAACCCCAGCTACCTGGCAGGAAGAGGGCTACCCTGGGCTGCACAGCAAGAGCTTAGTTCAGTGGTTCTCAGCCTTCTCAATGCTACAACCCTTTAATACGATTCCTTATGTTGCGGTGACCCCCAACCATAAAATTATTTTTGGTAGTACTTCACAACTGTAATTTTGCCACTGTTATGAATCATAATGTAAATATCTGGTTTTTGATGGCCTTAGGCAACCCTCATGAAAGGGTTGTTTGACCCCCTAAGGGGTCTGGACCCACAGGTTAAAAAGCACTGCCTTATCTCAAAAGTTAAAAATATTAAATAAAAAGGGGGCTGAAGATGTAGCTCAGAAGTAGAATGTTCACTTAAAATCTTTCCCTCAGTGAGGGGCTGGGGTGTGGCTCAGTGGTAGAGCTTCTGCCTGGAATCCCCCAGTGAGGGGCTGGGGTGGGGCTCAGTGGTAGAGCCCCTGCCTAGAATCCCCCAGTGAGGGGCTGGGGTGTGCTTCTGAGGTAGAGTTCTTGCCCAGCTGCATAATACCCTATGTCCCATTCTAAGCACCAGGAAAACTTTTAAAGTATTTTTAAGTAGCAAGATGGTTGCAATCCATCTCCCAGACATCCCCAGGTCACCGTGGGATTCATGCATCTGACAATACTTGGTGAGCTATAAAAAGCGTAGGGTCCTGTTCTCTGTGTTGTTTCTTGTTTGATGTAGATTCCCTTTGCAAAATTAAGCCTCGAGCGTGCTACACCATTAGATGATAGAGAGGGGCTGCTTGCAGATAGGCGCCCACTGAGCATCCCCCATGCGCCTTGTCTGTGGGAGGCTCCTGCGTGTCTCAGTGGGCACAGACTCTGGAGTGCCGTTCTACCCCCGTGGGCCCAGATGGCTTGCAGGAACTTTGGAGGTGGTGGTGGCAGCGGAGACCCTGCAGAGTGATTTCCGGCCCGGCTCCCAGTCTAAAGACATCCAGATGGTCCCTTGTAGAAGTTACCCAGGAAGCCGGCTGCCAGACATGAGGGCTCAGAAAGCAGGTCCAAGGAGATG
Source organism: Alexandromys fortis (assembly GCF_014885135.2). Lineage (NCBI taxonomy): Eukaryota > Metazoa > Chordata > Mammalia > Rodentia > Cricetidae > Alexandromys > Alexandromys fortis. Next base: position 173,603 of record NW_026068043.1, read on the forward strand.
CAGTCAGAGGACACGGGAGGACACACGTGATCCCCGAAACGGGAAGGCAACGGGAACATTGCAATATCCAGAGCCGGCTAGCTACCGTCAAAACACAAACACCCGCGGGTAAACAGCACAGTGATGGGACGGTGAGATGACCGAATGCCAGAAAAGTCCGAACCACCGAATTATGAATATTCAGTTTCGAAACGAAGAATGAAAGGCAGCCTGGAGCAATGGAGCAGTGGAGAGGGCTAGGGCTTCGGGGGATGGTGTCTTCTCAAGGGGCTGGGGTGGGTGTGGCTCACCTCCGTTCCTGGGTCGTTTGGAGCTAGGATTGAAGCAGGCATCCGATCTGAAGCTGAGGAGTCTGTTCACTTGGAGACAGTGGGGAGCCATGGAAGGATGCAGAAAGGGGAAATGTTGCGGCCAGATATTCAGCCACAAAGAAAACACTGTCTGGTGTGCTTCTTAAAGTAGGCCAAGAGGGACAAAGGGGCAACAACACGAGATGATAAACAGGAAGAATCTACACGAGTGGTAACTTGCTCTAGGTGGAGAATGTAGCCATCTGTACTCTGTTGCTATCACAAAATACTTGAGACTGGATACTTTATAAAGAAATGATACTTTATGCTCACCATTGCCAGGCAGCCTCATTAATTCCTCCTCTGGTAAAGGTCCTGTTGGCTATGCCAATCCTGAAGTATGACGTCATGGGGGCGGAGCATGTGTGTGAAAGACCCATGTAGGGCGAACAGAAAGCCGGCACATGCCAGGAAGAGGCCATCTGCTTTTATAGCAATGTTCTTGCCAGATACAGCCAGGGGCCTGTGAGACTCACGTTAATCCCTTCTGTGGGCCCACTCCCAATGACGTAATACTTCCCAAGTCCCACCTCTTCTCAATTATTATCATCATCATTATTATTTTCGAGGCAGAGTCTCGTGTATTCCATCCAGGCTGTTCTCACTAAGCTCCCGAGGATGACCTCGAATTTCTGACTCCCCTGCCTCCACCTCCCAGATTCCAGGATTCCAGGTGTGCTCACCAGGCCTGGTTCATATGGTGTTTTGGAAGGCATTGGAGAGCACCCTCCCAGCTGAACCACATCCCTAGTCCGTGCTCCACATCCTGTCATCCACACCAGGCCGAGGACCAACTTAGCCAACACACAAGCCTTTGAGGGCCACAGCAGAATGGCGGAAATCGACCCTCACGTTTGGGGATTAGGCGGCAGGGTGGGTAAGGAACAAGGGAGAGGAGGTTTGGTCCTGAATCGATGACCTCAACTTGGGGATTACGGGGTTTCAAGTGAGCCAACCAGCTGGACATGCCTGACGAAGCTGGGTTGAAAGTTGAAGCTCACGCTGGGTGCGGTGGTTGCTGTGCGCCTTTTTCCTGGGGAGACGGGAGCAAACATCTGCTCGCTGACAGGGTTATTCTAGTTTCATTCCTGTTGCCATGACAAGCACCGTGACCAAAAGCGACGTAAGGCAGGAAGGGGTTTATTTGGCTCATACCTCCGCTCACAGTCCATCGGTGAGAGAAGTCGGGGCAGGAGCTCCAGCGGGACCCTGAAGAGAAGCTTGCTGGCTTTTCCACACAGTGTTATCTCTGGCTGGAGAACTTCGTTCACAGTTGAAGGGACACAGCGGAAGCCATGGAGGATGCTGCTTGCTGGCTCACTTGAAGGCTCATGCTTAGCTATCCTTGCTATACAGCCCAGGGTCACCTACCTAAGGAACTGGTGCTGCCCAAAGTGGGCTGGGTCCTCCAACTTCAGTGAACGGTCAAGACGAGCCCCACAGTCACGCACACAGGCCAATCTGATCAGGACAATCTCTCCTTTGAGGCGCTCCCCTCAAATGCCTCTAAGTTGTATCAAGGCGCCAGTTAAAGTTAACCAGGACAGAGACCAAAGAAACCATTCTACCTAAACCCATGGGAATCAATGGGTTTACTGCATCTTCTCACAGGGGTATTGGTAAGGAGAATTACTTATAGCTGCACAGATGACTCCACGGCAGCTTGCATCGCCGAATGCCCATGCCAGCATGAGTGGCGACTCACGGAAGCTGGGAACCTGGAGCTCACTGCACAATGTGTAGGCAACCCCACTGGAAAGTCTTTGCCTTCCGGCAATCAGTTACCACTTATGTCACGCTGTGGAGGGGAGGGTCTGGGAATCCAGTGAACTTTCAAGCTTCCTGAACTTTCTAAATCTTAGGAGCCCTCCTCCCCATCGCACCATGTAAGAGAGAGCATCTTCCATGAACTCGAGGCTTGGTTACATAGCAAGTTTCAGGCTAGCCAGGGCTACATACTGAAATATATATACACATACACACATATATTATTCTTAAAGATGATGAGCAGGGACCAAGGGCACAGTGCAGGAAGACTTTTGGGATGGCTAACTTTAAATATCTGCTTAACACAACACAGAGTCACCTGAAAACTTGTCTACATTGGGTCGCCCTGTGAACCTATCTGTGGGAGATTATATTATCTAAGTTGATTGACCTGGAACGTCCCAGACCACTCTGGGTAGCGCCATTCCTTATGCAGGGGATGCTGAGCGGAGTAAGGTGGAGAAGCTGAGCTGAGGACAAGCAAGCAGGCTTCCATTTCTCTCTGCTCTTGACTGTGTATACGACGTGACTACTTTAAAGTCCCTGCCTGTGAAGGATTGTATCCTGGAATTGTAAACCTAAACAACCCTCTCCGGCTTCTCCAAAGTTCTTTTGGTCAGGGTTTAATCGCGGCAACAGAAATGAAACGGGAAGAGTTAGGACTTTTCTTATCACTTTGTCCAGATACCCGGCAGAAGCAACTTCAGAAAGAGTAATTTTGGTACCTAGTCTCGGAGAGTTTAGCTCATCATGGCCAGGAAGGCAGGGAGGTGGCGGTGGCGGTGGCTCCGTGCGTCCGTAGTGACGGGAGCACGCAGTGGCTGCCTCTCACATGCTGGTAGACCAGACAGCAGAGGGTGACACAGGAAGGAGCTATGGAACATATATCCCCCAAGGACCTGTTCCCAGTGACCTGCTTCCTTCAGCTAGGCTCCACATCCCCAGAGTTCCTCAGCGCCCCACACAGCGCCACCTGGTGGGGAGCAGTTATTCAAACACAGGCGCCTAGCTTAGAGGGGAAAATAAATCAAAACCCTAACAAATAGAAAATAAAATAATAGCTAGCTCTACGGACTTAGGTGCTGAAATAGTCAGTTTTCTTGAGGCCGTGACAAATGCCTGGCAAAAGCGATTAAGGACGTGTGACGGTTAGTTTTAACCATCAACGGGACACAACCTGGAATCACCAGGGAAAAGTCTCGGCGAGGGGTGACCTACGTCGGGTTGGCCTGTGGGCCTGTCTGTGTACACATCTTGAGTACACTCAATAAGGTGGGAAGTCCTTCCCACCGTGGGCGGCACCATTTCCTAGGCAGCGAGTCCTGCATTGCATAGGGAAGCTGGCTGAGCACAAACCAACACAAGAGCCAGCTAACAGCATCCTCCTCCATGGTCCTTGCTGGGCATGGTTCCTTTGTGAGTGAGTTCTTTGGTCCAGTGCTGCATGGAACAGCAAGTTGGCCTATGCTCAGGTTCCTGCACTGCAGTCCTGCCTCGCTGTCCTGCCTTGACTTCCTTCAGTGACTGGGGCTGTAAGCCCAAAGGGATCCTTTCCTCCTGGAAGCTGCTTTTTGTTGGGGTATTCTACTGTAGCAACCGAAGAGCAGATAATTGAGGGGCTGTCCAATGAGGGGTAGGAAAAGTAACATTCTCAAGGCTGGAGGCAGATGACTTAGAAGTTAAAAGCTCAGATGGCGTTGGCTGAAGCTCTGATCCCAGCATCCATGCCAGGAAGCTCACAGTTGTCTGTATGTCCAACAGTAGGGCAAACAACCCCTTCTCCTGGTCTCTAGCAGCATCCACACTGGCGGTTCTCAACCTGTGGGTCGTGACTCCTTAGGTGTCAAATGACTCTTTCACAGGGGTCACCTAAGACCATCAACAAATACAAATATTTACATTACGATTCATACCCGAAGAAAAATCACAGTTAAGAAATAGCAATAAAATTAATTTCACGGTTGGGAGGTCACCACAGCACAAGGGGTATTAAGGGGTTGCAGCATTAGGAAGGCAGAGAACCACTGACCTACGCTCACGTGCACACACACACACACACACACACACACACACATTGAAAATAAAACTTAAATCTTTTGTTTTTAAGTGACCATTCTATGGCATTTGAAAGCGATCGAAGTCACACAGGTTGTCGTGAGGACAGAACACGTGAGACATTGCTGCTTTCTCAGCAGTGGTACCCTGGTCACTGGTCCTGGGTTGGCTGGGGGGACAGCACATTGTGGAGAGGAGAAGGCTGAAGGTGGCATTTAAGGGTCAGTCCAGGATCCTGGCTCGGAGAGGCCTTCGGGTCCTCTTTTCCCCACCTCTGGTTTGAGCCTACAGTTCTGGCTGGCTCAGTGAGTGTTGATCACAAGCAACTGCTTAAGAAAATTGGGAATGTATTGGCTCCGTGGCTGGGAAGTCGAAGGGTGTGGCTGTGTCCTGAGGCAGAAATTGTGTCACTGGGTTTCTCGCCCTCCTGCTTTCGCCTCCGCCATTACCCCAGTGTGTGCAGAGGCCTCTCATGGGTAAACTTTCTCTGCGAATTAACTCTCCACGTAGAAAAGGAATATCCTCCCTCCATGCAGCAGTGCAGATATGAGCTAGAGTTGGAATCGCGGGTCAGAGAGCATGCCAGTGGGGGACACCTCGGCTCCTCACCGAGGGGTTCTGGGCAGGAATTCTACATTCACGGTGCTTATCTTTTATTTGTATTACATTGAAACAATTATGTGTACGTGTGTGCATGAATGCATGCGCGTGTGTGCACCTGTGTGTGCATGCTTGCAAGAGTCAGTTCTCTCCTACTACGTGGGTTCTGGGGATGGAACTTTGGTCCCCAGGCTTAGCAGCAAGCACCTTTATCCTCTGACCCATTCCCCTAACACAGGCCTTGTCTTTTTAGACAGGGTCTCACTTTGAAGCCCAGGCTGGATTTGAACTTTAAATAAATGTTTTTCTTTATCTATTTAGGGGCGAGGACATGTGTACCATGACATGTGTGTAGAGGTCAGAGGACAGCTTGCAGTCAAATCTCTCCTTACACCACGTGGGTCAAGCTCAGGCCATCAGGTCTGGTGGCACTTTTTGCCTATTGAGCTGTCTCCCTTTAGTTTTGGGTCCTTCCGATTCATCTGCCAGGGTTCTGAGAGTACAGGCGTCCACCACTGTGCCTGGCTTGAGCTGGACACTTTAAATGGACAGGCACATGAGTAAGGCCCTTTATTTGCTGATCAATTGATTTTCCATTTTATTTGAGAGAGAGAGGTGCGTAAAGAACAGTTTCTCTTCTACCACACAAGACCCAGGACTCAAACTCACGTCTTCGGGCTTGGTTGCAAGCGCCTTTACTCATGGAGCCATCTCACCAGCCCAATAAAGCTCTTTAAAAGAGTATCGTCCATGTGCTCAACTATGTTCATAGCAGCTTTGTCTGTCATAGCCAGAACCTGGAAACAACCTAAATGCCCCTTGACCAAAGAATGGATAAGGAAAATGTGGTACGTTTACACAACAGAGTACTTACTACACACAGAAAAAAAAAAAAAAAAACCCGACATCTTGAATTTTACAGGAAAATGGATGGAGCTAGAAAACATTATTTTGAGTGAGGTAACCCAGACCCAGAAAGACAATTATCACATGTACTCACTCATAGGTGGTTTTTAAACATAAAGCAAAGAAAATCAGCCTACAAACCACAATCCTGGAGAATTTAGACAACAACGAGGATACTAAGAGAGACTTACATAGATCTAATCCACATGGGAAGTAGAAAGTATAAAAAGACAAGATCTGAGTAAATTGGGAGCATGGGGACCTTGAGGGAGGGTTGAAGGGGGTGGAGAGAAAGGGAGGGGAGCAGAGAAAAATGTAGTGCTCAATAAAAAAAATCAATAAAAAATTTTGAGGTTAAAAAAAAAGAGTATCGTTGAGCACAGATCATAAAACAGTGGTGCTTGACAGGGGCACGAGGGCACCAGTCCTTCCTAGAGAGGCAGGGATGACAATGGTTCAGGCGGCCCCTGGTGTCAACAGGCTGCCGGTGGTCTTCATGTACCATCCTGCTGACATCAGAGTATCTTTAACAGTAGAGATGTGTCTCTGGGACCACAGTCCTTGTTGAGAAAAGAGTGGTTTTTGCCTTCTGCCAGACATCTGCCCATCCACCCCTACTTTCCAACGTCACTGATTTTCATCTAGTCTTTAAAGACCCGTCCTCAGGGCCTTTGCATTTCCAGATCCCTTCAACTCAAACCCGCTCCTCCTTTGTTTTGGCCCCAGAATGCTAATATCCCTTAATTCCCTGCCTGCAGAGGGCATGTCTTGGTACACAGTTGTACATTCTTGTATCTCAGGAATGTGAGCTCTCTGAGCCGCATGTGTTCACCCTTAGAGCACTCAAATAAAAAGGTGTTGAATGAATGAAGGAACGGTCTGCCTGCCCAGAAGGGCCGAAGCCAGCCGAAGAAGGCTCCAACACTCCCCTGTAAACAGTTAGGTGTGGGCTGATGGGTCGGTGGGCAGGTCCTGTCCACCTGAGTCCTAGCTGATGATGGTGTCTGGGTTGCCACGGTTGTGGTCTCCGTGTCCGGCCAGTGTGGCACCTCATAACCACGGGCTGGAGCTGCAAGGGTTGTGTCTCTCTTCAGCTGGACAGAATGGGAACTGGAGACTCTGAGGAGATGCTTCATGCTGGGAAACCACATCACGAGCTTGCTACTGGCCCCGGGACAAGGCAGGCCTGCATGCTGAGAAGCCGATGGCCTGAGCGTGGCGGCCAGGGCAGCCAGAGAAAGCCGTTCTTGGAAAGTGGAAACCCCCAGAGGGGGAGGGTTGCTACGGGTCTCTGAGCCACTGGCCAGCCTGATACGACTCTGGCATCCTCCCCAGTGGTGAAAAGACAGAGGCCGGGGGTTCTGGCACCTCATTGTGTGAAAAGGCCGTGAGGTCCAGAGGAGTGGGGAGGGGGCACATCTTCTCTTGCAGAGGGAAGCCAGAATGTATGCCCAGGTGTCCTGGCTCCTGGCCTAGCCTCTTGTTTGCTTTCTGCCAGGTCTCTACTGCTTCTTCCAGATGGGAAAATCCACGTGGCAGCCGTTCTGGACTCTGGATGGGATGGTGGAGTGCTTGTGAGTACGGGCACACCTCTGTGTGCTGCGGGTCTTCCTAATCCATCAGCAGCAGCATCACCATCATCGACAGGGTCTCGTGTAGCCCAGGCTGTCCCCTGAATCATCCCAGGCACATCCCTGAGCCTCCTGCCTCCGTTTCCCCAGTGTTGGAATTACAGGCATGCACCCGATTTATGCTGGGGATGGTTCCCGGGGCTCTGGACATGCTTGGCAAGCCACATCCCCAGCCCGAGTTTTGAAACAAGGCCTTGCTGGGCTAGCCTAAAACTCACCATATAGCCCCCACTGACCTCAAACTTGCACCCACTGACCCTACCTCAGTCTCTTGGCATGTGTTTTCACACTCGTGTGTCTTTTCTTTTCTTAGCACCTTTGGGTGGGGTATTTTTAAGAGCAGCTCTGCTTTCTGATCCCTGTAAACTGGCTTTATCAATTTTGTTTTTTTATTTTTTGGGAGAAATTATTTTTAAAATAGTTTGGAACTTTCGGCAAAGTTGTGAAAACTAATCACCAAGAATGGCAATTCTGTAATGTTTTGTTTGATTGTTTGGAGACAGGGTCTCATTCTGTAGCTCGGTTTTGTCTGAAACTTATGGCAATCCTCCTGCCTCAGCCTCCTGACTGCTGGGACTACAGGTGTAGTCCCACCACACCAGCCCTATGTAATTTTGTTTTGAATTTGGATTTTTTTTTTGAGCGTGGTACTGTATGTCTTCAGCACTAGAGAGGCAGAGGCTGGTGGCTCTCTATGAGTTTGAGGCCAGTCTGGTCTTTTAGAGAGCTCCAGTCCAGCCAGGGCTACGTAGTGAGACTCTCCCTCTCTAAACACACACACACAGAGATACACGTGCGCACGCGCACACACACACACACACAGAGGCACACACACACTCCTGTTAGTTCATATTGATATGTACAGTTTCAACCCAGTAACAGACATCTAGATCCAACCAGAGACACAAGACTGAAGTCTCATCTGGACGTGGAGGAGATGCAGGGAAAAGAGAGTGTAGGCAGAGGGCAGTCCGTGTATTGGCAACTGACGTGAGCCGGCTTCTTTCCTAACGAAGCACCCCTTTGGGTACTGTAAGGTTTTAATTAAGGCTTACAATTCCATTATAGGCTTGAGCCTGGTGTCTCTTGCCAGCCTGACTTGGCCATGGCTTTCTCTGGTGGAGGGAAATTGTCTCTGGTGATGTCTGTTATTTTATCTCATTAATTTTCCCAGTGCCGACGCCTTTCCCGTGCGACTGCATCATTTTCGATTCTCGTCAGTCATGCGAGCACATCCGAGTGCTGCTCTGTGTAGCTTCGCGACTTTTCCCGTGTGAGCAAGGATTTCAGAACAGCTCCCCCTCCCTCCACTCCGGCCCTTTACACAACTTCTTAATCTATTGTTCTCAATTTTATTTTTTATTGTTATTGAGCTATGGTGGGAGTGTGGAGGCCAGAAAACATTTTTGTAGATTTTTTTCTTTTATTTTTTTAAAAACATTTTTAAGTTTGGCTTGGTTTTGTTTCTTGAACCATGAGCTGGACTTGAACTCATGATCCTTCTGCTTCAGCCTCCAGAGGGCTGGCATTATAGGTGTGTGGTGTACCACCATGCCTATCAACCAGGTCTGAAAATTTTTATGCACGTGTTGACATCATATCATGACTGACATTTTTGCTCTAGACAACCAATTGTCGTTTAAGAAAACACAGTACATTCCTTGTTCTTCGATGAGGGTGGAATTAAAAAAACTAAGTAAACACTCCACTGTTAAGCCATGTTCCAACTTCTCACTATCAACTTTAGAGAAGTGTTCTACCACTGAGCCACACCCCAGCCCCTCACTGGGGGATTCTAGGCAGGTGCTCTACCACTGAGCCACACCCCAGCCCCTCACTGGGGGATTCTAGGCAGGTGCTCTACCACTGAGCCACACCCCAGCCCCTCACTGGGGGATTCTAGGCAGGGGCTTTACCGCTGAGCCACACCCCAGCCTTCATTTAATTCAGCTTTTTGGCACTTTGTATCTCAAAGGACTTCACAGTCAGTGTGGCTCTCTAGAGTTTGCTGGCCAGCCGGCCTAGCTCTTCTAGAAAGTTCCAGGTCAGTGAGATACCCTACTCAAAAACACAAGGCTTATGGCAGCTGAAGAACAACCTATATGGTTGTCTTCTGGCCTCCACACGTACATACATGCATGTGAACCCCTGTTCCCGCACATACATGAACACACACATACACCCGTACACACAAACACAACAGGGACTTCAGGCCAGGAGATTGCAATCCCTCTCTCTCCCTCCCTTCCCCTTCCTCTCCTCTCCTGTAATGTTGCCCTTTCTGTCTTCTCTCCTGGGATAACACAACAAGAAAGTCCTCCCCAGCTGTGGAGCAGATGCCGGCACTGTGCCCTCAGACCTTTCATCCCCTCGAACTCTGAGCCAAACACATTTCAATCCCTTATAAAGCACCCAGTCTGTGGCATCCTGTTACAGTAACCGCAAATGGCCCAAGCCAAGGTTGTCAATATTATCATCATCATTATCTCATTTTACCTTTTGGCAATTTGTGAAGTGCGCTGTTATAAACACTTGTGTATTTTTGTATGACTATGTGTGTTCTTGGGCCTCGCCATGTCAGCGGCGGTGAGTGAGGAGATGGCGTGTTGCAGTTCTCACACTCCTACCAGCTCCACAGGAAGGTTCCCGGCTCGCACCGTCTTATGCGACACTTGTTACTGGGTGCTGTTTAGCTCAGAGTCACCCTGGTTGGTCCTGGCGGCATCTCTGTGTGGTTTTGATTTGCAAGTCTCTCATGATGGATGGCGCTGCATGTCTTCTGTGTGTCTCACTTGCGGAACTCGTATGTGTAGCTTGGACCGGTTTGGTTGTTTAATCCTCGTGGATTCTGCATCCTGGTCTTCAAGTATTTTCTTCCACTCTGTAGGGTGTTCTTTCATTTTCTTGATTTTGTGTTTTGAAGTATATATGCTCCTTCCTTTCTTCCCCTTCTCTCTCTTCCCCTTCCATTTCCTGCACCTCCTCCCTTCCTCTACCCCAGTCTCCCTCCTCTTCCCTTTCCTCCTCTCCTCTCCCTTCCCCTTCCTTCCTTCCTTCCTTCCTTCCTTCCTTCCTTCCTTCCTTCCTTCCTTCCTTCCTTCCTTCCTTCCTCCTTCCTTCCTTCCTTCCTCCTTCCTTCCTTCCTTCCTTCCTCCTTC
>NW_026068043.1:195581-198471 GCF_014885135.2 Alexandromys fortis
TTTTTTTTTTTTTTTTTTTTTGTCTTTTTTTTGAAACCGTCTCCTATAATCCTAGGTGATCTCAGACTTGCTATGTAACAGGGGCTGGCTCTGAACTCCTGATCCTCCTGCCTTTACTTCTCAGGTGATTGATAACAAGAATGTGCCGCCATGCCCAGGTGCACCTTTGCTTTGCAAGTGGAAAGGCTTCTTCAGATTCAGCCTAAATCAGTGTTTTGGCTTTGGCTTGGTGATGCTGAGGGCTTTAATCTGAAGCCTCTCACACCCTAGGCAAACACAGGACCACTCAGCCACATCTTCGGTCTAGTCAGTTGTTCTTTTTTTTGTTTGTTTGTTTTGTTTTTTTTGGTTTTTCGAGACAGGGTTTCTCTGTGGCTTTGGAGCCTGTCCTGGAACTAGCTCTGTAGACCAGGCTGGTCTCGAACTCACAGAGATCCGCCTGCCTCTGCCTCCCGAGTGCTGGGATTAAAGGCGTGCGCCACCAACCGCCCGGCCTCCATTTTTTTTTTTTGAGATAGGATCTCACTCTAACCCAGTAGTCTGACCTCAAACTCACAGCAATCCTCCTGCCTCAACCTCCCAAGTGCTGGGATTACTATAAGATAGACTAAGGAAAGATACCTCCAGGCTCAAAGGAACACTTAACTAAAGCTCTGCTTGTTTGTTTATTGAGTCAGGATCTCAAACTGTAGCCCGGGATATGCTTGAACTGGCAACAATCCTCCTGCCTCAGCCTCCCCAGCATTAGGCTGGAGGCATGGACCGACAAGCTGGCCTTCTCCCTCTCACTGAGACTCAGTGTTTCAAAACTATTAATTTTGAATTTATTCTTTGATCATCTCAAGCACATATGTAATGTGTCTTGGTCATAGCCGGTTCCCCTCTCACCTCCCCAGCCTTTCTTCCAGCAATGTTCCTCTTTTTGTCAGCAACCTGCTGAGTTTAGTTCGGCTTCCTCACTTTTAAATTATCAGGGCCAGTGAGAAGGTTTAGTGGGTAAAGATGCTTGCCACCAGCACCAACATCTTGAGTTTGATTCCTGGAACCCACAAGTTTAAAAAGAAACAACCATGTCTTACAAGCTGCTCTCTGACCTCCACACATACCCACATACATTCACACATATCGATAAATAAATTAGTTTAAACATTTTTCAATAAACTAAAACAAAAGATGTGCTGAGCTGGGAGAGGACTCGGTAGGTGGAAGCACTTGCTGTGGAAGCGGGAGGACCCAAGTTCAAATCCCCGTTATTCACATGAAAAGCTGGGTATAGTCTTATGTGACCACAACGTTTCTGGGCAGAGGCAGGAGGGTCGCTGGGGCTTGCTGGCCTCCAGTCTGGCTCTGGGTTTCATGGGAATCAAGTGGCGTCTAATGGAGCAGGATGTTGGACGTTCTTCTCAAGCATGTGCCGACATGCACATGTGTGCACACACCTCACATGCAAGTACACACACGTGAAAAAAGGTGTGGCAGTGCTCTTTGTGGAGGAAAACAATAAAGAAAAATCTTTGCTTGATGCTCAGTTCAGTTCATTTATCCTAAAAACCTTAAGCAACTGGAACCAATCAGCAACATGATGTGAAATTTCAATTTCAGTAGGTTTTGTTTTGTTGCAGGGCAGGGTGTCTTCAGAGATAGCGTCTTAAATGCAGCCCAGGTCAACTTGGAAAAATCTTCCTGCTTCAGCCTCTAAAGTGCCAGGCTTACGGATGTGTGCCACCATGCCTACTTTCCATTCAACTCTCATGACATCTAAACACAGATGCAGTGTTTCTGATGCTACTGTATGTTCTGAACAGAGACAAATTCTAACCACAAACTAAATGCCAAATGCTGAAAAGTAGGAACATACATAGAAAACAAAGCAAAACCACTGGTTTCTAATTTTTCTCCCCCGAGACAGTGTTTCTCTGTGTAGCCTGGGCTGTCCTGGAAATTTTTGTGTAGATCAGGCTGTCCTCAAACTCCAGGCTGGCCTTGAACTCACAGAAATCCCTTCAGATTAAAGGCCTGTACCACCACTACCTGGCTTGTTTCTAATTCTTTTTACTTTTTTCTTTAAAAAAAAAAAAAAATCCTGATTTATTTATTTATTTATTTATTTTGAGACAGGGTCTCACCATGTAGCTCTGGCTGTCTAGACCAGGCTGGTCTTGCACTCACAGAGAAATGTGTCCTGAATGCTGGGGTGAAAAAAAAATCTATGCTATTGTGAAGGGAAGGTGGGGGGAGCAGGAGGGGTGGGAGGGGGGACTGGGATTAATACGTTGTCGGGGATCAGTCTCCACAAAAATTCCTGTTGCCAGGGTAGGGGTGTGGGGATCAGAAAAACAGTAAAGAGGACGAAGACGTGAGTAGAAATAATAAAACTGAAATACAGGACGGTTCCGGGAGGGAGTTCCTCTCCAAGAGGTAGGAGTAAGATAAAAAACTGCATTAACATGACACCAGGCAATGAACAGCTGAAGGTTGTGGGCTACATTCTTTATCTCCTTAAGGGAGCAGGGACTTAGTTGCAGCTCAGACTTTCGTTTGGGGTAGAAGGATATCTACTCTCTATTCCTGAAATACAAGGGCTGGTTATTAGCCACACCTGTTGACAATAACCTTGAGAGAGCAGAACTCTCTGTCTAAACTAGGTGGGACCTTTGTTTGAGGTAAAAACACATTAACCTTGAAGGAACCTAAGTTCAACTCTCTGACCTTTGGTCAAGGTAGAAATAGGCTCACATTTTTGGGCCCCCACAATACGTAAAAAAAAAAAAAAAATTAAATATGTAAAAAAATAAAATCTAGAAAAATAAAAGAGAAAAAACTATGCTATCATAATTTTTTCTGATCATTTCTCATCCTCTTTTCTTTTTTTTTAAGTTATTTATTAAAG
>NW_026068043.1:198509-280237 GCF_014885135.2 Alexandromys fortis
GTCAGCCCAAAGAGCAATCAGGGTTCCCTGCCCTGTGGGAAGTCCAAGGACCACCCACCTCCAATCCAGGTCTAGTAAGGTGAGCATCCAAACTGCCTAGGCTCCCACAAAGCCAATACGTGCAGTAGGATCAAAAACCCATTGCCATTGTTCTTGAGTTCTCAGTAGTCCTCCTTGTCCGCTTTGTTCAGGGAGACCGGTTTTATCCCACGCTTTTTCAGACCCAGGCCAGCTGGTCTTGGTGAGTTCCGGATAGAACATCCCCATTGTCTCAGTGTGTGGCTGCACCCCTCGAGGTCCTTTATGCTGAATACATGCTAGAATAATATTTCGATAGAACAGAGTCCATATACTAAATCAATTTCACTCTGATTGTTTCATTTTAAATACTGAATGGTGTTTGAATATAGGGTCCCAGCTCCTGCCAGGTAAGCAATGTATCAATCAGCATTAACTTTAAACTTTGTTTTTATTTATTTACTTAAATTTATTTGTTTCTGTTTATTATTAGTGTGAGAGGTGTGTGTGTGCCACAACATATGTGTGGAGGTCGGGGGACAGCTTTTGAGCGTTGACTCTCTCCTTACGGCACAGCTCCCAGGGTTGTGGCTCAGGCCAGGCTTGCACACCAGGTACTTTTTCCCACTGAGTCTCTTCATTGCTCCTAAAGTTTAAAATCACACACCTGAATCAGATGTAGTGGCTCGTGCCTGCAATGCCGATACTTCAAATGCTAAAGCGGAAGGATTGCCATGAGTTGGAGTCCATATTGGCCAGCCTGGAACTCTGTGTGTGTGTGTGTGTGTGTGTGCGCGCGCGCGCATGATGCCACATATGTGGAGGCCCAAGGACAACTTTCAGAAGTTGGTTCCTTCCCTTTACTATGTTAGCTCCAGGGATTGAACCCAGTCTTGGTAGTAAGCACCTTTATCCACTGAGCCATCTCTCCAGTCCCAATTTATAAACTTGAAAAAAAACCTGTATTATTGTTATTATAACTACAATTGTAAAATTTGAGTCAAACTTTAAATACATAATTAGTGTTTTCTGGTGCTATGATGGGAATATGGGGTCTTGCATATAATAGGCAGGTGCTCTACCGCTGAGCCACACCCCAGCCCCTCACTGGGGGATTCTAGGCAGGGGCTCTACCACTGAGCCACACCCCAGCCCCTCACTGGGGGATTCTAGGCAGGGGCTCTACCACTGAGCCACACCCCAGCCCCTCACTGGGGGATTCTAGGCAGGTGCTCTACCACTGAGCCATGTCCCAGCCCCTCACTGGGGGATTCTAGGCAGGTGCTCTACCACTGAGCCACACTCCTGGCTGCAATCAATTAATCCTTCTTTCACATTTTTATCTCAAATTTTACTTTCATAGTAAAAAAAATTTACTCATCTAAAAATTTAGTCATGACTATTACACAAGATTAGACACATAGATTCATTGTTTATATCTGTCAAAGAAATGTTCAGCTTAATTTGATAAAAAAAAAAATTAGCTTATGCCAAAGAGAAAAAGAGCCACGGCCGCAGTGAACGCATGTCCTTGGCTAACGCGTCCCGGCAGATTGCAGAGTGTTACAAAGGGCTCCTGGGCTGTTCGCTGCCACTTAGAATTTTCTTGCATTGAAAGAGAATTGCTTGATATCCAATGATCAAAGACACAAAACGGCCGGGATTTAGGTTTCTCGCCGACACCACACAACAGATGAAAGTATTAAACTTAACGCCCCAAGGGAAGAGAAACGTTTATTTAGATCTTAGATATCAGGCTTAACATTTAATATTGAAATTGAATATTTTTCTTACTACAACAAACATTGCCTTGCACATTTTTCCTGAGATGAATCAGGGGACACAAGGTTTTAATCATACCCAGCAGAGCTCTGTAAGCTGGTTACTGAGCTTTAAGGAAAACTTGAAGAATTCTTTGTCGATGTTGAAAAATTTAAGAATACTTCTTGATTGATGTGATATTCCTTTAAATTCAATATCGGTGAGTTGACACAAGAATGATTGATGGATGCTGTTTCACTTGGACGGCAGCAATTTAAGACTTACTATTTCAAGATCAAATCAATTCTTTTTTTTTTTTTCTTTCCGAGACAGGTTTTCTCTGTAGCTTTGGAGCCTGTCCTGGAACTAGCTCTTGTAGAACAGGTTGGCCTCAAACTCACAGAAATCCACCTGCCTCTGCCTCCTGAGTGCTGGGATTAAAGGTGTGTGCCACCACTACCCGGCTCAAATCAATTCTTCTATAAAAACTGTGCTGGTGGGTCTGTGAGATTGTTCTGCTGCTCGGTAAAGGCATTTGCTGCCAAGCTCTACGACCTGAGTTCGATTCTCAGATGGTGGAAGAAAAGATCCAAGCCTTGAGAGTTGTCCTCTGACCCTCTCACAAGGGCACCCACACACAAATAAATAAATAATCACAATAAAATGCTGGAAATTTTCCCTCATAATCTTTTAACACAGTTCTCATAACTAAAATTATTATTTTGTCTCTTGACCTCAAAATAATTTTCTCTAAAAAAAATATTATGAGTCCGGAGAGATGCTTCAACAGTTAAGACCGTTTGTTGCTCTTGCAGAGGACTCTGGTTCAGTTGCCAGCACCAGCAGGTGGCCAACCATAACTCCAGTTCCAGGGGATCGGCACCCCTTCTGACCTCCACCGAGGCAGAGCCACACGTGGCGCACAGCCGTACGAGCAAGCAAAACCTCATACATATAAAGGAAAACAAACAAATTCAATTTTTTTTTTATGAAATAAGACTGGCTGGGTGAGATGGCTCGCACCCAAAATCCTAGCACTTGAGAGTCAGAAGCAGAAATTTAATTTCTGTAAACTAGAAGCCAGTTGGGCTGTAGTGTGTGATGTTGCTGCAACCAAACAAGACAAAATAAAGAATTTCATGTCAGGAGGTAAAGGCTGAGTGTGGTGGGTGCCTTTCACATCAGCCCTCGGGAGGCAGAGGCAGTTCAGTCTCTGTGAGCTCAAGGCCAGCTTCCTCCACAAAATGAATTTCAGGACAATGACTCCACTGCAAAACTCTGTCTCAAAACAAAACAAACAAACAAGTAGAAAAATAAATTCAGAAGTTCAGATCCTCCTGCAGGTTCTTTTACATTGTTTGTAATATGTATATGTTTACATGTATGTTTAATTTTTTGTTTTATTTTTAATCATGTATGTGCGTGCATGTGTGCGTGCACATGAATGCAGTGCTTGCAGAGGCCAGATGAGGGCACTGTGAGCTACTGAATGTGGATGCTGGGAATTAAACTCAGGTCCTCTACAAGAGTAGTAAATCCTCCTAACTCCTGAGTCCCAAAATTGTTTAGAACAACAGCAAAAACAGATTTAAAAAAAGTCATAACATTTCAACTGCATAAATTTTCTATTTTAATTTTCAAATTTTCTATTTTGACTACAGAGAAGAAACTTTCAACTCAACTTATTATATATTTTCCAAGAATGTCTTTTAATATTGTCTAGCTTATTTTACACATATCTGGTACAAAGTCAGAATTTTCTGTTTTGCTTTGCTCCATTTGCAGCCATGCTTGATGCATCGAGGAATTTGAGACACGTTTCCTTCCTGTCTGTTGAGCCGGATCCTGCATCTCCACTTGGACCTGTGACCATAGAATTCCCCTTTGTTATTGTTTGGTTTGAACTTCTTTTAGGTTTTACTTACTTATATTTTATGTGTATGGGTGTTTTACCTTTATTATATAGTCATGTACTACATGCATGCAGTGCCCTCAGAAGCCAGAAGAGGGCATCTACCTGGAATTACAGAGGGTTGTGAACCGCCATATGGGTGCTGGGAATTGAAACTTGGTCCTCTAGAAGAGTAGCCAGTGCTCTTAACCACTGAGCCATCTTTCCAGCTCAATAATTCTTTTCTTAAAAATGCAAAATTTGGGGACTGGAGAGATGGCTCAGTGGCTAAGAGCACTGGCTGTTTTTCCAGAGGACCCGGGTTCAGTTCCCAGCACCTACATGACAGCTAACAACTGTCTATAACTCCAGTTTCTGGGGATCTGATACCTTCACACCAATCCACATAAAATAAAGTTAAATAAATTATTTTAGAAAAAAATGCAAAATTTGGGCATTCGGTCTGAAGATTCATAGAGACAGGATCTTGCCCACTTTGAGGATTCAGTAGATGCTTAAGAATGCCACATTGTACAAGCAAGACACAGAGGAAGCAAGATGAGAATGCTGTACTGAGGAAAGTCTGAAGAATCCGTATAGACCACCAGGAGAAACCTCAGCAAGATGGCTGGCAGTTGCAACAGCAGTGGCTTCCGGAATTATCTGACCATTAGAGCTTTGGGCCTGTAGGTGCCTTGAGGAACGATCATGAAGGCTCTGCTCTGCTTACACCTGAAGGAGTGTTCAACGGAGACACACCTCCCAACTATACCAGTTGGAGGAACGGGGACCCTCTGAAACAGGGTCCACATGTTCCTACTGGAGGAACAGCTGAGTAGACAACAGGGTAAGAATACACTCAACAACATAAAGAGCAATACAGCACCACCAGAAACTAGTGGTTCTACAACAAGACCTGAAAATCCCAATACAGATGAAGCAGAAGAAAACAACCTTAAATATAACTTTATGAAGATGATTGAAGCCATTAAAGAGGAAATAATAAATTCCCTTGAAGAAATGAAGGAAAAGACAAACAAAAAATTGGAAGAAGTCAACAAATCCCTTAAAGAAAACCAAGAAAAAGCAATCAAACAGATGAAAGAAATGGTTCAAGACTTGAGAATTGAAATAAAGGCAATTAAAAAAAAAACACAAACCAATGGAAATCTGGAAATGGAAAATCTGAGTAAAGGATCAGGGACTACAGATGCAAGCATAAACAATAGAATACAAGAGATGGAGGAGAGACTCTCAGGAGTTGAAGATATGATAGAGAAAATAGATTCATTGCTCAAAGAAAATGTTAAATTCAACAAATGTTTAACACAAAATACCCAGGAAATCTGGGACACCATGAAAAGACCAAACCTAAGAATAATAGGAATTGAAGAAGCATACAGAACACTGAATAGACTGGACCATAAAAAATATTCCCTCACCACATAATAATCAAAACACTAAACATACAGAATAAAGAAAGAATATAAGAGCTGCAAAGGAAAAAGGCCAAGCAACATATAAAGACAGACCTATCAAAATTACATCTGACTTCTCAATGGAAATAATGAAAGCCAGAAGGTCCTGGACAGACATTATGCAGACACTAAAAATGCAGGGGTGGTTCAACATATAAAAACACTTCAATGTAATCCACCATATAAACGGACTAAAAGAAAAAAACCACATGATCATCTCATTAGATGCTGAAAAAGGCTTTGACAAAATTCAACACCCGTTCATAATAAAGGTCTTGGAGAGAGCAGGGATACAAGGAACATACCTAAACAAAATAAAGGCAATATACAGCAAGCCAACAGCCAACATCAAACTAAATGGAGAGAAACTCAAAGCAATCCTTCTAGAATCAGGAACAAAACAATGCTGTCCACTCTTTCCATATCTACATAGCACTTGAAGTTCTGGCTAGAGCAATAGACAACAAAAGGAGATCAAGGAGATACAAGTTGGAAAATAAGAAGTCAAACTTTCACTATTTGCTGATGATATGATAGTATACATAAGTGACCCCAAAAATTATACCAGGGAACTCCTATGACACCTTCAGTAATGTAGCAGGATACAAGATTAACAAAAAAAAAAAAAAGCAAAAACCCGGTAGCCCTCCTATATACATATGATAAATGGACTGAGAAAGAAATCAGAGAAACATCACCCTTCACAAGTAACATAAAATATCTTGGGGTAACTCTAACCAAACAAGTAAAGGACCTGTGTGGCAAGAGCTTTAAATCCTTAAAGAAAGAAACCAAAGAAGACATCAGAAAATGGAAAGACTTCCATGCTCTCGGATAGGTCAGACTAGCATAGTAAAAATGGCAATCTACAGATTCAATGAAATATCTATCAAAATCCCAGCAAAATTCTTTACAGATTTCAAAAAGAACAATATTTAACTTTACATGAAAAAAAAAAAACAGGATAGCCAAAACAATCTTATACAATAAAGGAACGTCTTGAGGCATCACCATCCCTGACTTCAAACTCTATTACAGAGCTACAGTAATGAAAACAGCTTGGTATTGGCATAAAAACAGACAGGAAGACTAATGGAATCTAATCAAAGACCCGGATATCAATCCACACACCTATGAATTGTGTGAGATTCCCCCTCTGTATGCTGTGAATACCCCTGGTTAATAAAGAAGCTGTTTTGGACCTGTGATAGGGTAGAGCAGAGCTAGGCAGGGAAAACTAAACAATGCTGGGAGAAGGGAGTTGGAGTTGGACGGAAGCCATGTAGCCCCTCCATAGACAGATGCCAGAACTTTACCTGGTAAGCCACAAACTCATGACGATACACAGATTAATATCTATGGAGATATGAAAGATATTCGTCAGTAATGCTATAGGATAGGGTCATTTCAGGTTCCCTATCCTCAGCTTCCCAAGGGACTAACTGCGGACATCGCCTTGGGCTCCTGGGAGCCACTCTAGGTTCAAGTCTCTTGCCAACACTAAGGTGGCTCAATTAACTAAGATATGTGCTTCCCTGCTCCCCTATCCAACCTTCCTTTATCCCAATCTTCCTGTTTCCCCAAGTTCCCCCAATCCTCCCCTTCTTACTTTTCTCTCCCTGTCCCCCCTTTTCCCCCCCCCCCCCCCCCCTCCTGTTTCCCCAAGATCCCCCAATCCTCCCCTTCTTACTTTTCTCTCCCTGTCCCCCCTTATCCCCAACCCACCCCACCCCCAAGATCCCAATTTTCTCCCCGGCAATTTTATCTACTTCCCTTAGCCAAGAGGATAACTATATGTTTTTTCTTGGGTTCACCTTCTTATTTAGCTTCTTTAGTTCACCAGGTATACACTCCGTGACCTTTATTTATGGCTAGAAACCAATTATGAGTGAGTACATCCCATGTTCATCTCTTTGGGTCTGGGTTACCTCGCTCAGGATAGTGTTTTCTATTTCCATCCATTTGCATGCAAAATTCGAGAAGTCATTGTTTTTTACCGCAGCATAGTAGAAATGGAATAAATATTTAAGAGCTAGCAGTGGTTTAACTAATATAGTTGAGGTTTTTATTTATTTATTTACTTTGGGTTTTTGTTGTTGTTATTGTTTTTGGTTTTTTGAGACAGGGTTTCTCTGTGGCTTTGGAGTTTGTCCTGGAACTAGCTCTTGTAGACCAGGCTGGCCTCGAACTCACAGAGATCCGCCTGCTTCTGCCTCCCAAGTGCTGGGATTAAAGGCATGCACCACCACCGCCTGGCTCATAATTAATATAGTTTCTATGTGGTTATTTCAGGAGTCTGGACAGCAAGGAACAAACAAGCAGCCTCTCATACAACATATGAACACCTGATTTTTGACAAAGAAGCTAAGATTATAAAATGAAAAAAGAAAGACATATTCAACAAATAGTGCTGGCATAACTGAATGTCAGCATGTAGAAGAATGCAAAGAAATTCATATCTATTAACATACACAAAACTCAAATCCAAATGGATCAACAACCTCAATATAAAACCAACCACACCAAACCTCATAGAAGAGAAAATGGGATGTACAATTGAACACATTGGCACAGGACACTACTTTCTAAATATAACCCCAATAGTGATGTGGGAGTGTTATATCAATCTGTTGATTTCATTGGCTGAGCAATAAAGAAACTGCTGGTCCTGATAGGTTAAAGCATAGATGGGAGGAGAAAACAGAATAGAATTCTGGGCGGAAGAGGAAGTGAGGTCAGACTCTGCTCTGCTCCCGGACAGACCAGACAACTCTGCTCTCTGGAGCAGAGACACCATGATGGACGGAGGCTAGAATCTTCCCGGTAAGCGCACCTTGGGGTGCTTACACACATTATTAGAAATGGGCTAGTCCAGGTGCGAGAATTAGCCTGTAAGGGCTAGAGTTCATGGGCCAAGCAGTTCTTTAAATGAATACAGTTTGTGTGTTGTTATTTCGGGCATAAGCTAGCCAAGCGGCCGGGGTGTTGGGGACGCAGCCCCGCCGCTCCATATTTCAACAGATGGTGCCCAGACGTGAGGCTAACTGAATCCACAAAAAGCCTGAGAAAGCTTGGGAAAGAATGGAGTGAAGCATGTTTTCTTGGTAGCACAAATTTCTTGGGTCTACTCTGCTTGCTAGAGGCAAGCAAGCGCTCTCATCTAAGAGAGGCTTCCTGACTCAGCTTCAGCTGCAAAACCCTGCAGCTCATTAAGAGGTCCTGCCACGAAACACTTAAACGGTGTTGGTGAAAAGCTGAACGCATGCTTTTCGGTTTTCAGCCGTAGCAGGAAAAAAGCTGTGCTGTTTAAAAATGCCGGCTTTCTGGGCCGTCCTGCCAGGGCAAACTCTGACTGAGGCAGGAGAGCCAACTACCGAGAGAGGACTTGACTGTTGTCTGTTGTAGCTCGCTGGCTGGCAGGGACCTTGAAACGCCATAGAATTGTGTCTATAAACATGGCTACAGCCTGTATCTCCGCCATGAGGCTGGAAAGCTAAGGAATGGACTGGATCTAGCTGGCAAAGCCACGGCTTTAATCCTACTCATATTGCTCAGTAATTTAAAGGCTCGTGTGGTCAGAAAAAGAGAGATATACAGTAAAGAGATTCAAAGATAAAGAAAATGTTTAAATGATTTACAGTGTGTTAAAAATATATGCAAGCTAAAAGTTAAAAGTTTTAAAAAAAAAGTAAGAAAAAGAGAAGTTGTGTGTGGTAGTACACGCCTTTAATCCCAACACTTGGGAGGCAGAGGGAGATTGACCTCTGTGACTTCAAGGTGTGGTAGCACACGCCTTTAATCCCAGTGCCTAGAAGGCAGAGACAAACAGATCTCTGTGAGTTCAAGGTGTGGTAGCAAACACCTTTAATCCCAATGCCTGGGAGGCAGAGACAGGCGGATCTCTGAGAGTTCAAGGAGAGCCTGGTCTACAGAGTTATTCCAGGTCAAAGAGATACAGAGAATATAAAATAAAAGTAAAAATAAACGAAATAGAGGTTAAAATAAAGCGTACAAAGATGGAAAATACACAGAGAATCTTGATACTGTATACTATTATGCTCTCTTTGAATTGTTTGAATGCTGAGGAAGGAGCAACAGCTGCTAAAAGATATTTGTTTATAAATGCTGCTGAACTAATCCATCGTAGAGATTTTGATGCCTTGACTTTGAAATTTGGATCTAAGGACATGATACTTTGGAAAGGAGTTTCTTATTTTGTTTTCACAGAGGATGAGACCCTGTTCATTTCTTCTATTCCGATATGGTATGATGGACCACGCCCTCCTGAACGGTTGCTGTGAATACCTTCAGAAAATTGCTTCGCTCAACTGCCAACTGAGATGAAACTAGCACACAGGTTATACCATGAAAGACCTAATTAACGACGCCCCCATTCAGCAGGAAGCAGTTTGGAGAGAAAAAACTGCGCCCATATTCCCAAATATTGTTTATAAATGTTCTTTTACATTTAAAGGGGGAGATGATATAGGTATGAATAATTTACATTGATATGGATTTTGCTTTAGTGATTTAAATTTAAGGTTAATTTTGTAATGTATATAGGTTGTTAATGAATAATCATTAATAATAGTTAAGTTTGTAGTCATGTTAGTTAAGATTTTCTAGATGTGCATAGATATATTTTAGATAGGCATTCTTCATATTTTTCAAAGATTATAGAATATGGCATTTTAAATGTTTTAATAACTTAGGACTTTTCATGACAATGAGACACTCTGCTCCTGGCAGCACCAATCTACTTCAAGAGGAAGATGGGCATCGAAGAGGATCCTTATGGAGTTTGATAGCCATTTGGGCAAGAAACTGCTCTTGCCTGGACTATTGCATAAACTGGACACAGAGAACCCGCAGAGAGAGGACTGCTGAACTTGCCTAAAGGTGAGATGATCTTTCGGGGTTCCTGATTCATGAAAGAGTCTGCAAGACATTCTTCAGGACAAGCAGATAGTGACTGCCTTTGAAATTTCCTGCTTTGTGGAAATGTCTGCTGGAAACTATGGGCCTGTAGGCCGAAGATGGATGCCCCAACGGTACAGAGGAACTTTGGGTGACTGTCCAGGCAGCGAGATGTCTCTGTCATTTCTAGAGCTTTGGATGTTAAGTTAAAGCCTTTTTTTTTTTGTTTAAACAGAAAAAGGGGAAGTGATGTGGGAGTGTCATATATCAATCTGTTGATTTCATTGGTTAAGTTATAATAAACCAGCTGCTTGGCCTCATGGCTTGGAACATAGATGGGAGGAGTAAACAGAATAGAATTCTGGGCGGAAGAGGAAGTGAGGTCAGACTCTGCTCTGCTCCCGGACAGACCAGACAACTCTGCTCTCTGGAGCAGAGACACCATGATGGACGGAGGCTAGAATCTTCCCGGTAAGCGCACCTTGGGGTGCTTACACACACTATTAGAAATGGGCTAGTCCAGGTGCGAGAATTGGCCTGTAAGGGCTAGAGTTCATGGGCCAAGCAGTTCTTAAATGAATACAGTTTGCGTGTTGTTATTTCGGGCATGAGCTAGCCAAGCGGCCAGGGTGTTGGGGACGCAGCCCTGCCGCTCCTTACTTCAACACAATAGCACAGACACTGAGAACAACAATTAATAAATGGGACCTCCTGAAACTGAGAAACTTCTGTAAAGCAAAGGACACGGTTAGCAATACAAAAACAGCTTCCTACAGAATGGGAAAAGATCTTCACCAACTTCACATCCAACAGATGACTGATCTCCAAAATATACAAAGAACTCAAGAAATTAGACATTGGACTGGAGAGATGGCTCAGCAGTTAAGAACACTGGCTGCTCTCCAGAGGTCCTGAGTTCAATTCCCAGAAACCACATTGTGGCTCACAACCATCTGTAATGAGATCTGGTGCCTTCTTCTGGCATGTAGGCATACGTGGAGGCAGAATATTGTATACATAATAAATAGATCTTTAAAAAAAAGAAATTAGACATCAAAAGAACAAATAATCCAATAAAAATGGGGTAAATGGGGTACAGATCTAAACAGAAAACTCTCAAAAGAGGAATCTCCAATGGCCGAAAGGCACTTAAGGAAATGTTCAACTTCCTTAGCCATCAGAGAAATGCAAATCAAAACAACTTTGAGATTCCATCTTACACCTGTCAGAATGGCCAAGATCAAAACACTGATGACAGTTTATGGTGGAAAGGATATGAGGTTAAGGAAACACTCCTTCATTTCTAGTAGGGGTGTAAACTTGTACAGCCATTTTGGAAATCAGTATGGCAGTTTCTCAGAAAACGAGGAATCCATCCACTTTAAGACCCAGCAATACCACTTTTGAGCACATACCAAAAGAATGCTCAATCATACCACAAGGACATTTGCTCAACTATGTTCATAGCAGCATTATTCATAATAACCAAAACCTGAAAACAACCAAGATGCCTCTCAACTGAAGAATGGATAAGGAAAATGTGTTACATTTACACAATGGAGTACTACACAGTGGTAAAAATAACCACATCTTGAGATCTGCAGGCAAATGGATGGAAGTAGGGGAAAAAAACCATACTGAATGAAGTCTCAGAAAGACAAATATAATATGTACTCACTCATAAGTGGATGTTAGACATAAAGCAAAGGGTAACCAGCTTACAGTCCACAATCCCAGAGAACCCAGGCAACGAAGAGGCCCCAAAGCGAGACAGACACGGATCCACCTAGAAGGAGAAAAAGACAAGATTTCCTGAGTAAACTGGAAGTATGGGGACAGGGGAGAGGGTGCAAGGTGAGAGGGGAGGAAGGAAGAGGAGTGGGAAAAACATATAGCTCAATACAAACAAAAAATGCAGCCGGGCAGTGGTGGCACACGCCTTTAATCCCAGCACTTGGGAGGCAGAGGCAGTTGGATCTCTGTGAGTTCGAGGCCAGCCTGGTCTACAAGAGCTAGTTCCAGGACAGGAACCAAAAGCTACGGAGAAACCCTGTCTCGAAAATCCAAACAAACAAACAAACAAACAAACAAAAATGCAAAATTTAGGTAGTGATACAACTTGGTTGGTAGAGTGCCTGTCTAGTTTGCATGAAGTCCTGGGTTTCATTCCCAGCACCACATAGACCAGGCATAGTGGTGCATGCCTGTCATCCCAGCACTTGGGAGGTGGAGGCAGGAGGAGCAGGAGTTCAAGGTCATCCTCAGCTACTAGTGAGATTAAGGTCAGCCTGAGCTACAGGAGAACCCTTATCAAAATAAAGAAAGAATATATGTTGTATGTTATAGAGTCTGGCTGTGTGTGATAGGCTTTACACATTGATGTTGAATTCTTTTATGTCCTCGTTGCTTTCTGACCACTTGTTCTACTGAGAGGAATATTGAATTTCCAAGCAGAACATTGATTTTCTTCTGTTTCTCCTATAAGTTCTGTCCATTTGGGCTTCATGAATTTGAGGTTCTGCTTTGAGTTATATTCATGTTTAAAAGTGTGCTGTAGGACTAGCAAGATGACTCAGGGTAACAGCATTTGTCGTACAAGTTGGGTAACCTGAGTTCAAGCCCTAGATTCTACACAGAGATAAAGGAGAGAATCTTAGTGGAGAATTAACTCTGTAAGTTGTCCTCTAATCTCCATATGTGTACCATGATATACGTGCACCCTACACACATGTCATACCACCCACACCCTAATAATACATAAAGTAAACTAAAAGTGCTATGTTGGTGTTTCTTTATATTTTTTTGTGTAACAGCCCTAGCTGTCCTGGAACTCACTCTGTAGACCAGGCTGGCCTCAAACTCATGGAGATCTACCTGCTTCTGCCTCCTGAGTGCTAGGACTAAAGGCGTGTGCTACCACCACTGGCTGGTATTTCTTTATGTTATATTGCATTTTAGTTAATTAATTTTTAAAAACTTACTTATTTTTATTTTTTATGTGTGTGTGTGTGTGTATCACTTGAATGCCTGAGGGCTGTAAAAGCCAGAAAAGGCATTGGACCCCTAGAGCTGGAGTAACAGATGGTTATAAGCCAACATGTGGGTACTAAGAATCAAACCATGTCTTCTGTAAGAGCAGCCAGTGCTTAACCACAGAGCCACCCCTCTATCCCTAATACATTTAGGCACAATGTATATACACTGTGTGTGTGTGTGTGTCTGTGTGTGTGTGTGTTTGCTATAGTGTGTGAGTGGAGGTTAGGGAATGACTTGCAGGAATCAGTTCTTCTTTTCGACCCTGTGGGTTCTGGGTATTGAACTCAAATCATCAAGCTTGGTGGCAAGCACCTTTACCCACTGAACTGGGTTCCCTCTATGTTGGGTTTTTATCATTACATAACATCCATTTTTATTCAAATTATAATTTCTTTCTCCAATAAATGTTTTTCTGACATTAACATAATCACATCACTCTTCTTTTAATTAACGTTCACACAGCATATCTTTTTAGATTCTTGAATTTTTAAAATCAAAGTAATTTTAAAAGTCATGCCCTTAAAAGAAAAACTTGCCTGGTAGTCTTTGCCTTTTATGTCGGTGTGATTAAATCATTTATATTTCTGGTGATGATTGAGAGGCTTGGTTTGAGTTTATCATTTTGTGCACTGTTTTCTGTTTGCTTCATGATTTTTCTTTTCATTCTTTAAGACTTTTAATCACATTTTTACTGATTTATTGTGTGTGCATATGTATATACACGCCAAGATGAATGTGTGAGGGTCAGAGGACAACCTGCAGGAGCTGATTTTCTCTGTGCATCTTGTGGGTCATAGGGGTTTAGCTCAGATCATCCAGTTTGGCAACAAGAGTCTTTACTTGTTGAACTAATTCATTGGGTCGCTCTTTCTTTTGAGTTGATTGGACATTGCTATAGTGGCATTTCATTTGGTATTTTAATAAATAAAGCTTGTCTGAAGGTCAGAAAAGTAAAACAGCCACACTGGCCAGCCTTACAGACCAGGCAGCAATAACACACACTTTTATCCCAGTAGCCGCACTAGCTTGTCATAGAAACCAGGCAGTTGATGGAGGAAGGTCATTGGTTAAATAAACTGCCTTGGCCTTGATAGGTAAGAACATAGGTGGGTGGAGTAAACAGAACAAAATGCTGGGAGGAAGAGGAAGTGAGGTCAGAAATCATGCAGCTCCTCTCAGAGGCAGACACAGGCGATGAAGCTCCGGCCCAGGATGGATGTAGGCTAGAATCTTCCCGGTAAGTGCACCTTGGGGTGCTTACACACATTACTAGAAATGGGCTAGTCCAGGTGCGAGAGTTAGCCGAAAAGGGGCTAGATATAATGGGCCAAGCAGTGCTTAAATGAATACGGTTTATGTGTTGTTATTTCGGGGCATAAGCTAGCCAGGCGGCCGGGGTGCTGGGGATGCAGCCCCGCCGCTCCTATTACAACAGGCAGTAGTGGTACATACTCTTGATTCCAGAACTAGAGAGGATTATAAAATGGGAGGAGACAGCACTCAGTCTCAGTCTGAGGGTTCCTGGAGGCAGGATCTCCATTTTCGGACTGAGGTTGAGGTAAGAGTCAGTGACTAACAGTTGCTTTGCTTTTCTGGTCTTCAGGTTGAACCCCAATATCTGTCTCTGAATTTTTATTAATTTGCATCATATTGATTAATTTTATTTTTGCATAGTAGGATATTTAATGGTTTCTCTAAGAATCTCTCTCTTTAGCTATATGCACACACATATGTATTAAGAAATAGATGTGTTTGCTGGAAAATCAGTCAAAAAAGCAATTCTGTTCACTACATTATATGTGTTATAAATTATACTATATTATACATGTGTGTATGTATGTACAAAAGTACACACACATGCATATATACACTATATACTAGAATGCATACACACATTATTACACACTATATACACTGAACTTTTTACATTCAGCTCAGAATTAATATTTTATCAGTTCTAGTGACAAGTAGGAAACTCATCGCCATATAAGTCCATCCCCCCAAGGTTTTCTACCTTATGCCGCCAACATGTGTTTTGTCTGAGACACGAAAAACTGCCTAAGAATCTAAAGCAGTTCTAAAATAAAGCTAAGTTTAAAAATTGTTAGATGGTTTCATAAATTTTGCTTTCAATACCCATACCTATTTCAAGATTACTTAGTGTGCGCACATGCGTGTGTGTTGGAGGAGTGCATGTGTGCTACACACCTGTGTGGTCAGAGGACAATGGTTTGCAAGCAGACTCTCTCCTCCCACCTTGTTTTTGAGGCACAGTCTCTCTTGCTATTTCCTGAGCAAGCATCCAAAGGAGCCTCTCTGTCTCCCATCCTACTGGAGGAATGCTGGAGTGGGATTGTGGATGCAGGCACTGCCTCTGACTTTTCTATGTGGTGTCTAGAAATGGACCTAGCATCAGAGTTTCCCAGAAAGTGCTTTTGATCCACTGACCCATATCTTCAGTCCCTGAGTGTCAAACATGTTTCAAAGAACCTAAGAGTAAAAAGTAAAAAAGAAATAGGATCTCTTACTCAGTTGTTTGTTATGTCTGCTACTTTTGCTAGCTTATTCCTGACGTTCTTTTTTTTTTTTTTTTTGATTTTCGAGACAGGGTTTCTCCATAGCTTTTGGTTCCTGTCCTGGAACTAGCTCTTGTAGACCAGGCTGGCCTCGAACTCACAGAGATCCAACTGCCTCTGCCTCCCGAGTGCTGGGATTAAAGGCATGCGCCACCATCACCCAGCTCCTGAGGTTCTTAAATCCCCTCTGGGACTAGTTTTTGTCCTGTATGAAAATAACTTCTCTTTTCATCTCTTCCAGTGCAATTCTGTTACTGCTGATGCTCTTGATTTTTTTCCCTTAACCTCAAAATACCTTTATTTTACACTCATTCCTGAAAGACATTTCATTATATGTAGATAGAATTATGGATTCACAATTTTTGTTTATTTTTTCTCTCTATTTTGTAGTGCTGAGAATTGAACTTGGGGCTCCATGCATGCTAGGCAATTACCCTAACACGGAACTACCTTCTCAGCTCATAGACCAATCTTTCAACACTAAAATATGTTACTTGTGGCCCTCATGGCTTCAGATGATGAATCCTTAGTCATTTAAATACTGCCTTGTATATGACTTATAATTTTTCTCAGGTTGCTTTGCAATATTTTTCTTTGACTTTGGCCTGATTATGACCTGTCATAACCAACCCCAACAGGTTACCCATTGACCTACACCATCATGATTTGTTCACAAGCACATAACACATAATAAAAAATGTTATAAAAAATCTTATTGCCAGTGTAGCTCTGGCTAGCCTAGAACTCACTATGTAGACCAGGCTGACCTCTGCCCTCCAAGTCTTGTGTGACACTATTCCTAGGGAGATGTAAATGAAAGTCTACTCGCCCCAGATGGGGAACTAGCAACAGATCAAAGTAAAGACATCACCAAGTGCAACTTAGTGATCCAGTGAGTTTTATTGGGGTTACTCACAAGAATATGGGTAAGGGGTTACTTAAAGAAACAGATGGGGGCCAGAGAGATAGATCAGTCGTTAAAGGCTAGGTTCATAACCAAAAAACAAGAAGCAATTATAACTCAAAGAAAATTGTATCACCAAAGCTTAACCCAAGCATGTGTGACAGCTCACAAAGCTGGAAACTCAGAGCACATTGCCCAGCAGCTCAGCAGGCTGGAGAGTGTCCTTTCCAGGCAACTCTGCTAGCCTGATCCTCCTCTAGGCATCTCAACTCTCTGAGAATGTTTCTCAGCAATGCATATAGCTTATATACATGAATGAAGAGGAAGGAGCCTTGAGAGTCTACTCAGTTTCAGGGACTTCCTGAAGCTATTTGAGTTGTCTTAAGGAGCTTTCCTGTATCCTGGAAGATCTCACATCCCCTTAGAACATCCCATTGTTTCACATTTGTGTAAATATTCTGTGTCTTAGTGAACTTCCCTCCAAAATGGAAGGTTTTAATCTTGGGAGGAAGTATTTGTAACACCCAGGGCTGAGATGAAAGGCAAGTGCCACCACACCCCGAATAGCAAGTCTTTTCCTCTAAAGTTTTAGATCCTCTTAAACTTACTGAGACTGATTTTGTGGCCCAGAACATAGCTTTGTTTCCTTGGTGAATTTTCCATTTACACATGAACTCTTCTACTGTTATTGGGTGTGTGGCTCCAGCAATGTCCTCCCAGCCAGTTGACAGTATTTTTCAAATCTTCTATTCATTACTGATGGTCGGTCTTCATCCTACAAATGGCTGAGATTTCCAAAGACAGTTGTTGACACAGCTGTTTCTATTTGGAATTTTTTGCTTCTATGTTTTCAGTCTCTTTCCCTAGGAACATAAACATTTAGAATTATTGGAGCCATTTGATGAACTGACCTTTATTATTATGACCTGAACTTTCTCATTGCTGGTACCATTCTTCATCCTGAAATATAGTTTGATAATTATTAATTTAACCACTCTGGCTTTGCTTTGACTAGTGTTAATGTGATGTACTTTTTTACTTTTAAAAATATTCAATTACATTGTATGTCTGTACATACACCTTGGCAGATGTGTTGAGGTCAGAGGTCAAACTGCATGATTTTCTGTTCCTACCACCATGTAGGTCAGTCAGTAAAGTGCATGTGGTAGTTTGTGGGGATTTGAGTTCAATCTCAAGAACCCACATTAAAAAACCAGGGTATGATGACATGTGTCTATAATCCCAGCAGCCAGGACAGAAGTCCTGAAAAAGAATATAAAGCTAATTGTGTTTCTAGTTTTCACTCTGCTGTGGTTGGGTGTGTGCACGTGTGTGCATATGTGTGTTTGTGTCTATGTATGTGTGTGTCTGTGTATGGATGTGTGTGTATGTGCCTGTGTATGTGTGTGTATGTGTATGGATGTGTGTGTATGTGCCTGTGTATGTGTGTGTATGTGTATGGATATGTGTGTATGTGTTTCTGTGTACAGGTATGTGCCTGTGTATGTGAGTCTGTGTATGTGTGTGCATGTGTATGCATGTGTGTATGTGCCTGTGTATGTGTGTGTATGTGTATGGATGTGTATGTGCCTGTGTATGTGTGTGTATGTGTATGGATGTGTATGTATGTGTGTGTGTCTGTGTATGTGTGTGTATGTATGTGTGTGTTGTGTGTATGTATATGTGTGTGTGGATGTGGTCCATCAGAGCACTGACTGATTTAATGAAAGTCTCAAATCCAATGTGAAGCTCCATAGCTTCAGAAAGAGATTCTTCTGGAAGTTTCAATTTAAGTGTATTTTTGTTGTTGTTGTTGTTTCAATATTAAAAAAAATAGTGATTGCTGTATAAGCGTGGTGACCCACATTCAATCCCCGGAACCCAAGCAAATGGGAAGAAGAGAACTGACTCCACAGACCTATCCTCTAACCTCCACATGTGGGCCATGGCGTGTGCCCCAGTAATAAATAAATAAATAACTGAACACAGTTGCATGCCTGCAGGTGTGCGTGTAGATCAGAAATTAACCTTAGTGCTGTTCCTCAGGCACCGTTCACTGTGGCCAATGTGAGAGATAAGGCCCCTCACTGGCATCTGGAACTTGCTGTTTTATCTAGTGTAGAGGCTCAGCAAGCCCCAGGGACAACTTGTAGGAGTTGGTTCTCTCTTTCCACCATGTGGGTCCTAGGGGATCAAACTCAGGTCTTCAGACTTGGTAACAAATTCCTTTACCAGTTGAGCCATGATGCTGGCCCCACATTCCTTGTAAACATTTGTTTTCTTAATTTTCTTATTGGATTGTTCATAGCCCCCAAATTCATTCTTCATTTTTGTATATTTATCTTATAGTCTATAATTCTCCTGACATCATTAATTAGTTCTAATGTGTGTGTGTGTGTGTGTGTGTGTAAGCTTTAAGATTTCCTATATATGAGGTCATATCATGTGTTAATATAGCTATATTTCATTTTTTCCTATATGGATACCTCTATTTATTTCTTTTGCCTAATTGCCCTAGATAGAATATCTAATACAATCCGGAATGTACGTGCAATACACAGACACTCTGTCCTGTCTTGGTCTTTGGGGAAGATTTTCCATCTCTCATGATCGCATATGAAGTGAACTGTGGGTTTTGGTTGTTGGTTTCTAACTAAATCTACCATATAATCCAGTTAGCCCACTTCTGATTTATATATCCAAAGGAAATAAAATCTGGATACCAAAGCCATCCCTGCATGCCCATGTTTATTATAGCTCCATTCGCAACAGAAAATAGCTCACATATGAAATCAAGCCAGGTGCCCATCCATGGCTGAATGAAGAGAGAAAATATGATATATATATATATTCACATTCACAACAGACCGCTTACTATTCACCCGTGAAGAAGAACGAGCCAGGACTGTCAGTGCAGGAGTCTCAGCCCAGTCATTTTGAGAGGTTGAAGAAAGAGGATGTCAAGTTGAAGATCTGTCTGGGATATACAGAGTGAATTCAAAGCCAACCCAAGTAACCTAGTAAGATTCTGTCTCAAAATGAAGACTAGAAAGAGGCCTGGGGCTGTAGCTCAGTGGTATAACACCTCCCTAGAATCCCGCAGTGAGGGTCTGTGGGACATGGATTAGAGATGGAGCCTGCTTAGAATCCCTCTACCACCCACTGGGTTGTCTTGCCCAGCCTTGATATAAAGGTTTGTGCCTAGTCTTACTGTATTGTTATGCCCTGCTTTGTTGATATCTCAGGGAGGCCTTCTCCTTTCTGAAGGGAAACAGAGGAGGAGTGGATCTGAGGGTAAGGGGAGGGGTGGGGAGACTGGGAGCCGTGGAGGGCGGGCATGCCGTGGTCTGACGTAATGCATAAGAGAAGGGTGGGGAGAACCACAGTAATCCATTCATGATGTGGACCGTTATGACCTCATCAGCTCCCACGAAGACCCATCGTTGCGGTTTTAGAAACTAAGGTTCTAACATATAAAATTGGGGGGGGGGGAATTTTCTACCCATGGTATCTATTCCTAACGTCCCAAACTCATGTCCTTTGTGTGTGTGTGTGTGTGTGTGTGTGTGTGTGTGCATGCGTGAGTGTGTGTGCACATGCATGTAGGCATGTAATGGGAGTGTTTTCAAATGAATGTGCAAAAACATGTGCCTACATGTTGAGGCTAAAGGTCAACCTTAAGTGTCGTTCCTCAGGACTTTGCCCACCTTGTTTTTAGTGGGAGGATCTCTCACTGGACTAGAACTTGCCAAGTAGGTTAGCTTGACCGGACCAGTTCAGGCCTGGGTCCACCCTAAGAATCTACCTGCCCCCACCTCCCCAGCACTGCGGAGGAGGTGTGTGCCATTACTCTTGGCTTTTTTTCCCCCAAGAGACCTGAGGGATGGAAATCTGCAAGCATGATACTGACTAAGCCATCTCCCCAGCCCCACATGTCCTCCTTAAACAATACAAAATATGTTCGTTCTATCCCCAGCGTCCCACAAGTCTTAACTTGTTCCAGTATCAGCTAGAAAGTTCAAAGCCCAAAGTCTCATCTGAATCAGATATGGAAGGGTCTCAAGGCATGATTCATCCCCAGACTGATGCCTTTCCAGTTGTTGGCCCGTGAAATCAAAATAAGCTATTTTCTTCCAAAATACAGTGGTGGGACTAGGATATTCCTACACCGAGAGGGAAAAACAAGTAAGAATAAAGACGTTGAGTGTGATTCATGCATGAAGGAGGCAGAGAGAGGAGAACTGAGAGTTCAAGGTTATCCTTGACAGTAACTGTTAGGAATATTCCTCTCCGCCGACACAAAATAAATCCAACCAGACCAAATTAGACCAAATGAAAAATGCCCACATTTAATAAATGCAGCACTCCCCGGTGGACCAGCACAGCATGGCAGGGAGAGGAGCCATGCAAACCCCGGAGACCACAGGTTCCTTCTCTGGGAGGCCGCCTAAATACCCTGTGGGAGTGGTCCTGAACCTCCCAGGGGAGGGCTCAGCACTGGGCAGGCTGGGAGTTGGTGTCTGGACCAAGGCAACTCCAAGGCCAGGGGCTGGGTGACACTTCCAGTTATCCCAGACTTCTTGGATATAGGGGTGTCAGAAGGCTGGGGTCTCACTTTCAGTCAAACAGTAACTTCAAGACCAGCCTGGGCTACTTGAGATCCTCTCTTGAAAAAACAGAGTCGCAGTAAGGTACAGTGGTGCACTTGTAATTCCAGCACTCGAGAGGCTGAAGCAAGAGGATTTGAAAATTCAAGGCCAGCCTGGGCTACATAGCAAGGCTTTGTCTCAAGAAAACCAAACAAGAGCTAGGGAGGTGTCTGATTTGGTAAAAAAAAAAATTCTTAAAAAAAAAAAAAGAATGAATTTGCCCTTTCTTGACTGCAGAGGGGTCCAGTCTCAGAACTGAACCACCTTCCCTTCCCTTCGCTGAGGGCTTCTGTTTTGTTCTCTAATTTGCACCTTAGTCAGTTGATTTCCTTACGCTCAAAACAACCTGAGGAGGCTTCCAAAGGGACAATGCCAAGGGCAAATTCTCAATAAAGGGGATACCATGGTTTCGGAGTTCCCTCTCCAACCAAGATTTGTATAGACTTGGGAAACTCTCGGCAAGATTCATATAGGGCAACAAGAGAAACAAAAAGGTACCAAACAAACAAAAGATGGACTAGGAATAGGGGCTAGCACCCTGGAGCCAGGCCAGGAATAGCCCAGCAGGGATGCTCCCACACATATAAAATCTTATTGTGTAGCATAAGTCTGTAACTCCAGTGCTGGGGGACTTGGAGACAGGCAAATCCCAGGTACCTGTTGGCCCACCCATCTAACTCTGCTTTTAGGGATAGACTCTCTATCAAAATTCAGGTGGCACGGGCCAGAAAGGTGACTCAGCTGGTGAAGGTGCTGACTGATATATATAACAACTGAAGTTCAATCCCAGGATCCCACGGTAGAAGGGTGGAATCAACTCCAAAAGTTGTCCTCTCACTTCCATGTATGTGCCTTGGCATCCTGCCTGCACTCACACATACACTTCATGGACTCACACACGCAAAACAAGAACAATAATAAACATTTAAAAGTTTATGTAGTCAGTGATTGAGGAAGATGCCTACCACTCAACAGTTACTCTTGCTGCATTTGTACACACTTGTGCGTGCACACACACACACACACATACCACAGTACATTCACACACAAACTCCACATGGAGATTTGGTTTACCAAAGAGCTCTTGTTCTGTGGGCCTCAGTCCGTACACCTGTTCTCCGAGTCACTGTCTCACACCGACAACTTTCATAGGTGTGCATAGCACACTGGTGGCTCTATAGTTTTCCACTGTGGGACAGCTCCCATGGCTCCACTAGTCACTGTCCTAGCAGGGACTGTCTATTATAATGGTATATTAGCTGTGTTTTAATAAATAAAGTTTGCTTGAAGATCAGTGCAAAGTAGCCACACTAGTCAGCCACACAGGCCAGGCAGTGGTGGCACACACCTTTAAGCCCAGCACTAGAGAGGATTATAAAATGGGAGGAGACAGGGTTCACTCTCAGTCTCAATCTGAGGATTCATGGAGGCAGGATCATCCATTTTCAGTCTGAGGTAGAGGTAACAGACAGTGGCTGGCTGCTTTGCTTTTCTGATCTTCAGGTTGAACCCCAATAGTTGTCTCTGAGTTTTTATTATTTGTGCTACATTTGGCACCCAATGTTTGGGGTACACATTTATGAAAAAAAAAACATTTGCCTATCGTTATACAGTCCCTGGCATAGTTCAAGGCTACAAGCAGCTGGACTTTCTGTCCTACCAGCTAGGGTTTTCTTTTTTCTCTCCTGGCGGGGCTTGCCCTGAACCTTCTTCTCAGGCTGCTGCCAAACTATGTAGCTGCCTTGAAATCCAGTCAGGTGTTTACTGTTCTACACAGCAGCAATCAGCCTCACGTCTTCATCAACATCGTCGGTAGATTTGGTAAGACAATTGTAAGTTCGTAAAGGGAGGAGTTTGTTAAAAGTTTTTCCCACATTACAAAACGGAGGAAACCATCACAATAGAAGGATTTGGGTCTCTGTATGATAATATGCTAGACAGTTTGAAAACTGATTGATTAAATGAGAGGATAACTAATTTAGATGTGATTTGTGTAATGTTAATTGTAAACATTATCAACATTATCGTTTTTGTTTTATCACTAAAAAAGTTGGTTAATCTGGGTGCTAAGATACAAGCCTTAGAAAAACCTAATAAAACAGATCACAGAGATACTCAAATCCAGACAGAGGAATTTAATGGAGAACTAATTTCAGCATTGCTTTATAAGGTTAGAAGAAACAGCCTAAGGTTTTCAGACAAGCAACTTTAATATATCCAATAACCTTATAGGAATTTCCAAATGGCAAAGGCTCTGTTACAGCTAACTGGATTTCGGTGCCAATGTTAGATTTAAGAAGATTCAGGGAAGCAATAGTCTCACATGGCATGCATTCACCTTTTGTGAAGCAAATGTTAAACTCATGGTTGGTTTGTAATAGAATTATCCCTAAAGACTGGATAGAACTGGTTAAAGGTGTTTTAGAGCCTGGTCCACAATTACAGTGGAGTATCTGGTTCAGAGAAGAGGCTAAGATTATTGAACAACTTTCCTAGTTCTTATATTACAAGCATTCACCACCATGTACCTTTTTACTGTGTGTTCGGAGGTTTAAACTCAGCTTCTCCATGGTTGCAAGACAAGGACTTTACCAGGTAAAGCCTTCTCTCCAGACCACAATTCAAGACATTTCCTAATTCTCTAGTATTATTATTTGCCTCCATGGAGTATATTAGCTTCTTAGAAGCGTGTTAATTTTTCTGATGTTTGATGAGATGCTTTGGAGCTCATCTTATTTCTCTTCTCTCACAAATTCTCTTTGAGACAGGGTCTCACTATGTAACTCTGACTGGCCTGGAACTCTGTGTAGACCAGGTAGCTCTAACTCACAGAGATCCACCTGCCTCTGCTTCCTGAGTGCTGAACTTAAAGGCCTGTGCCATTCACCCAGGAAACGTGTATATATTTACTTATAAATAATTTTTATTTATATGTATGTGTCTGTGTTTGTGTGAATGGATGCCCCTGAGTCCAAAAGAGGGTGCTGGATCACCTCGAGTTGAAGTTACAGGTGTCTGTGAGCTGCCTAACGTGGGTGTTGGGAGCCTCAGGTATTCTGTGAGAGCAGAACCCTACTCTTAGCCATTGAGTCATCCCTTTAGCCCCTTGTTCTCTCATATTTTTTTTTAAAAAAAGTTCATTTTACATTTGGTTAGGTGTTTGTTGTGTGCACACTCAAGTGTGAGGATTTGGTCCTAAAGTCAGAGAACATCTTGTGGGAGTTGTCTTCCACTGGGAAGGTCCTGGGGATCAAATTCAACTGCTCAGGCTTAGCCAAGCAAGCCCCTTTACCCAAGAGCTGTCACACTGGCCCCAAGGATCCTATATTGACACTGCCCGTGACTACGAGTGTTTCTCCTGGCTCCACCTTCTGCCTCACCACAGCAGTACTGGAATTAGAGTCCAGCCCCTGCACCTGACTTTTAACATGGGTCTTAGGAGTAGAACTCAGGTCCTCGGGCTTGCATAGAGAGTGCTTTTACCCGCTGAGCCATCTTACTGGCCCACCTGTATTGTGGAATATTAGTTTAAGGTGTGTTACTTTTGTTTACATATGGAATGTTTAATGATGCAAAGATGTGTTGCTTTCTTTATCTTGCATTTATTTAACTCTGTGAAGCTGTGTTACTCTGCCTGTCTAAAACACCTGATTTGTCTAATATAGAGCTGAATGGCCAATAGCAACGCAGGAGAGAGAAACAGGTGGGGATGCCAGGCAGAGAGAATAAATGAGAGAAGGAAGGGAGGAGGGGGGAGAGGAGGACTCCAGGGGTCAGCCACATAGCTGCACAGCTAGATATGGAGGAAAGAGGAAAGAGAGGTATATAGACTAGAGAAGGCAAAATCCTGGAGACAAAAAAAAAAAAAAGCCAACTACATGGCTGTTTAAATTGAAGACGTCTAGGTTGACAGTTTTTCCCCAGCCCTTTGTAGAAACCATTTTAATTGTTCCCCACTCCTCAGCTTTTAATACAAGTTGTCACTGGGTGATAGGAATCAAACGCAGGTCAAGAGCAGCCTGTGTTCTTGACCCCTGAGCCATCTATCCAGCCACGCAGCAAGCACTCTTAACCTCGGAGCTGCCTCTCCAGACCTTATTTTCAGAGCCAGGGTCTCTCACTGAACCTGCAGTTCACTGGTTCAGCTAGCCTGGCTGGCCAGCAAGCGAGCCCTGGGGAGCATGTTTAGTGTACGGAGTACCCAAATGTCAGACCTAAGTCTGCTCCAAATAGTCATACACATAGTTGTTCTTCCCTGGCCTCCCACCTATGTATACTAGGCTCTTAATGCCCTGGGGAAGCTGGGCCATCCCTTGTGGACCACAACCCAGATTGACATTGCAGGTCTGTGGCTGTCTGTAGAGTCTTCTAACTCTGCTCAGCCAGCATGAGTCACCCCAGCTACAGTCTGCTGAACTGTGGCCGCCCTGCCACCTTCCCATCTCTAATACAGAAGTTCATGTACACCCACTTCTTTTTGAGGGCCTTGTGGTCCAGATTTAGACAAGGTGTGGACAGACATGGTGTTTCTCTAAGGCCGCATGGCATCCTTGTATCCAGTTGGCCATCATCCTCAGCTGGGCTTTGAGAGGCATGAGGTGGCGGGAGGCTGAGTGACTGCAGATGTGTGGTGATTAACCTTGATTGTCAACTTGATGAGATTTAGAATCACCATGGAAACAAACCTCCGGGGATGTCTGTGAGGGACCTTCTAGACGGGGCTAACTGAAGAGAGACAAATCCACCCTAACTTCAGGTAGCATTGTTGTAAGGACTGGGGACTTTGAACTTTATAAAAAGGAGAAAGTGGCTGGGCAGTGGTGGTGCACACCTTTAATCCCAGCACTTGGGAGGCAGAGGCAAGTGGATCTCTGTGACTTTGAGGCCAGCCTGGTCTACAGAGCGAGTTCTAGGAGAGCCAGAGCTACGTAGTAAGAACCTGTCTCTTAAAACAAACAAACAAACAACAACAACAAAGGACAAGTGACCTGAGCACCAATCCTCACCTGTGCTTTCTGACAGTGGACACAGTGTGGCCAGCTGCTCACACTCCTGCCCCTAGGCCCTCCGCGCCATGATGACCCGTACCTTCAAACTGTGAGCCAAAGCAAATGCTTTCTCCCTTAAGTTGCTTCCAGTCAATTATTTGATCCAAGTTTAAGACAAACAACAAGAAAAGAAACATAACTAAAACTTGGGGAGTAGAAAAGAGTTGGAGGAGAAAGCTCTAGAATTGGTGGGGGGCGGGAACTATTACACAACTCTAAGATTATTGGGTTACCCAATTTAGCGCATGGATTGTACTGTGTGTGACGTGTATCTCAATAAAGTTGTTATTTCAATAAAAGCAGTGAGTGTGAACTTACGCAAGGGGTTTCAGGTTGGCTGTGGGACGGGATTCTGGTGTCTAATGGAAGGTGGGATGGGGCTCAACATCCGTTACTCATGTGCCTTATTTGCCAAGGGGACAGAAGGCGGGAAGAGCCTCAGCCCAGATCTCTGGACACATTGTCCCAGTTTACCTTGCCCCCTCGTTCCTTCTGACTAACAATATAACGTGGTTTCCATGGGTGACAGATCCGTTGAGCAACATTTTTTTTTCATGCTGTCCCGTCCTGCCCTGCCTGGTGAGAATGTGGTGAGAATGAGCGTTCCTCCCCCAGGGACTGTCTCGTTTCCAAGAAGGCGGCCTGGGAGGACCCAGATTGCACAGAGGGACAAGATGTTTGGTTCTCTGGAAAAGAGGGGCGGGAAATTGAACCTGACACCTGGCAAGGCCCACAGGCTGGGCAACAAGCTGGGGAGGTTGGCCTATACTCCACACCAAGGCTGGCTAGGCCAGCACCTCGCCTGGGGTCTTGGCAGAGGCCAGGACGGGCCAGCCCTGGTTGGTGGGGTGTGTGGCACAGCTGGCAGATCGCCCATGGGGAATGAAAAGACTCAGAGATTAGTCATAGCGGGTCTGACAGTGTTTTGTATGTTGATGTTCACAATAAGAGAGAGGTTTGTAGGCTCTTGCCAGAGACTGTGATTCCCGGTGACGGCCTTGGGCCCCTTCTAGAACCTTCTTGCTGCCATTGCCTCTACTCTCGC
This sequence comes from Alexandromys fortis, assembly GCF_014885135.2. Lineage (NCBI taxonomy): Eukaryota > Metazoa > Chordata > Mammalia > Rodentia > Cricetidae > Alexandromys > Alexandromys fortis. The sequence continues at coordinate 225,833 of NW_026068043.1, forward strand.
TGCTAGGAAGGCACCTAAGCACCTTGGGCTATGAGGTGTTCATCAAATCCAGCAGTCCCACAGTCAGGGACATCTTACAGTTGACATCCACATGTCTTTCTGTTTTCTTAGTTTCATTCTCTGACACCTTAGTGAGGTCCGACCTCCTGCCCACAATAACCTCAGTGGCTCTGAGCCACTCTGCATCCATGCCGAAGGGCCTCTGCTAACCCACATGACTACGGTCACAGGCTTGCTGCCTTCCTGGAATAAGAGGGCCTGTCTCCAGGTTCCACTCCTGACTCTAGCAACCAAGCCCCAAGTCTGGTCCTTTTTGGGTTGACAATGCCAGTTGGACTGAGCATGCTCAGTGCTTCCCTCAGATTATGTAAGGTGCAGGATATCTGGACCATCTTCTTTGACCTGAAGATAAATGCTCATCAGAGACACTGACTGGGAAGAGAGTCTTCTAGGAATAACACGCAGAGAGTCCACACCTTGCAGGGGTGAGCATCCATGTTTAAAAAAAGGGCCTAGGTCAAGGATATTACTCTAAGAGACACTCTTCTCAAAGTGATTGTTCTCACCATTGACATCACCTCCCTGTCCTCAGCGGCAGCATCACCAACATGGCCACCAATATCGGCATCATTCCATCATTCATTCCATTCAAGTCCCTCTCATCACCTCCACACCTACCATCACCTCACCTCCATATTCACACCTACCGTCACCTCCACATTCATACCCACACCCACTTTCATATTCACACCCACCCTTGCCTCCATCTTCACACCTGCCCTCACCTCCATCTTCACACCTGCCCTCACCTCCACCTTCACACCCACCCTCGCCTCCATATTCACACCCATCCTCACCTCCACCTTCACACCCACCCTTGCCTCTACATTCACACTCACACTCACCTCCACCTTCACACCCACCCTCGCCTCCACCCTAGTCTTCCTCTTCTCCTCCACCCATCCTCACCTATAGCATCTGCTCATGGCCACAGCAGACACTTTCAATGCTACCATCTAACCCCAGACTCCCGACACTACTAAATACAGGGTCTGGGAGCCTATGTCTCACACCTCCTCATGCGTTGGAACTCTTCCCTTGAATAGTGATGCGGGTCAGATGGTGGACATCAGTGCTCACGGTCTCCGCGACCAAGCAACTTAATGTCAGAGAGCCCATGGTTGTGTAACTCACTGTCAGGGACAACTGCGGGGTCATATGCTCTAGAACCTAGGAGTTTATCCTCCACATGTCTGATCTTAGAGAAACCAGGTGACCCAGGGAAGAACCATAGCTTCTGCATGTATTTATTCTAGGTCTTTCTTCCTTCTAAAAAAGTAAGAGCAACGATTGTTCCCTCCACAGAGACAGAGCATGAAGCCTGTCCCCAGTCTGCACTGAGTGAGGCCTACACCGTGGAGCGGCAGTCTCGGACCTCCCAGCGTGTTCCAGACATCCTTCTCTCAGCACAGAGACCTCGAGGAAGCTGCTCGCTGTCTCAGCTAAGCCACTCTCCCCTCATCTATAAACAGAGGATTAACAATGAAATCTACCTCTTGAGACTGCTATGGGGATTAACTGAGCCCATGCAGGTTCTGCCCTGGTATTAAATTCTCATCAGTGAGCCAGACTCACCGTGGGCCGGGTGGGTGGGGCATGTAAAAATGCAGCTCTACTTCCCAGCTAGGGTCAGCGGAGACAATGGCACAAGACCATCAGTTGGAAGGGAGCCATGCCATGAATCCCGCTACATTCTCAGCTCCTCGCAACATAGGAATATGAGGGATACGCCAGATTGCCAAAACTTAATCCTGATCCTGTAGCTCATGGCCCGGGGCAGAGGAGGAGGAAGTGATGGACTGGGAGGAAATAGACAACTCCATCCCCAGAAAAGGGACTCAACAGAAAGTGTTTGGTGGATCTGGGGCAAGAATCTTGGAAAAATTTTTAAGCAGTCAGGGAGTCAGGATTAGAAAACCAGGGATTAGGCCGGGCATCCAAGAGGGCATATCTAAGCACAAAGAGGGAGAAGAATATCTTCACATGAGGCACCCTGGACCTAGAGGCCAAGTGTTGAAAGGGTCCTTGAGGGTCTCAGTCCCAGGAGAGCCAGTGTCGGAATGAGATCATCAAGAGCAGAATAGGAGTGGTACTGGAACCCCCGCCCTCCTGACACCCATGGCGGGGTCATCTTTCTCACTAGGAACTGAAGATGAGCATAGTGGATGAGGACTGTGTGTGTGTTGTGTGTGTGTGCCCGCGCGTGCGCACGCACTAAGGTGGGGGGGGGGGTCAAAGGACAGCTTCAGGTGTCAGTCCTCAAGTACCACCCACTTTTTCTCCTCTTCAAACAGGCTCTATCACTGGCAGGGAACTCACCAATTCCACAGGCTGCCTGGCTAGCCAGCCCCAGGGATGCTCGCATCTCTGCCCCAAACTCTGTGTCACCACACCTAGAGTTCAGGTGCCCTCAGAGGCCAGAAGAGCTGGAGTTACAGGTGGCTGTGAGCCAGCTGTCACGGGTACTGGGACTTGAACTCAGGTCCTCTAGGAGAGCAGTATGTATCCTTCAACTGCTGAGCCATCTCTCCAGCCAGGGTTCTGGGAGTCAAACTCAGGTCCTTACGCTTACACAGTAAGTACGCATCTCACCAGCTGAGCTTCCTCCCTTCTCAAAACCTTCTTGTTCTGAGAGTCATGTCCAGGAGCCTTACCAAGAGCCCTTCCCTAGAGGAGGTCCTCAGGAACCAACAAACTGACAGTGTTGGGATTTCTGGCGGTGACACTTCAGGAGAATATCCCCCCTGCACCGAGTGAAGCCATGAACTGTCTTCCACTCACTTGTGCCCAAAGATGCTAGAGCGGTGTCTCAGTGGTTAAGAGGGTTTTCTGCTCTTCCGGAGGACCAGAGTTTGGTTCCCAGCATCCACATTGAGAGTCTCATGACTACCAGTGACTCCAGGGACTCTGTCGCCCTCTCTTGGCCTCTGCAGGTACCTGCACACACATGAGCATAAGTGATAGAACACACAGAGACACATAAGTAAAAGAAGTACATCCATCCACTTTTAAAGCTGCCCTCCTTGTCATCACGTCACCGAAGGAACCTGAGGCGTGGAGTGGTTAAGTAACTTGCTGGAGGTACACAACGAGACAGCTAGGGTTGGTCAGAAGCCCATCTGATGGGAGACACACATTTGCGCCAGGGCCCACGGGGAAGGCGATGAGCTGGCTGGTGTTGAAGCCAGCCACCAACAGGCCAGGGCTCCCTGCCACCCACAGTCTAGCCAACTGCTGCCAGGGCCTGCTGCTGGCTGCACCGCGGGCAGCCAGCACGCCTAGGCTCCTTGGGCTTCGCTCTCTCCCCTTAGGCCTGGCATAATTCCCCAAATCATGGGCCTGGATGCTCCAAATAGCAGTTTCCAAGTAAGTCCAGAGTTTGCAGCGAGCCGCATCCTGCACGGGCCTGAGTTGTTTCTTCATGGACCGTCAGGGCCCCATCGAACAGGGGGTAAGAGGCCTCCATGAAAATAACATACACATGGCTGATTTGGGTTGAGACGCAGGCATCGACGTGGGCCCAGACAAGGTCTTACTCCTTTTTCAGCTTTCCATTGCTCTCCTGGGGCAGACGTGGGAGTCAGGTGAGGCTCAGTGTGGGAGAGAGGAACCAGGACCTGGTAACCAAGTGCACTTTGGGAAGGCATTTCTCAGTAGGCAAAGAAGTGAGGGACCACATACTGAAACATCCCCAGGACACTCTTCTTCTGCACCCCCACAACATGATGCTCCCCACACCTTGTCTTGCCTCCACAGGTGAGCCTCACCCCACTGCCTGCTCCTACATCCCACTTTCCTCATGGCTCCCAGGTCCACCCTGCCACTAAACTAGAACCACAATTCCCAAGTTGATGTGCTCATATTCTTTCTCCCCACGCCTCTTTTTCGTCTCCCCCCCTCTTCCCTTTATTCTCTTCTGTTTCTCTCCCTTTACCCCTTCCCCATCTCTCTCACTCTGCTCTCTCTCCATCTCGTCTCCCCATTCCCTGCACGGGAGAATCTAAGCTTGATCCTAACACCCGTGGAAAAAGCCAGATGGAATGGCTCATGTTTGCTATCCCAGCCTGGGGAGGCAGAGGCAAGAGGACACCTGGGAATCTCCAGCCAGCTAGGCTAACCTAGTAAAGTTCATGACAGTGAGAAACCCTATACAGAAATAAAAAAGACACAGGTGCCTGGTGTTATCTCCTGGTCCACACATATACATGTGTTTCTGTGATCACACAGACACGCCTGTATACATACATGTACACATAATACACACATGTACACATACACACACAACACATGTGTGTGCGCGCACACACCCACATTTACCTAAAACCCTTGCAGGATATGCAGCGACCGATGAAATCTTGGAGGAAAGAAGAGGCAGGGGTAACTGGTGTCTGTCAGGGACAACCTGGTTGCTGACCTCTGTGGAAGCCTCACCTGGAGTAGCATGGTCCTGCGCTGGCTCGGATTTTGGTTTAATCTCGAACCACTTCCTAGCTATGCATTCTGGATAAGCTTCTGACCCTTGTGTTAGTCACTCTCATTGTAACAAAATGTCTGACCGAGTAACTTAAACAAGGATTCATTTGGGTTTAGGGCTTCAGAGTTTTCAGTCTAGGGTTGGCGGTCACTATTGCTTTGAAGTTCAGTGACCAGGCATAACACGGTGACAACCAGCATGTGGGAGAAAGCTGCTCACTTCTTGCTGACCCAGAAACAGAGAGGCAGGGGAAGGAGCCTGGAAAAATAGATGGCCCCTGCAGGCATACTTCCAGTTCTACTTCCTCCAACTAGATCCCACTTCCCGAAGTTTCTGTCGCCTCCCAATAATGCCATCAGATTTTGAATCTACTAATGGATTCATCCATTGGTTAGATCGGAGTCCTCATGATCCAATCACATCTCAAAGGTTGGGTCCACACCACTTGGTGGCTCCCAACTGTCCGTAAATCCAGTGCCCTCTTCGAGCCACTGCGGACACCAGACACATAGACAGGGTACACACATACACGCAAGCAAAATACTCAAACACATAAAATAAATAAACAAACAAACAAATAAATAAATAAATCTTCAACAACAACAAAAAAGATTGAATTGTGTTCACCACCGCTTCCACTCTCTGATGCTGATGCCCTCTCTCTCCCCGAGCTCTAACTGATGGAGAAGGGGTTAAATAAAGAGGTGTCCATACCATGGTTGGTGTAAAGCTGACTGCCCACAAATTCACCAGTGGTGAAGCAGCCAGGAAACAGCAGGCTACAAAAGCTGCTCACAAGAGTGCATCCCCTATTGAAGGGGTGAAGAAAGCTCTTCGTGGCAGCCCTGGTGCTGTTTGCACCCCATGAAATCAGATGCCACCCGAAGTTCCCTGATTTCTGATCTGCAAACTCCCCTCCCGGCCTCTGATGTGAGAAATTGCTCAGGACTTCAAGACAGATCTGCCATCCCAGAGTGCAGCTCTTGGTGTTTTGTAAGAGGCCTATCTTGTTGACCTTTTGGAAGATACCAACCTGTGTACTATCTGTGCTAAATGTGTAACGGTTATGCCAAAAGATATCCAGCTGGCATGCCGCATTCTCTGAGACCAGGCTCAAGAGTCCATTATGAGGGGAAAGACTTTATTCTAATAATAATATTATTATTAATAAAATTTAGTTCTGAATGTTAGATATTTTCCCACGGTGTCAAAAGGTACCTGAGTATGCAGTTGAGAGTGGAAAATAAAGGACAGAAATCAGGTATTGGCGGTTTTTCCATTTCATTTATGTATGAATTTTTAATAAAAATGCACAATGTAGAGCGTTAATGCAAGTTAAAATGTTTGGTGAACACATTCAGCAATTCAACTTGATAACAATTATAAATAAATCTGGTAAAATTTTCAGCATTTGGATTTTAAAAAATAAGTAAATTTTTTATTGATGGCAACTAAATGGTGTTTGTAGTGTTTTTATCATATAGTAGATTCATCTACTCACCATCCACTTCTCTGAGTTATCCTACGTGCAAGTATATATTAATGTTATCTGTCTTCTGTACTGTTCCTATAAGTCTGCTATTAAAATATGTTAAACCATATAAAGATTGAGTACACAGACTCGGGATCAATTCCTTAACACATGAGCCTTTCAGAGAACACTTTTTAGCTATATGAGTTAATTATTTCATTGCTATGAGTTTCCAATGGCTCTTCCCAGCCATTTGTATGCAATTCTGCCAATCGCCTGTGATACTGATGTCTAGGGAGTTGCTAGAGAATATAACTGGGAGAGTTAACTAACAAGGGCTCCATCTACGTGGGTATAGGGAAGCCATCATCTATGCTGGGTGAAGATCTTCCACTGGAGCTGCTTTAAGGTTCCCCACGCTCCTGCTTGTAACCCTTCACCGTGCTCTTGTAGCCAAAGTCCAATAAATGCACGGGCTTCCCAAAGCCAGAGAACTTTGGTAGAATTGCATTCTTACTGGAAGGGTGTTCCTTCCCTCCAGGAAAAGAATTCTCACAGCATCAAGCTGCTTTGTTGCACCTACAACCTCCACCCTCACTCTCCACCTGATGCTCCGCCCACACTCTTTACCTGATGCTCCACCCACACTCTCCTCCTGATGCTTCACCCACACTCTCCTCCTGATGCCCCACCCACCCTCTTTACCTGATGCTCCACCCACACTCTCCTCCTGATGCCCCGTCCACACTCTCCTCCTGATGCCCCGCCCACACTCTCCTCCTGATGCTCCGCCCACACTCCCCACCATCTTACTCAGCCTCAAGTCCAAATAAATCCCCTTTGAGGAAACTGCCACATCCATCCATAGCCTTTTTGCAGGCACGGCTATTTTTTTTTCTCCTTACCCCTTCTCAGTAACTTAATTTTTGTTTTTATTGATTTCCATCAACATGGTTGTGTTTCTTGCCCAGGCTAGGGTGGAGAGTGCAAGAACATTCTAGAAAGAAGTGTCAGTTCTTTTGGGGGAAGGCAAACAAGGTGTTTTTTGGAGAGTGGGGTGGGGAATTGAGGAGTGGAATAGAAAAAAAATAAGTCAGCTGCACCTGTTGCAAGTTGCCACTGTTCCTCTGCCCTAAAGACTCTGGGTGGAATCTGGAGAAATGGGATGAACCACTTCATAGGGTGGGATGGCAGGATGGGGCAGGTGAAGTGGCAGTGGCTAGACTTCACTGGTTCGAAGCCTCTGGTTTCTGCTACACTACAGCTGGGCCCTCACTGGGACTCGTCTTGGTTATTCTGCTGTTGCCCTGGGCCGTGGAGATCCTGCAGCTTTGGGTCTGAAGGACCAGTCCCTTCACATGCTCCAGTAGATCACAGATGGGGTGGGTATGGGGTGAGCCAACCCATAACCCTGGTTCTGGGCCTGGGTTGCAGGGTTGCTCAGCCCACTAGCTATTCCTTGTCCTCACCACCAGGGTGAGCTCTCCGCACTGCTGGGTGGGCTCACCCCTTGCAGAGATGAGCAAGGGGTGGGGCCAGTTCCCCCACTTTCATGTTCTCAGGGTCAGATCTTCCATATCTACCCCTTCAGGACCCAGATGGCACAGGGGCCACTCTCCCAAGTGCTGCAGCAGATCAGGGGCAGGACTAGCTCTCCCTCTCTTCTGACCACTTGTCCCTGGCATTGATGGACTGTTGGGGGGTGGGGAGGAGAAGGGGTGATATCTCTCTCCTGCCCGTGCTATCACATGACAGGTGAGTAATGGGGACAGCTCTTCCACGCTCACGGTATCAGGGCTGGCTCACCCACACCTCTGCCAATGGGGCTGGCTCTATTGTGCTGCCCATGCGAGATGCAGGGCCTGCTCTCCCGAGTGTTACAGTTGGTGGTGAGCAGGAGCGGCTCTCGGGGCCTTTAAAGGCTATAACCTCACCTAGTTCCAGCTGATCTCTGTTCCCCCATGCTTCCACCCCTTCCCCCCATTCTCCCTACCCTCTCCACCCTATCCACCATGCAAATGCTCCTTGCTCCACAAGATTGCTACCATGAATTCTGTCTGTCTTCCCCACTAGGGAAGACAGAACCCTTTGAAACCGTGAGCCCACATATACCCTCTTACCCCTGAATTTCTACTCATCTATGCTCTGGGATTATGAGAGCGTGCACCACACCTAGCTTTTTCCTTTTAATGTCCTCTCTAGAGACTAAACTCAGGCTCCAACTGTACAGGTGAAGCGCTTGAACAACTGAGCCATCTCCCAGCTATTAACCTCCTTAGTTCTGTCCATGTGTGATTGTAGCCATGTAAATGCACGACAGGGGACCAGGTGGGGCACACGGTGAAGTAGCAAGAGAGAGGTGATAGGAGCGCGCCACAGCACCCACACGGAGAGAGGAGAACAACTTTGTGGAGCTGGTTCTCTCCTCCTACCTTTAGGTGGGCTCTGGAGATCAAACTCCGGCTTGTGTCATCTGAATTGTGTCGTGGTGAAGTACCTTCACCACTGAGCCACCCCCTAACCCAAGACCTGGAGGCAGAATTTGAGAGTAGGGTGGTAGAGAGGGAGTTCTGTGCTTGTCACCTAGGAACAGCGGCATTCTGTGACATGGAGTCAGGACAGACAAAAGGCCAAGAAGAAGAGAAGAACTCAGAAGACCTTCCCCTGCCCAGAGCCCACCTGTCCAGCTCAGCTCCCCAGCGCTGAACCTCCTCTCTGCCCAGTCACCCTTCAACTCAAAATAACCATCTGGAATTTTCCAGGTACAGAGTCTCCTCAAAGGCCCTGTTGTAGTTCTCTGGGCCACCACCTCCAACCACCCCCAGCGGTTCTGTAGGCTCCAAGATTAAGTCCCCTGGAACACTGGACCCTCCTCTCAGTGGGGGCAATGACCAAGAAAAGAGAGAGACAGGCCTCCCGGTGACCCCCGTTCACCTCTTCCTACTCCCCACCAATCTCCAGACACATTTGCGATTTATCTTTCTCTGTTGTTTATTGTGCTGAGTCCAAGCCTCCCGGCCAACTCCCGAGCTTCACGGGCCAGCCACGGCCCAGCCCGAGACGTCTGTCCCAGCCAAGCCTGGAGCAGCCCCCCACCCGACGTCCCCTCAGCTGCCCCCGAGCCAAGCAGGCCCTGAGCTCTGGCCTGGCCGGACGTCTTCCTTTATGGAACCCCAGGGCCTGTCTCCTCTATTGTCTGCTCGTGTTTACTGGCTTGTTCGTGTTTGCCTCATGATTTTATTCTGGGTGACGCCCCAGTTTGGAAGGGGCCTGCATGCCATCCTGCTGAGGCTCTCCATCGCCTGGGCCCTGGGCTCCTCATCCATCATCTCCCAAGCCTTACAGCCATGGTGCTGAGAGGAAGGGCCTATGCCCCAGAAACAAGCTGGTGAGAGAGCTGCTCTCGGTTGCAAGATGGAGGAAGTGTGTGCATGTATACCAGAGCGAGCGAGCATTCAAGCCGGTGTATTTGTGCACGCACATGCGTGCCTATTAGGGTTTGAAGGAGGCTCTACACCCCTGGGGCCCACTGACAACTCCCCAGCCTGGAGTGCCAAAGACAGACACGGAAGGCCAGGCCTGGCTTCCTCCCCCACACAGAAATATTGCTTCAGCCAACTTTTCTTCACTTCTCAGGATCTCAATTTCCCCTTCAGGAAAAAAGAGGTTTTGAGCATAGCCTAATGATGTAAGATTTTCATCTCTGCTTCTTGGGAGGCTGAGGCAGGAGAATCATAAATCTAAGACCAGCCTAGGTAACTTAGCAAAACTCTAGCTGAATTTTAAAAAATCATTTTTTTTAGCCTGGCCGTGGTGGCGCACGCCTTTAATCCCAGCACTCGGGAGGCAGAGGCAGGCGGATCTCTGTGAGTTCAAGGCCAGCCTGGTCTACAAGAGCTAGTTCCAGGACAGGCTCCAAAGCTACAGAGAAACCCTGTCTCGAAAAATAATTATTTTTAAATGGAGCCTGGCAAGATGGCTCAGAGGGTAAAGGGGCTTGTCTCTAAGTCTGGTGACTGGGGTTCGATCCCCAGAAGCCATGTAAATGTGGGAGGAGAGAAAGAACTGTAGCATGAGTTCTAATAGGTCTTATGAATAAAACCTGGAGTCGGATTAGGGGAAAATACTGACCTCTACACACGCCTATGACACAGATATGCACTTCCCTAATGCATGCACACACACATAAATATATCAATAAATGCTTACAAAATTGTTGGGAATGTACTGAGTGGTAGAGTCCCCATGTAGAATCCTCCAGTGTGGGGCTGAGGACACAGCTCCATGGTAGAGCACCTGCCTAGAATTCTCCACTAAGGAGTCGGGGACCTTGTCGTGGCCCCGTTTTAGGGTGCTTGCGCTGTTGAGCTCTGGCCTGAAGCTCCCCCCCTTCTGTTCCCCAGCAGAAAAAGAGAGACAGAGAGCCAACCAGTAGGAGGAGATGGTGATCCCAGAGCCAGGAAAAGAGAGCATGGTTGTCAGAACTAGAGGACCTCTGCCCTGAAGGCAGGGGCTGGGGTGTGCAGGACAGTGGCTCACACTGATCTTTACAGTGTGTTGACAGTCTGACAAAGCACAGGCTACTTTCTAACCATATTACTGTCACTGAAGAAGAGAGTCCTGGAGTCCGACTATGGTAGCCAAATGACCACCTACTGGGCTACTCCAAAGCAATCTGCAAACTGGAACCACTAGGGCTCCACCCTTCGGAAAGGACTGGCTTCCCAGAGTAGCCCTGGTCTGCCAGAGCTGCCAATTCTGTGGTCCTGCCTGACACCCCAGGGACCCCGGCTCGCACCATGTTTAGGAGTCTGGGAACTGAGGACCAACCTTCTGGGGTTGCCTGAGCAAATGAGAGGCGCAGATGACTGAGGTTGAGAAGTATGACCATTAAGAATGTGGAGTCCACAAGGAGACAGCCATCATCCTGGTTTCTAGACTGCCACTAACCTATTTTCATCGGCCTCAGGGTTGATGGTGCAGATGTATACAAAAAAGCACCTGTAGAGCCGAGGAGATGGCATCATGGGTTAGATGCTTGCTCTGCGAGCACGAAAACCTGAGCTCAAATCCCCAGCACCTCTGTAAAAAACCCGGGCACGGCTATGCATGCTTGGGACCCCAGCACCCGAGAGTGGAAACAGACAGATCCTGAGAGCTCGCTGGCCAGGCATCCTAGCCAAACTAGTGAACTTCTGCTTCAAAGAAATACTATCTCAAACCGATGAGGCAGGGAGAGATGAAGACATCCTCCACCCTGCCCTGGTTTCTGCATGCATGTGCATGGGTGGGTGCACACACACACACACCTCTGTCCACATGCATGTAACATTTATGAATCTTCTCCTTTGTAGACTGACTCATCATGTCCCTACTGAGACATTTCCCTTCTTTGTTTTGTATCTTCAGTGCGTGCATGCGTGTTTCTGTTCCTGCATTCCAATACATGTGTGCAGGTGTGCGTGAACAAGTGTGCGCGTGCATGAAGATGACAGATGTCACCTTCAGCTTCTTCCTCAGTCACTCTTCACCTTCTTTACTGGTTTAAGATCTCTCTCCTCTCCTCTCTCTCTCTCTCTCTCTCTCTCTCTCTCTCTCTCTCTCTCTCTCTCTCTTTTTCCTGAGATAGGGTTTAGCTCTGGCTGCCCTTTGTAGACCAGGCTGGCCTCAAAACACAGAGACCTGCCTGCTTCTGCCTACTTCTGCCTGCTAAGTGCTGGGATGAAAGGCATGAAGCTCACCCCACTCCACTCTTAGATTTATTTTTATTTTTAATTGTGTGCACAATTAAATACACATGCACAAAGAATGAAGGTGTCTGTGGCCAGAAGACGGAGTTAGATCTCCTGGAACTGGATTTGCAAGTGATTATGAGGCATTCCATGTGGGTGCTGAGAACTAAAAATAGGTCCCCCACAAGAGGAGTATGCAATCTTGATAGCTGAACCATCTCTTGAGCCCCTCTGCCTTCTTTTTAGAGACAGGTTTTCTTACAGAACCTGGAGCTCACTGATTGGATTATGTTGACTGACCAGCGAGCCCCCAGGATCCATGTGTCTCCCCCTCCCAGGCACGGGAGGCAAGCACCAGACACAGCTTTCTATATTAGCTCTGGAGACTGAACTCGGGTCCACTGATGCTTGTGTGGCAAGCACTTCCCTGACTAGGTCTTCCCCCAGGCCCCTTCCTTTGTCTCTATCATCTTCTACCAAGATACAACTTGCCTATAATAAAACACATAGATCTAAGATGGAGGTGCAAGATTGGAAGTTACAGACCAGCCAAGGCTACATAGCAAGACCCTACAAAAAGAAAAAAAAAAGAAAGAAAACCAAAAGAATCCATATTGTCGGGGCTGGAGAGATGGCTCAGTGGTTAAGAGCACTGATTGTTCTACCGGAGGTCCTGAGTTCAATTTCCAGCAACCACATGGTGACTCACAACCATCTCTAATAAGATCTAGTGCCAACTTCTGGCCTGCAGGGACACATGCAGGCAGAACATTGTATATATAATAAATACACAAATCTTTTTTTTAAAAAAAAAAAAGAATCCATATTGTCTTCATTAGTTTTTATTGTCATCGTTATACAATCTATCATAACCTGAAAAGAGGGGACTTCAGTGGAGGAACGGCCTCAGTCAGATTGGTGAATGGACACGTGTGTCAGGAATTAGGGCTGCGGGAGGCCCAGCCCACTGTGAGCAACACCATCTCAAGGACAGGTGGTCCTGGGCTTTATAAGACATCAAGCTGAGCAAGCGAGCTTCCCTTCGTGGTTCCTGCCCCAGCGTTCTGCCTGAGTGACTTCCTTCTGAGCTGGATTGTTCTCAGGGAGGACAGGGCGAAGCAAGGCGTTCCTTGCTGCTTCGGCCATGGTGTTTATCACAGCAACAGAAAGCCGACTAGGACTGCTATCAGTGTAAGTTATACTTCTATGGAGGCAGACTTTCATCATTCTAGAAAGTTCTCTCGGGTCTATCCCTAATCCACCCACAGCTTCCAATGTGATCAGTCACCATAGGTTAAATTTGAAGCTCACAGTGTCTTTCGATGAACAGATGTTTTCAGTTCTTATGAAGTCCAATTTGTCTTGTTAGTCTTCTTCTTCTTCTTTGGGGCATTTTTACATCCATCCCTTCAATTATGTGTGTATGTGCACATGTCTGTGCACATTGCAGTGCATATGTGGAGGTCAGAGGGCAGCTTTGGGGTGTCAGCTTTCTCTTTCCACCCTGTGGATCCTAGGGATTGAACTCAGGTCATCAGGCTTGGTAGAAAGCACCTTTATCCACTGAGTCATCTTGATGGCCCTAAATGTAACTTTATTGAAGGAGGAGAAGGAGGAGGAAAGAAACAGTCAAACTGCTCTCAAAAGTGGTTATGCTGCTTTACGTACCTATCCAACATGAATGAGTTTACCCTCTTATTGTTGAGTTGTAAATGCTCTTTATATATTCTAAACACCGCCCCTTTGTTGGATGAGTGTTTTACACAAATTCCAGTCTTTGCTTTGCCTTTGTCTAAGAAACTTTAATAGTATCTTAGAAGAACTAAAATTTTCTTTTGGGGTGGTGCCCAATTTGTTTTTTTATTTTATATTCTTGCATTTTTAAAATAATAGCCATACTATCATTTTGATTTTTAAGATTGATTTAATTCCCAGTTTATGTGTCTATGTATGCACTTATGTGAGTTTATGTGTCCCGTGTGCATGTAACACCTTCAGAGGTCAGAAGAGCACGCTGGATCTTGGAGTCACAGATTGTTGTGAGGCACCACATGGGTGCTGGAACTGAATCAGGGTCCTTTGCAAGAGTGGTGAACTCTCTTAGCCTCTGTCCATCTCTCCGGCCCCATTTGCTCTTTCTTTTTGCATTGTATCAATATAACAGAAACGGTTCAAGGTCATGTGGATCTCTTCAGTGTTTTCTTCTAGAAACTTCAGTGTGTAGAGTTTACCAGTAGGGTCTGTGGTCTTTTTCCAGCTAAATAAGGGTAAGATTTGAAGTGGTGTGGTTTCCTTCCAGCTCATTCCTTTCCAGCAAAAATTAATTTTGCTAAAGTTCAAATCTCCCAGTGTCCTAGCTCTGCTTACACTGTCACCCATGAGGGAAGACATAAGCCTGCCTGTTCCAGTGAGATACATGCCACTTCCAGCATTTGTCTCCCTTCACGGACAACACCACATCCCCCAGATGTGATTCGTCTCTCTGTAGCTTTGAGCATTTTGTCACATAGTTCCACTTGCCTGGAAATCCCACGACTTGGTGCTGGATGGCGGTCAATATGTCAGGCTGATGATCAACTTAACACAACCTGGAGTCTCCTAGGAGGGAACCTTGAAGAGGAACTGCCTAGATCGAGCTGACCTTCGGGTATGTCTGCAGGGGGTTGTCTTGACTGTTGAAAGGTGTTGGAGGGCCCAGGTCATCCTTGGCTACAGGCATGTTTTAGACTTTCCTGGGCTCTATCAAGAGACAATACCTCAAAACAACAGCCAACAAAGCCAAAGAAGCAACTTAGGGAAAGGAAGAAAGGTCTAATTTAATGTTAATTTCCATGAGGGTGGATCTCTCCACAGTGGCAGCAGGCGGCAAGTGGGGTTCCTTGAGTATATCTCGGGGTACCAGAAAGCAGGGCCAGGTTATACATTTTTAATCCTGTTCTCCTGGAGCCCCACTTCCTCCAGATAGGCTCCCCCTCTTAAACAGTATTCAACCTCCTGGTACAGCGCCATCTGCTGGGAAAAAGTGTTCAAATGCAGGAGCCTGTGAGGAACATTCTAAATTTAAATGGTAATATAGGCCTACAGGAATACGGTAGAAGTGATCCCATCCCTCCTTTTGGGAAATTTGCCTAGGACCGAATGAGTGCTTGGACTCCCACGTCATTCAAGCACTGTTGGGTGTTACTGCTTTGAGACAGGGTCTCCTGTAGAACAGGCAGGCCTTCAACTTACTAGCTGAGGAGGGCCTTGAACTCCTGATCTTCCTGTATTCACTTCCCAAATCCTGGGATTACAAGATTGAGCTGCCATGCTCATTTCCTGTAGGGCTGTGTGCAAGTGTGCCGTGCAAGCATCTTAACAACTGAGCTACATCCCCAGCCCTCAGCACTTCTTTATCTTGGCCTTGGTGACTATAGCTCAAAGGACATCCAGGGCCAGCTGTGACATACATGAGACCATGGGTATTGCATATTATTTCTGTTTCCCCTTGTGGGGGTTTCTCATGGAAAGAAGGAGCTGGGGGAGGGGAGGGATTCAGACTATGAGATTCTGATGATGGCAGATCCCAGAAGTTGAAGGTAAATTGACTAGAAGCTCGGGATGCTGGATGCAGGGCCCTTATAGGGTGTACAGAGACAAGCCCAGACCGAGATCTGTGCTCTTGAAGCCCCCTGCAAGAGGCCGCTGGGGCCCCCTCTGGCAACTGTAGGGCTCTTGCTTGCAAGATCTTCTAGCTCAGGCCAGACAAGGGGTGAGACTGAGGTCACCCAAAATCTCTAGCCTCACTCTCAAAGAGCCGCCTATCTCGGGGGGGACCCAGGAGGCCAAGTCAACAAGCCGAAATCATAAAATCTTGAAGGCGTTGAGCGTTTAGGCGGAAGAGCAGACACACAGAGCGGGGCCATTCCCAGGAAGATTTTGTGGAACAAGAGAAAGAGATTTATGGGTGTCTGGGTGAAGCCGGGCTGCGGGGCAGGGTGGGGCCAGGGTCTGTTGGAGACACGGTTATTTCTCGTGCGCAGGAAAGAGAGGAGAAGTGGAAATTTATTGCCTGACCCCGCAGGACTGATTTAGGATGTGTTAAATACTGTTTCTTTATTTACTTCAGAGTTCTTCCTAACAATATCATTTTGAGGAACAGGAAAGGTTGTTGGTGCTTTCATAGATTTTCACTAAACTTTGAACACCCAGTTCTCTTTCCTAGGGAAAGGTCGGTAGAGAGGGGTGGTGGACCACCTGGCCATGGACTTCTAGGTACAGTGGGGACTGCCCAGACCCCTCTAGTGACCCCTCAGCGCATGTCTCCAGTAAGGCTCCCCAGGGTGACAGGCACATGTCTAATGGCCCCCAGACTCACAGCTTTCAAAATAAAGAGACGTCTGTCTGGCACATGCACACACAAACATACAACCGTGCATACACACACGGATACTCTTTTCCTGATTGCCTAATTTTTCTATGAAGAGGAATGGGGAGCTTGGTTTTCTAGAACCTTCCATCTCTTCAACCTGCACTTCCCCCCTTTCCACGTACATTATGTACGCATCTGTGTACACAGTTGTCAGCCTCAGCTGTCATCCTTCAGAACCCCTTGGTTTTTGCTGGTGTGTTTTTGTTTTTGTTATATTTTATGAGACAAGAGTCTTACTATACAGCCTTTCTGGCCTCAGACTCAGAGATCTTCCCCAGCTGGTAATGTACCATTTGGAATCCCAGCGCTCAGGAGATGGGGCAGAAGGGTCAGGAGAACAAGGTCATCCTCAGTTACATAGTATGTTGAAGGCAAGCATAGTTTACATGATATTTGTCTCAAAAAAACTACAAAAAAAATGGGATGGGGGCATTGGGGTACAGCTCAGTTGGCAAAGTGCTTACCCTGCAAGCGTGAGTTTGAGTCCCAGAACCCACATACAAAGCCAGGCAAGATGGCATGCATTTGTAATCCCAGTGCTGGGGAGGGGGAGAGGGAGGCAGGTGGGTCCCTGGGGTCCTTTGCCCAGCCGGGATAGACTAATTGGCAAGTACCGGATTGATGTGAGGCTTCCTCAAAAAAAAAAAAAAAAAAAAAAAAACAAGGTGAAGACTAACCATGTGGCACATGCCTGTAATTCCAGCCCTGAGGAGGCTGAGGCTGCAGGCTGAGCTTTGAACTTTGCGGCAAGTTCAAAGCCAGTCCAGTATACACAGCAAGATCCTGTCTCCAACTGTGAAGGTTGGAGTGGGGGGAGACAACTCACTTGGCAAAGCATCTGCCTCGTGAGTGTGGGGACCTGAGTTTCACTGGACACCTGGAGCCGTAGTAAATAAAATATAAAGCGAGAAGTTGGGCTGGGTGGGATGGCTCAGAGGATAAAGGCACTTGTTGCTAAGACTGACGAGCTTCGTTTGCCTGTTTGATCTCTGGAACCCATCATAGGAGGAGAGAACTGACTCCCCCAAATTATCCTCTGACCTCCACATGTGCATGTTGGTGCACCCACATCTACACACACACACACGCACACGCACACGCACACGCACACACACTGCAAAATAATTTAAAATTAGAAAATATTGGAGGTCAGGGTACATGCTTATGCTCCATCTCTGGGAGACAGAGACAGGGGGATCCCCAGAGCTCACTGGCCAAGCAACCCGTCTAGCTGAATTGGTGAGCCCGAGGCCAATGAGAAATGCTGTCTCAAAGAACAAAACAAAATGGCAAGCAATTGAGGGAGACAATGGGAACCAACCGCTAGTCCCCATGTAGTGTGCATATATGTGCATGCATGGCTACATACATGTGCACCTGCTTACACAAAAACACACATGCACTCAAAATCAGTTCTGAAATTGCAGCCTTGCCAAGTACCAAGGCTCAGAACAAAAGGTCTGGACACCTCCACAGGCCCAGAACCAAAGGATAAGATTTAGAAATGGGGACTTAGGACATAGACGGGACCTACATATGTGTCTCAAGGTAAACATGAGATGTTATGGCTGACAAATCCCAGAGGGCCTGGGCCCTCTCTGGCCAGGGAGCCATCGGTCCCGAGGGAGGCTGCTGGCTCCCGTAGCTACTTCCCCAAGAACCACCAGGCAGGGTCTGGATTTGGGTTGACAATAAACACAGCCTCGTGCAATGGACAGACATGGGAGGCGCCCCCCGAAACAGGCCAGAGCCTTTTGGATCAGAGCTGCGGATGAGGTGACCCTTGACTCCCTGCCAGAAAGCCACTTAGCAGCAGCCGCCGGCACACCGGAGACACCCAATCTGTCAGCACGGGCCGCGTGAGGGCCAGCGTCCAGTCCACAGCTCAGAGTCAGCCCAGACAGGCTTAAGGCCCTGGCTCGTGTGTCGAGTGGACTGAGGTCACCGTCCCGAGGGAGTAACCCTCACATAGTGCTGAGCTCAGGGTCCTCCAGATCAGTTTTGACCACTGTCCACCTGCCATTCCCGCATGGGGCAGGCAGGAGCAGAAGAAGAGGACCTCTGAGCATGACATTAGAGCCCCTATTATCTCTCTGTTTCATTTTCCTAATGTATTTTAGCTATTGTCTTTTCTTTCTCTTTTTTTGGTTAAGTACAGGTGCCTTGCAGAGGTAGGAAGCCAACCACGGGTGCCCTGCCACAGGCACCTTTCCGTCCTTTTTTTAGACAGGGTCTCTCATTGGCTTGGAGCTAGTTTGCCCGCCAGCAAGCTCCGAAAATCCTTCAGTTACCTCTGCTGCAGGGATTGGCAGCCTATGGCTCACACTTGCAAGGGAAGAGCTTTTCTGAACCATCCTGCGGCCCTCACCTCAGAATTCTCTGGCAGTGTCAAAGGTCATGGTCAATGAAGACACCACTTTAGGGAGTGTTCACAGGGTTACCAACTATAAGCCGAGGGACCCTGTGAAAGTCACTTCCCTCCCCTGGGACTCGGTTGGCTTCAAGCAGTGGAGAGGAGAGACATGACTGTTTGCTAGAGTTTGAGCCGTCCAGGCGTGGCAATGCACACTTGTGATGCCAGCACTTGGAAGACAGAGGCAGGAGGATCAGGAGTGCAAGGCCAATCTCAGCCTCGTGGCCATTTCGAGACCAGCCTAGGGGTTACGCGAGACCCTGTCTAAAAACACATCTCCTGCCTCGGGGAACAAGTGAGGTTTTCTGAGGTCAGAGCAGAGGGGATGGGATGGGACGGGAAAGCAGGGACGAGGGCTGGTGGGATGGCTCATCAGGTAAAAGCGGTTGGCCCGCAAGCAAGCCTGGCAGCCTGAGTTCGAGCCCCAGAACCCATGGTAGAAGGAGAGGATTGACCTGAGTTTATTCCCTGCCACCAGAACCATGGAGAAAGAGAACATACACATATACTGCCCGCCAGACACATATACACATAACTAATAATAAGTAAATATTTTTTTAATATTTATTTGTTTATTATGTATACAATATTCTGTCTGTGTGTGTGCCTGAAGGCCAGAAGAGGGCGCCAGACCTCTTTACAGATGGTTGTGAGCCACCATGTGGTTGCTGGGAATTGAACTCAGGACCTTTGGAAGAGCAGGCAATGCTCTTAACCACTGAGCCATCTCTCCAGCCCATAAGTAAATATTTTTAAAGCAGAGGCTGGAAGCTGGCAAGATGGCTCAGTGGGTGAGTATTTTTTTTGCTTGAGTCCAACAACCCGAGTTCAATCCCTGGACCCCAGAACCCATGATGGAAAAAAGAGAGAACTGACTCCCAAAAGTTGTTCTCTGACCTTCACCTGTGCAGAATGTCACATGCCCGCACTCGCGTGCACGTATGCGCATCCACAATAATACTAATAACAATAATAAAACACAATTACATTTTAAAGGGGGCAGTGTAGAGCACCAGCAGTCTGATGTGACAGTCTCATCCGAATCAGGGAAAGAGTGTCTGGGGCCAGGGAGGGGAGGGAGCAACAGAGAAAGGATGATTGACAGATTGACGGGTCTCTCTGGGTGTGAGTGGGAACACTTGCTTCGGTTTCCTGGGGTGTTACAAAAATGCAGACTCTTGAGACCCACCATGGAAACCCAGGGAGGAGAGAGGCAGCCCCCTCTGTGTTGTTCAAGGCCCGGGGAATGCTTATGGCTTGTTTCTGAAGGCAACTGAGGCCAGGGAAGCTAGGCAGGTAACCCTGGGGTGCCCACCCTCCAACCACATATGTGCCAGGCTCCCAGAGATTGCTCAGGGTGACATCTCCAGAAGACATGAAGTCATTTAGCCCCATGGCTGGGAGGGCAAGGGCTTTGAGTGGTTTTAGAAATCCTGGCACAATCAAAGCAGGAAACCAACCCCACGCCTTGGATACACTTGCTCTTTGTCTGAGTCTCAGCAGGAGAAGGTACCGGGTTCGAATCC
Source organism: Alexandromys fortis (assembly GCF_014885135.2). Taxonomy (NCBI): domain Eukaryota; kingdom Metazoa; phylum Chordata; class Mammalia; order Rodentia; family Cricetidae; genus Alexandromys; species Alexandromys fortis. The sequence continues at coordinate 245,920 of NW_026068043.1, forward strand.
AGATTGGTCACTGTCCAGGCTAGATCAGTGATGCCAGCCTTCCACCCAGCACTGGAAAACCATTCCCTTCCCCAGATCCAGCATTGCCATGAAAGAAACTAGGGTCAGGATGGCTTATGGCATGCCAAGGGCTTCAGGGGCTGGCATTGGTGTGAGGTCAGAAACTTCTAAAATAAACAATTTTCCCTACACAAGAAAGATGCCCTGGAGGCATGGATGGGCCATGTGGACCTGACTGGACGACCCTAAGTCCTCTCTGGGAAGCTGTAGGCTCTGAATTTCCCCAGAGATGAGGCATAACCACCCACATCTCCTAAGGATATTTCAAGTAACCCTGACTTAGACTATAGATCTGGTTCGGGGTGCAAAGAGGCAGACTGGGTAGAGACCAGGCATAAGAACTCTGAGGACTGGAGAATAGCTCAGTTGGGAGAATGCTTGTTATAGAGACAGGAGGACCTGAGTTCAGATCCCAAGCACCCACATAAAAACCAAGTACAGAGCTGGGGAGGTGGCTTGGTGGGTAAAGAGGTGTTTGTTGCCAAACCTGACAACCTGAGTACTCCCCACCTCCCGGACTCAGTGGGTAGAAGGAGGGAAATAACTCCCCTGAAACCCTGTCTCAACAAAAAGGATGTAAAGAAATGTAAAAGGGGCTGGAGAGATGGCTCAGAGGCTAGGAGCACTGACTGCTCTTCCAGAGGACCCAGGTTCAATTTCCAGCAGCCACATGGCAGCTCCCAACTGTCTGTAACTCAAAATCTGACACCCTCACAAAGACGTACATGTAGGCAAAATACCAGTACACGTAGAAAATAATAAACTATTTTTTAAAGAAGAAATGAAAAAGCTGCTTAAAATCTCTGGGACTTGCTGGCCAACTAGCCTAGCCAAACCAGTGAGTTCCAGGTTCAGTGAGAGAAGAGACCCTGCCTCAATAAATATGGAGATGATTGACTGAGGGAGAAACCTGACATCAGTTCTCTGACCTCTACAAGTACAAATGCATGCCCCCCACAGACACACACGCATCCTTACACACATGTGCACGCGTACATGCGTATTTGAACACACACTAAAGCAAAAGAGATTTCAAGGGCATTTGCTTCCTAAGTCTGGGGATCAGGCAGGGCTTGGCTGGATTTCGTGAACTCCCTTGGTGCCTGGCACAGGCAGGAGCCGGGGAAAGGCCTGTCCTTTTCCAAGGCCTCCTGGTGGAGCAGGGCGGGGCAGGCTCAGGCTCGGGGGGCCGGGCGCGGCCACTCATATCTTCTCCGTTACTTCATCCTTTCCGCTCCCACTGATGTCTCTTTTATCACACTGGGAATGGAGCCCCTGTGGAAGTGAGGGCCAAGGGAAATTCTGTAGCGTGGAGCCCAGCCTCCCTTCTTTACCTGGGTCCCTGTGCCATACAAGCCGGGGGACAGCCATCAGTGCACCAGCCAGCCAGGGAGAGGCTAGCTGAAGAACCCCATGTGGAGTCCACAAGCCACGTCTGGGCCGGACTCTGCCTCTCCCACACTGTGTTCTGCGCCAGGAAATAAAAGTCTCCCGCTTGCTTTCTTGTCTGTGAGTTGAAGCATGGTAGGGCTCAGTTGGTGGAGTGTCTTCTTGACATACACAGAGCCTTAAGTTTGATCTCCTGTAATTTTATCACTGTGGAGGTGGAGGCAGGAAGATCAGGAGTTCAGGGTCATCCTCTGATACATAGGAAATTTGAGACCAGTCTGGGCTACCTGAGACCCTGTTCCAAAAATTAATTTAAAAAAGTAACTTCAAGCGTGAACTAAGAAATGTTTCTTGTGCTTGGTAAGAATGCTGTCATTGCATAAGCACTTGATGCTCCCATGCTGACTCTCAGGCTCCTCTTTTGGACCAGATGCTAAAAGTCACCTTGGACTATCACGATCCTGAGCTTTTGACAGAGAGTCAACAACAGCTCATACAGTGCACCTCAGATCTCTGGGTTTGCAATTCTTCCAGAATGAAGGATCAGGGGTGTCCCCAAGTGAGGATGAGATGGAGCCCAGGCTGGATGGAGTCTCCCTGAGCCAGATCAGAAAGGACATCCTGGAAGGTGAAGGCAGCAACCAGTGTGAGCCCAGCAACCAGTCACGTAAGCGCTGCTTAAAGGGAGGCTGGGAAGACGGCTCAGCTGTTAAAGTGTGGACTCCGAAAGCATGAGGAGTTGAGCTCAGATAGCACCCACTGTAAAAACCGGGATGTCAGCATGCTCCCATAACCGTAACATTAGGGTGAGGGCAACAGACGGATCCCTAGAGTTCTCTGGCTAGACAGCATAGCCAAATCAGTGAGCTCCAGGTTCAGAGAGACTCTGTCCCAAAATAAGGTGAAGAGCAATTGAGGAAGACAACTGATGTCAAGCTCTGACCTCCACGTGCACATGTACAACACACACACTGTACACACATCACATACACATACACACCACACACACAAACGCACACACACAAACACACACACATACACACCACACACACAAACATACACACACCATACACACACATACACACACAAAAACACACACACTGACAACACATACACCACACACAGAAATTCTCAAAAAGTATGAGGCCTGCTATCCCAGAGCTCCAAAGAGGCAGAAGGAGATCCCTAGTTTGAGACTAGCCTGTACTATACAATAAGACCCTGTCTCAGAAGAAGAAGAAGAAGAGGAAGAGGAAGAGGAAGAGGAAGAGGAAGAAGAAGAAGAAGAAGAAGAAGAAGAAGAAGAAGAAGAAGAAGAAGAAGAAGAAGAAGAAGAAGAAGAAGAAGAAGAAGAAAGAGAAGCAAGTGAGAGAGAGAAGCTAGATAAACCTTTAAAAACTTAAAGCAAAAGGCAACCGCTCAATGACACAGGCCAGACCTAGCCGCTAGGAGCTCCTGAGAATAGCAGAGGGATCGATGGTCTGAAACAAGTTCAATCCTCATTGCAAAGCGTGACTGTGGGCGTGGGAACACCACTATCCTTGGTTGGGAATACATAGGATTTTAAGGTGTTTGAGGTGGGTAATCTTCTGGTCATGTTGATGAAACCAGGTCCTGCCTTCCACATACTAAGGAAGTTCTCTACCACTGAGCCACACAGCCCCTCACTGGGGGATTCTAGGCAGGTACTCTTCCACTGAGCCACACAGCCCCTCACTGGGGATTCTAGGCAGGGGCTCTATCACTGAGCCACACCCCAGCCCCTCACTGGGGGATTCTAGGCAGGGGCTCTGCAATTGATTCATACTCCTACCCCTCAACAGAAGCTTTTAGGCAAGGGTCTTACCACTGAACTAAATCCCAGGCCACTTTTGTATTTTAAGTCCCAATCAGAGCATCCCAGGTGCCCAGCAAGGCTCTGGCAATGTAATCATTTCCTAACAGTGTCACTCAGAAGAAGGAATAGGGGCATGCCACGCTAATGTGTGGCAACCTCGGGGGAGGGCTGTTGTGGGCAAGGCTTGTCTTGCATGCTGATTAGGCAGGAGGTGGCATGACAGGAAGGGGATAGTGGGGGTGTGTCTCAGCGGTAGAGCCTCTGCCTAGAATCCCCCAGTGAGGGGCTGGGATGTGGTTCAGTAGTAGAGCACCTGCCTAGGATTCCCCAGTGAGGGGCTGGGGTGTGACTCAGTGGTAGAGCACCTGCCTAGCATGCACAAGGCCCTGGGCTACCCCAGCACCATGTATGGCTGTGCAAGACGACATTGGGCACCCTCCGCTCACAGAGTCCACGCTCCTCTCTGGCAGACTTGGTTAGCTCAGGCAGTACTGAATAATGACATGCACAGCTCCCGTACTGTGTGTCCACTCTTCTGGTGGGAGGTTGGCGCAGGTCTTAATGGATGCTCACCACACCCTTAGGAAGGGATGGTACAGTCAGCATCCTATCTCACAGGAGCAGAACCCCGTGGGTCACCACGCAGCTCTTCACTAGTGGCTGGAGATAGAAGAGATGGAATTTGAGCTGATGCCAGACGAGGTACTGCTCATCCCAGAACTCAGGGAGTTGAGCTGGAAGACTGTGAGATCAAACCCAGCCTGGCCTGCGCAGTGAGGCCCTATTTCAATGGGGAAAATAAGTGGGGGCGGGGCTTATGTAGCTTGGTTAATAGAATGCTTGCGCAGAATACACAAAGCCCTGGGTGCTCGCTCAGCATGGCCCAAAGTGGGCATGGTGTTACAGGCCTGTAATTCCGGCACTCAAAGGTAGGCGAAGCAAGAGGATCAGAAATTTAAGGCTACCATTGGCTACACAGAGAATTTGAGGCTAGGCTGGGCTAGACACCTTGTCTCAGTTCTCAAAACAAGGTTTAGGGAAATGGTTTAGTTGGTCAAGTCCCTCCTACACAGGCGTGAGGAGCCGCGTTTGGGTCTCTGACAAATGTAAAATCCAGGCATGGTGTACATCTGTTAGGGCTAACGCTGGGGTGGTCGGAACAGAAACAGGCAGATCCCAGTGATCTCAGGGATCAGTGTGAAACTGTCTCAAATGATAAGGTGGACGGTGATACTAGAACACATGGAAGAAACTTCTGGCATCTGTGTGGACACACACGTACACATGCACCTTTTCTCAGAGGGGCCTGTGGGCATCGGAAGAGATACAAAGGCAAGCTTGGAGTTAGGCTGAAGTCTCTACAGACCGTCAGATATCCAGCTGAGCCCTGGGGACAAGGCCCTAGTCCTTCTCTGTCATAGGAACGAAAGATTGGAACATTTCAATCCTTCCACCCTGGTATTTGGGAAGGCTCTGGACCATTGTCTCACGGGGATAATAAATGACATTCAGGGACCAGCGAGGGATGGCTCAGGGGTAAAGGCATCTGCTGCCAACCCTGAAAGCCTGAGTTTGTCGCAGAACCCACAGGGTGGAAGCAACTCCTGCAAGTAATCCTCTGACCTGCACACACACACACACACACACACACACACACACAAAAGATAATTTTAAAAATTAAGATAATAAATGGTACTCAAGTAATTTCAGGGTTTAGAAGTTCCTCAGGGGGCCGCGCCTGGGCAGGTGGGGGCGCTTCTGAAGCTCTGAAGCCCAGTAGGGCTCCGTCAGCCACTAACTAGGTGGGACATATTATAACTCGAAGTTAACGTGTCCGACAGTAGTTGTTCATTTCCTCAGCAGCCTGTGCCCCCCTGTGTCCTCCCCATCTCAGGAAATGGCACCATCGCCCGCCCAGTGTTCTGAGCCAGAAAACTGGGAGGTAGCTTTGGAGTCTCCTGTCCCTTACCACCCACGGCCCAGCCTCTGCCAAGACCTGTCAATTCTGCCTCCAAAGGAAACACCAAACCGATCCTCTCCTGTCTAGCTGCCATCCATGGATCCAGGCCACTGCCCGCCCTCCCTGGGACTGGGATACAGTACCTTCCCTCTGCCGTTGCCTCCCTCTGCGGGATGAGAGGCACACACTAATTAGCTCACTTAGCGGGCTGTAGTGATGCTCCCCTGAAATCCTAGCACTGGCGAGTCCAAGGTCAGTCCAGGCTCCATATTGAGATTCCCATATCAAAAAATAATAAGTTGAGAGGGCAAAGAAGATGGCTCAGTAGGTAAAGGCCGCTGCTGCCAAGCCTGGGCTGATCTCTGGGACCCACACGGCAGACGAACAGAACTGATACCTATGAGTCATTCCCAGCCCTCTGCATGAATGCCGTGACACACAGACATAACTAAATGCAAAATAAATAAATAAATAAATTAGGGGTCGAGGAGGTGGCTCTATTGATAAAGTGCCTGACATACAAGTGTAAGGGCCTGCATTCCATCCCTAGAACCCACATAAATAAAGATGTCAGGAGTGGTGGCACATGTATGTAATCTCACTTGAGAGAGGTTGGGACAGGAGGATCCTTGGGGCTCACTGGCCATTCAGCCTAGGCAAACTGGCAAACTTCAGGTCCCAGTAGACACATGCATGCACTCGTGCGAGCACACACACACTTTGTTTTTTTAAGTTAGGGGATGGAAAGATGGCTCTGAGGTTAAGAATATGTACTGCTCTTGCAGAGAACCCATTTGGTTCCCAGCATCCACTGTGGGAAGCTCACAACCACCTGCAATTCTAGCGTCAGGGGATCTACTGCCCTCTTCTGGCCTCCTCATGCACCTGCACTCATGTGCACAGACACATATTTACACATAATTTTTAAAAATTGCTGGGCATAGTAGATAGAACATTATTCCCAACCCTTGGGAGGCAGATGCAGGTAAATTTTTGTGAACTCAAGGCCAGCCCAATCTACATAGGAAGACCCTGACTCAAATAAATAGTCAAAAAATTAAGATTATATAAAATTCTAATTAAAAAGGTACCATCCTAGTTTCAAAGACTGACGATATAAATAATGGCCACAGGCTGTGGTGCATGTCTTTAATCCCAGCCCTTAGGAGGCAGAGGCTGAAGGATCTCTTGTGAGTTCAAGGCCAGTCCGGACTACACAGGAAGTACCAGGACTTCATAAAGACAATCCATTTCAAGGAAGGAAGGAAGGAAGGAAGGAAGGAAGGAAGGAAGGAAGGAAGGAAGGAAGGAGGGAAGGAAAAAGGAGGGAAGGAAGGAAGGAAGGAAGGAAGGAAGGAAGGAAGGAAGGAAGGAAGAAAGGAAAATGTTTAATGATCAAGTACATCAAGAAGTCACTCAGTCTTTAGGGTCAAGGACAAAACAAAAGATGGATTTCTCAGCAGTGCTGAGGACTGTTCTGTAACACAAGGAAAGCTCTGGTCACCATTCTGAAGAGTTCAGGGTTTCAGGTGAGGCTAAGTAAGGACCAAATATGATCAATATGATAACTGAGGGACTTTCTGTAAGGGCAAGGGTTCAATGCTGTGGAGGCAGATCCCAAGGGCTTAGCCTAGAGGGACTAAACAGGCCTGAAGATGACCATCTGTCCATGAAGAAAAACATGGTGTTCACTGTGGCTAAAACAGAGTAAAAGACAGGATCAGGTGTCAGCTAAGATTTCTTTTCAGTACTAGGATTTGAACCTATTGCCTCCTAACTGTTCACTGGGGGATTCTAGGCAGGTGCTCTACCACTGAGCCACACCCCAACCCCTCACTGGGGGATTCTAGGTAAGTGTTCTACCACCACCGAGGCACACCCCCAGTGCTTTTTTAAACTTTCAATTTTGAGACTGTACCTCACTAAATTGCCCAGGCTTGTCTTAAACTCACTTTATGTAGCTCAGGCTGACCTTAAACTTGTAATCCTCCTGCCTCAGCCTTCCAGGTAGCTAGGATTACAGACTGAAACCAGCACTCTTGGTTGGCTCTGACCTGAGGTTTCACCCTGAAGCCAAGAGATCCACAGACAGGGTCACACCAGGCAGAACAAAGATGGGGCCGCCATTCTAAGAAGGATGAAGTGATCGGTGACAGTGGGGAGGCGGCCAGCCGAGAAGGCTGGGAATGTCTGGGCAGATACTGCGAAGGATCCCCATCACCCTTGGCTGCGAGGTGACAGATGGCCCCCAGTCCAATGTTCACTCCCAGGGGTTCCACTGGCAGGGCTGAGCCTGCTGGATGCAGCCTTGGGAGCGGGCAGGGTGGAGGGCAGTCTCCCCCGCTCCTAGGCCTGGGAATGTCCGGGCTGGCTGAGAGCCCTCCAGAGGCTGGTGAAAGGTCCACTTACCATGACGGATGGGGGCCCCGCCAGGCCACGCCAATTAGGCAAGACGGAGTGCCAGGAGCGAGCTATAAATATCTCAGCCAATGGCCAGCTCAAGGAGGAAAATGGTGGTGTTGAACAGCCTGGAGAAAGTGTCCCTTTGAGATGGACAGGCTCTGGGGGGTTTTGAAAACATGTTCTTTCCTGCATCAGGACTTTGAGTCAGGCAGCAACGAGGTTGGTGCCTGAGGGTCTGGCTGTAAGTTCAAGTCTGGACTGGGGGGCGGGGCCCAGTTTCTGGAGGGTCCTTGCATTCAAAACCCAGAAAAAAAAATCCTATGTCCCAGTCACAGGTTCTGCCTGGTTATGGGGACACCAGGATGAGAGAGACACACAGTCAGTCATCAACCAGTAGATTGGACCAGTAAGATGGCTCAGTGGGTAAGGGAGGCTTGCCACCAAGCCTGATGATCCGAGTTCAATTCCTGGGACACATAAGGTGGAAAGAGAGAAGTGACTTCTACAAATTATCCTTCCCCATGTACACCATGGCACAGGCACACACGTGTATGTGCACGTGCACACACAAACACACACACACACACACGCGCACACACATACAGATTTTGGAAAGGGACAGCACTGCTTCAAGACCAGAGACAGACGTGTGGCTCAGTGGTAAAGTGCCTGCCTTATACGTGCAGGGTCTAGGGCTCAGGTCCCAGCATGGCAAACAAGCCAAGACGGGCAGAACTGTAGAGGCGGCTCAGCTGGTAAAAAGCTCAGTGTGCAAGCATGAAGAACCAAGTTCAATGCTCAGAACTTGTGTAAAGAACCTGGATCCTGAAATGTGGGCCTATAATCTCAACTCTGGGGAGGTAGAGGCAGGAGGATCCCCCGGGTCTCACTAACATCTAGTCAAGTGGGCGATGCCCAGATTCCGTGAGAGTCCTTGTCTCAAAAGGTGAGGTAGAGAATTGAGAAAGACACCATTGGCTTCCGATGCACATCTCTGTACACATACATGCATGCACAGAAACATACAACATGCAAAACAGCACCAACAGTCAGAAACATAGAGGCAAAGGAATCGGGCTTTCTATCCGAGGCTGTGACAGACAGGACTGCCTAGCAGTTAGGAAGTCCTGATTATGTGAAATGAGGCGTGGTGTTACATGCCTGTAATCCCAGCACTGCAAGGGGACCAGGCACTCAAAGCTGTCCTGTTTTTATCAGAAGTTCTAGGCCAGCTTGGGTTACAAGAGACCCTACCTAAAAATAAAAAATAAAAAGTAAAAAAGCACCCCCCCCCCCCCCCAAAAAAAACACCAGAACTCACAGCAACATTAACTTACAGATAAATTTAGCCTCTACCTCTACTTCAAAATAGGTTTCAGGATGGACAGAGAGAAGCAAGGACTGATGGGAAAGGCAGGCATCATGGCAATCCTTCCCTTCTCAGGGTGGTGGAGAGGCGGTCTTAGAGTCATCTAGAATCTTCTGAGGATGCTTTCAGAGGGAGCCTTCGCTGGTGGCACACAAATGTCTTACCCGGAAGGGTCCTTATGGCAACTGTCAGAGTGAATACAGCCCTGAGGGAGCCTGATCTAAAACCCTGAGACAGACACCAGGGACACCATGCCTCCTTCAGGAGGGTCTCAGACTGCTCAGCTATGGTGGGAAATGAGTCCGGTCCACCAACAGATCTCACAGGCAACTAGAGATGCAACAAAGGGCTCAGCCAAGCTCCAGACAGATCCCTGTTCTTGGAGAAGCAACCTGGGTTGAGGACCAAACCTGGAAGACATCAAGGGCCAGAGATGAACCAGAATGGGCATGGCTTTTGTAAGCATCCAGGGTCTACCTGAGGATTGCAACCCGGGTCATGCAAATGCATTGGCATCTATTTCTCACTCCTCAGCAACTGTTAACACTGACTTCCCACGGCACAGTAGGTCATTGCCTTATAGGCCCACAATAGTGGTCTTGTCATCCATCACATGCGTCTGAGTGTGTGCGCATGTGTATGTATGCATGCCTCTCTCTGTGTGAGTGCATGCCTCTGTATTTGTGTGTGTGCATGTATGTTTGTGTGTGTGTCACAAGACAAATTACAAGGCTTGTGTGTGTGCAAGTGTGTGTGTGTGCATGCATGCCTCTGTGTGTGTGAGTGCATGCCTCTCTGTTTATGTGTGTGCGTGCATGCCTCTGTTGTGTGAATGCATATGTGTGTGTGCATATAACAAGACAAATTACAGTGTGTGTGTGTGTCACAAGATAAATTACAGTGCTCCATTCTCTCCTTTCACCACGTGGATCCCAGGGATCAAACTCAGGTCATCAGGATTGGTGGCAAGCGCCTTTACCTACCGAACCAGCTCGTTGGCTCATGTTCATCTCTCTCTGTCTGATTTGTTCTTGGGAAATAGTGAAGAAAGAAAGAACCTTTAGAAGCACTTTTCCAGAGAGTGAAGAATTCCATTGATTTCCTACAAGCTGATCTAGAGTTTCACAGCTTATTTATATATGCTCAGACTTTTGTACTCTGTCTGGAGATCATTTCATCTGAGATATAAAATGTTGGCTAATTGCCTCTCACCACAAATTGTTGGCCCCTTGCTCTCCTGTTGCTTCGTGTGCTGCATTTGTACTGGGTTCTTCTATATAATTGCAGTTATTGTAATTGCTCTGCTGTTACAGGGTACCCTGCCCTTCCTCCAGGATCTCACTATTAAATTATTATCCACTTAGGCCACGTTTTATTGAAGCCTTTATAGTATGGTAATTAAGACGACGGGCCTTGAAGTCTGACTGGCGGAGGGCTGCATAACCACTTTGCCTCTTAGCAAACGTGAGAGTGTGAGCGAGTTCCCTCACAGTTCGTCATCTATAAAATGGAATACTTGAAGGGCCATAAATAACATTCTCCTCACACGTTCAGAATGAACTGAGAACTAGACATAAAAATCCATCAAGCAGAAAATAATACCTCGTAGGTTAAAGTCGATGGCTGTGCAGTGCAACCATCTCTATGTCCTCCTAGATCGGAGATGCTAGCCTGTGCAATAAGGCAAGAGAAAGAGAGAGGCACCATAGGATGCATTTTCAATGTCTCCCTAAGGCATATGCATTAAAAGCTTGGTCCCCAGGGTTGTGCCAAGGGGAGGTGGCAGGGTCTTGTGGGCAGTAATCGTGACATTGGAAGTGTGCCCCCAAAGTCTGTGGCAACCTGGTCCACGCGTTATTTTCTTTTGATTCCTGGTCATGAGATGTGTGTGTTCACCCTGTGTGCTCCCACCATGATGTGTTACCTCTCCACAGGCCCAGGATTGATCCTGGGTAGAAACCAGCAAGACTCAGCCAAAATAGCCCTTCTATCTTATTTATTATGGTTGTTTTCATTTGTTTTGCTAGGGGGAAACATGTGTCCCATGCCATTCTCACGGAGATCAGAGGACAAGCTGCAGGAGTGGGCTTGCTCTTCCTATCATGCAGATCTCGGGGATCCAACCCAGGTCACATCGATTCTCAGCCAGCACCTTGACCCACCAAACCCACCACTGGGCTGCCTTTTCTAGGTTCATTGTCTCACACATTTAAAGATGGGTGTGGAAAACTGAGTAATACAAAAAATAGAATGTCTAGCAAAAGAAGGGATGGAGGAAGGTTTCCTGAGAGACACACATACACACCTTACCTTCTAAAGGGAGACTCATACTACCTGCCCATCATAGCTAGTGCCAGACTACACTATCACCAAAGCCTTTCTTTAATCCCTACCAATAGAGCATACCTCAGAAGTTACTGTGGGGCTGGAGAGATGGCTTGGTGAATAAGAGCACTTATTGCTCTTTTTTTTTTTTTTTTTTTTTTTAATTTTTTAAGACAGGGTTTCTCTGTGGCTTTGGAGCCTGTCCTGGCACTAGCTCTGTAGACCAGGCTGGTCTCGAACTCACAGAGATCCGCCTGCCTCTGCCTCCCGAGTGCTGGGATTAAAGGCATGCGCCACCATCGCTTATTGCTCTTATAAAGAACTTGAGTTCAGTTCCCAGCTCCCAAATGGGGCAGCTCACAACCATGTGTTATTCCAGCTCCAGGGGGATCTGATGACCTCTTGGCCTCTGCAGGCACCTGCACACATGTGCCACACACACACAATACACACACAAAATATTTTTGAAAACTTACTATAGTGCACAGTAGAGCATAAAAACATGCCGCAGAAAGAGTGGGAACAAAGACTTTCAGCTGAGACTCCTCCACACATGGAGATGAGTTGAGGGCAATAGTGGGAACACCTTCAGTCGGCATCCCATATTTAAGGACCGTGGTGTGCATGAGTTGCTGATATCTGTGAGGTGCTCAGCATGGTGCCTGATCACACAATAGGCATGTAGCAAATGCTGTTTGGTTTTGGTTTCCTGTTACCTCGCTATATACAGTTTATAGGCAAGCTCGACCTCGAACTTTGGTGTTCAGTCTCCAGGGCGCTGGGATTAGAGATGTGTGCCACTATGCCTGACTCTCAGTGCTACTTCTGTTGGCAATATTCACAGGGTCTTGTTCCATCTCCCCTTGTTCTGAAACTCCCGGGAGGTTTTCTATGCCCTGCAGCCTGTGGGAAGTAATTGGTGGGTTTCAGGAATGTGTCATGCTAAGATATGCATTCCTAGGAGATGGAAAAACATCTCAGTGGTGACAAACATTGCTCTATCAGAGGGATGGAGTTCTGATTTTAGTACCCGCATGAAGCAGCTCACAAATGCCTGTCTATAACACCAGCTCTAGGGGGGTCCAATATCTCCTTCTAGTTCCTCTGAGTACCTGTACTCACTTGCATGTGCACACACATGTACAGACACACATAAATAAGCTTTTCCTAAAGATTTGAGACTGGTTATGGTGGCGCACATCTTTAATCCCCACACTAGGGAGGCAGAGACAGAAAGATCTCTGTGAGTTTGAGGGTAGCCTGTCTACCTAGACAGTTCTGGGACAGCCAGGGCTATATAGTGAGATGTTGTCTTCAGACAAAACAAAACAAAACAAAACAAAAAAGACTTGCATTGCTAAAGATTACTAAAAGATCAAGTGAAATCAAAGAGTGTGATTAGGTGAAGGTGGACCAGTCAGGAAACCATTGGTGATGGCTGTACTTAGAATCACCTGGGAGACACACCTCTAGGCACTGCCATTAAGGGAGCTTCCAGAGACCTTTAACTTAGAGAAAACCCACTCTGAAGGTGAGGTGGGGCCTGGGATGAATACAAGGGATGAAGGGGGTCTAGAGTGAATGCCCGATGGTGAAAGCATTTGCCATACAAGCATGAGGACTGGATTGGATCCCCAGAGACCTATAGACATATCATGTGGGCATGGTGGCCTATAATTCCAGCCTCAGAAGGCAGAGGCAGAAGGACTTCCAGAGCAAGATGGCTAGCAAGACTAGCTTTATCAGCAAGCTTAGGGTTTGATTGGGAGACCCTGCCTCAGTGAACACTGTGGAAGAACATTGAGGATGATTCCTATAATCAGCACTAGGCCTTCACATGCAGGCACACATAAGCACACATTGCACACCCAAAAGTGGAAAAAGATTTAAAGGGAGAAGGTGAGCTGAGCACCAGCATCCATCTCTCTCTGCTTCCCAACTGTGGATGCCACCTGACCACCTACCTCGTGTTTCTGCCACTGTGACTTCCCCGCCATGATGGACTGTATCCCCTCAAACTGTGAGCCAAGACAAGCCCTCTCTGCCTTAAGTGGCTTCTTGTCGCACACAGGGTCACAGAAAGTCAGACGAGAATGGACATCTGCTTAATGTGGGGGTAGATGAGGACAGCTGGGAGGAAGGTTGCAATGACTTATGCAGCGAAGGGAGAGTAGCGTGGAATTTGAGGGGAGGAAATATTGACAAGGATGAGAGAAATCATGGTGATAGTAGTCTGGACAAACCAGCTTAATGAAAGATTTATTTGGGCTTAGGGTCTCAGAGTATTCTCGCCCATTTCAGACAGCTCCCTTGCTATAAACCTGTGGCAAGACTGAACATCACAGCAGCTGGAGCATGTGTCTGTAGAGGTTATCCACTTCATGGTGGTCGGGCAGCAGACAAAGACAGAAAGAGGCTGGGAGGAAAGCACACCCTTCACAGAATCATTTCTCGCGGTCATTTCCCCCCTTCTACACTTCCTACCACCTCCCAAAGGCCATCAAACAATAAATCAATCAGTGGGTTAATCCACTGGGGATATCAGAGCACTCGTGATCCAACTGTTCCCCAAATGCCCAGGATGGACATGGTCATGTACACCTGTAACCCCAGTCCTGGGGTGGAAACAGGAGATTCAAGATCTCAAGGTCATTCTTGGCTACATAGCAAGTTTGAGGCTACATGAGAGCCCATCTCAAATAAAACAAAGGCAGAGCCCCACCCCTGAATATTGTGTTGTGGCTTGATCTTTAAACATATGAGTCTTTGGCGTGTATTTCTGATGCAAACACCACAGAATGGAGCAGGAGACTAAAGAGGATGGTGACAAGGATGGCGTGGTGGTTAATTTTGACTGTCACCTCAAATTACCTGAAAAGGGAGACTGAGGAATTATCTAGACATGATTGGCATGTCTGTAGGAAGTTGTCTTGACTGATGATTGACATGTGAAGACCCAACTTAAATGGCCCAGATAGAAGGACAGCAAAGAAAGATGTTACTGTTCTACTCACTTGGCCTTCACTCTTTCTGGTGAGTTCATCTACCCTGTTCCTTCCCTTATATTAGAACCAGCTCCTTTTGGCTTTCAAAGCAGATCAAAGAACAGAGGCTCACCAAGAATCCTCCAGGCCTTTAGTACCATATTGGATCTACTAAGACATCCAGTCTCTTGGACTGAGCATCTCCAGGTTCTGGGCCTCTGTGGCACAAGGCAAGCATGGTTAGAGGACTCCAACCATATCTTGCAAGCCAGTCTAATAAATCTCCTTTTAATACATATTCAATCCCTGGGTTCTGTCCTTCTAAAGAGCCCTGAGTAATACAGATGGCAATGGGTAGAAACAGAAACAGAAAAATGGCCAGCCATAAAGGACACTCACAGGGACACACAGTGATGAGGAGAACTTAGGACGGCATGAAAGAAAACTTCCAGAGTTTGAGCACACACATAAAATTGGAAAAAGAGTTAAAAAGGAGAAAGTGAGCCGGGCAGTGGTGGCACATGCCTTTAATCCCAGCACTTGGGAGGCAGAGGCAGGCGGATCTCTGTGAGTTCGAGGCCAGCCTGGTCTACAAGCTAGTTCCAGGACAGAAACCAAAAAGCTACTGAGAAACCCTGTCTCAAAAAATAAAAAAAATAAATAAAAAAAATTAAAAAAAAGGAGAAAGTGAGCTGAGCACCAGCATTCATCTCTCTCTGCTTCCTAACTGCAGTTGCCATGTGACCAGCTACCTCAGGCTCCTGCCACCATGCCTTCCCCACTGTGAACCAAGATTAAACCCTTCCTTGGTCATGTTGCGTCTTAACACTTGTAAGCTGGTACAGTCTGCTGAGGTGGGGAAAGGGCTGGAGGTGTGGGTTCAGGGAGAAGGGAAACTGTGCTTTGTTCTTTCTGAGGTCAAAGTGTCTAAGACAAAGCCAGATGGGGTGGTGTTGTCAGTCTGGGTTTATGGGAGCATGGAGTAAAGGATCTTGGGAATCAGGTGGATCATAGTCCTGGATACTAGGGATTTGGTGAGCTTGCTTTGAGATCTGGGGGGGGGGGGGTGCATGTGTTCATGTGCCTGTGTGTGTGCACATGTATACATGTGGTGTGCAGAGGTTGATATCAGGTGTCCTCCTCAGTTCTACCTTTCTTTTTAAGACAGGGTCTCTTGTTGAACCCAAAGCTTGCCAAGTTAGCTGGACTGGCTGGTCAGTAAGTGCAGGAACCACTCTGTTTCCACCATCCATCCTAGTGCTTACATTATAAATATATGAACTAAGGTCCTTGTACACATGACTGGAGCTCACACACAAAGGGGCTAGTGGGAGAGCATTTGCCTAGAATCCCCCAGTGAGGGGCTGGAGTGTGGCTCAGTGGTAGAGCTCCTGCCTAGAATCCCCCAGTGAGGTGTTGGGGTGTGGCTCAGTGGTAGAGCCCCTGCCTAGAATTCCCCGGTGAGGGGCTGGGGTGTGGCTCAGTGGTAGAACCCCTGCCTATAATTCCCCAGTGAGAGGCTGGGGTGTGGTTCAGTGGTAGAGCACCTGCCTACAATCCCCCAATGAGGGGCTGGGCTATGACTCAGAGGTAAAGTCCAGCATGTGGGAAGCCCTGGGTTCCATTCCCTACACACAAAAACAGAAATAGCTTAACCAGGGGTCAGAGAAATCTTGGACCACAGTGAGGGACAGGCTGTTAAGAACAAATCCCAAACCCCTGGATTCCAGATTGGAGACATCAAAGGTCAAGGGGGAATTCTTCTAGGCTAATCCCCTTCCAGGTATCTGAACTAGCCCAGGTCCCATCTGAGAACCCCCCGCCCCAAGAGGAAATGCCAGCCCAGACCTTGCTATTCCTTTAGGCCCGAAGGGTCCCCCCCCCCACTTCCAGTCCAGGCCCACCCTACCCAGCCATTTGGGCCACGAGCCGAATCCCACTCCACCCAGGCCAGGGCGAGAATTCCGGCCACACGTCCCTGTGATGTGGTCACGTTGGAAAAATGTTAATCAAATACTCTCCTCCATGTTTCCTTTCTTTCCCAGGCTGGATTCCTAGAAGACAGGAATTTATGGTGTGAGAGTTCCAGCCCCTGCAAACCCACAGCCAAGGTCAACAGCGCAAGGCGGGCAGGGCTGCCAAGCGTGGAGGGGAGTCGGGACTTGAGGAGTTGGGCGCACAAAAGACAAGAGTGCCTGCATTAGCAAATCCCTTCTGACCTGCAGGTTCCCACACTAGAAGGGCTCAGACAAGGGGTCACCAACCCTGCATGAGTGAACCCCTTGCTGGGGAACAAGGCCTTTCCTGGAGACAGAGCCTGAGAAGTTGAAGGGGAAATGTCAGGGGTACCTCTGGCCATTAGTGGGTCTAGAAGTAACCCTGAATCTAAGCCACATGCTCAGCAGCACCCTAAAATTCAGGTAATATGTAAAAGGCTAACCATGTCCCCACTCCCCTGATCAGCAGCTGAGACAGGAAAAAGGGGCACAAAGTGGGAACCTGCCTCACTCAGCTCCCCTGGGACTGCTAAAGTGTGTCATCTCTTTGGTGTGGTCTGATTGCTTTAGGTGTTTCAGGATGCTGGGAACAGACCCAGGGAGTCACAATGCTAAGCAAATTCTCCTCCACTGAATGATGTCCCAGCCCCTCACTGGGGGATTCTAGGCAGGGGCTCTACCACTGAGCACACCCCAGTCCCTCACTGGGGGATTCCTGGCACTGAGCCACATCCCAGCCCCTCACTGGGGAGTTCTAGGCACTGAACCACACCCCAGCCCCGCACTGGGGGTTCCAGGCTGGTGTTTTACCACTGAGCCACACCCCAGCCCCTCACTGGGGGATTCTAGGCAGGTGCTCTATCACTGAGCCACACCCCAGCCCCGCACTGGGAGTTCCAGGCCGGTGTTGTACCTATAAGCTACATTCCCAGTCATCCTTTACTTTTTCTAAGTTACCCAGGCTGGCCTTGAACTCACTCTGTAGCTCAGGCTTTGAACTTTCCTCTCATTTGCCTCCCTGTAGCCAGGATACCAGCCCAGAGGCTGATGTCCGGACAACACTCACATATTGCTATAAGGGGCCAGAACACCTTCTCACACACCCTAGATCCTTGGCAGCAGGAAAGAGACAACTTCCAGCCTCCTCCCAACTAATGGGGCCACCCAGGGGAGAAAGGAGAGGTGGGTAGTACTAAAACAATGCGGATGATGTTTCAGGATGTGTCAGGTGATGTGAACCTGTGACAGTGGTCCCCTACCCATCTGTGTCTACTAACAGCTGAGTCTCACCATGTGATGGGTATCTGGAGACCTTAAACAAGACAACAGAGGCTTCACCTCTGAGCAGGAGGCTGAAGCAGACAGGCAAGAAAAGGGACGCTGACAGTCACATGAAGCCGTTGAAGGGGCACTGAGGACTGCTCTGGGGTCATGGAGAAAGAGTGGACAAGGAAAGTGGCTGGAGGGTGGTGCACTCTGGTGGGCAGCTGGGGTTCACAAGGCAGACACACAAATGGAGACTGAACTGGGGGTGGAGGGCATTCCAGCAAAGCCTACTGTATGTGCAAGGGCCCCGAATATTTATACCTTGGTAAGACTTTTCATATAAATAAATTCTCAAGTTTAAAAAAAAACTTTGGCAAGCTGTGAGTCTGGATCTCTTGTTTGGAAAATGAGACTGTGTGGTGTCCAGGAGTCCAGAGCCAGCGGAGGCTGTGACCTGATGCGTCTCAGGTCTCAGCTGCTCAGAAAGCTCTACACCGTGCACCCCAAAAGGACTGCTCCACTTCGTTCCATCCCCAACATCCTTGCCTGCCTCCCCTCATAGCTATCTCCCCCAAACAAGCTTGTTTAGCCCCAAGACAAGTGACTCGTCCTCTTTACTGTCCTACAGAGGAGGCAAGAGGTACCCAGCTTCTTGCAGGGTTCCCTGGATGCCTGGAAGAGACAGGAGCACAATCTTGAGCTTCTGTTCTATTTGTATTTTATTTGATTTTTGGTTTTGAGACCAGCCCCACTCTGTAACCAGGCCGGCCTCAAACTCACAATCCTCCCGTCTGAGTTTCCCAAGCACTGAGATCACAGGTGTGAGTCACTCAGCCTCATGGTGTCTGTTTCCATTTTCTTAATTGATGAATATGTGTGTGTCCGTGGGCGTGTATGAAACATGTGCAGGTATCCACGGAGGCTGGAAGAAGGCATTGGGTCCCCTGGAGTTGGACTTAGAGGCAGTTTTAAGTTACTGTGTGATTAACAGAAGGGTAGCATATACAGTGTGGATTGACATTTAAGACAGCTACTGAGTGACTGACAAGACTGTCCCCAGTTTGTGTATGACAGATGATAAATGACCTAATAGATGGGATAGCTGCTAAGTGACTAAAGGGGGGTAGTGTATACAGGGCGGATCCATTGGTCACCCATGGTCTGATGACTGAGCTGGCTACTGAGTGATGGATGAGAGGGTAGTGTATACAGAATGGATCCATTGGTCACCCATAGTCTGATTACTGAGCTGGCTACCGAGTAACGGACGAGAGGGTAGTGTATACAGTACCGATTTTGGGGATGGAGGAACAATTCACACCCTGTGCAGGATGGAGTAGGGCAGCAGAAGGGGTTTCATCACAGTACTCAGAACCACATACAATTGAAAACATGGTTTGTCTGCTTCTGGAATTTTCCATCTCATAGTTTCAGACTGCGGTTAACCACGATTAACTGAAAATGTAACTGGATAAGAGGGAAGAGCTGCATGTACTCGGTCATTTCAGTTGCCATGTCCCTCCTGCCTCATGGGCAACTTTTCTAAGGCATTCGATGCGTGTTCCTGTAAAATGTGGGTCCCCGGCAACGACCAATGGGGATGTGGTTTCCTTTGGAGGCTGAGGAACACGTCTCGGAGCCAGGTGGAGCTGATGGTTATGCCATGTGTTATATGTGCTAATTATGGCTGGAATGTACACTTTTTAAGTGATTCTGGGTTGGTTTATGTTACAGCAATTTCAATTCAATTGCTTGGAATCTGTATTACTGTTTGGGGGGCGGGGTCTGTGATCAGGCAGACAACTGGCATCATAAATGTGCCTGGCATCACCCCACAGCATCACCAGCTGTGCAGGGGTGCCCGCTATCCTCCCAGCACTGTGGAGGCAAAGGCAAGAAGGATCAGGAATTCAAGGTCATCCTCAGTGACTGAAGGGAAGATAATGTGAGGTGGGTCCAGCCTGGGGCTACTTGAACTCATGATAAAAAAATAAAAATAAAAATAAAAATAAAAGTATTACTATCCCGGGAAAAGATCAAAACTCAAAATTTGAAATAGTTTCCACTGTACTGTTTTTACATCATCATAAGGGGGAGACAAAAGAACAAAAGGAGCTGGCGAGATAGTTTAATGGATAAAAATACTTTCTGCCAAGCCTGACAATCTGAGTTCAATCCCTGGGACCCACACAGTAAAGAGAGAACCAGTTCCTGCACACTGACATCACACACACACACACACACACACGTGCGAGCACGCACGCGCACACACACGCGCACATACACACGCACGCACACGCGCGAAATTAAAACGAAAGGCAACTCCGGCTGGACTGAACGCAAAGCCCATAGGGCCGTGGAGTCACTCCAGTGAATCGGCAGAGAATGTCTGTAGAGCATGGGGGTGCAAAGGACTTCAGAAATAAAACTGAGGCACAGGTCTGCTTGGGGTGCCAATGGCCAGTCTCCAGTCTTATCCACAGGGAGTGGTTTTCCTCCCGGACATAGCGGGGCCCTGCCCACTCGGTGAGTCATGGGCCCTCTGGGCTGGCAGCAGGGCCCGCCCTTCCTGTCTGTACCCAGTGGGGAACAACCTGCTTAAGGGGACCTTATCTCCCCCTCAGTCACAGCCAACAGACATGAGGTCAAGGCCGGGACTGTGCGGCTGGTGGGAGACCAGAAACGGGGGTCACTGAGAGGTCAGGGGTTGCCAACGAAGCTCCATCCCCCTGAAGTTGTCACCTGCTCTGAAAACTTCTAGTTTTATGCCTTCACACAGGCCAGAGGGACAGGCCCCCAAGTTCCCCAGGGCCCTCTTCTCCTACCTTCCCAGAATGCACTATGGCGAAGTCAACAAAAAGCTGGTGCCTGGGACAAACAGAGGCCTCCACACAGGGAAAGAGATTCCTTAGACCATTGGTTCTCAATGTGTGCATCGTGACCCCTTCAGGGGATCACATATCAGATATCCTGTGTATCAGATAGTTACATAATGATTATAACAGTAGCAAAATTACAGTTATAATAATTGATTTTGAATTTTATGGTTGGGGGCCACCAGTGCACGAGGAACTGTATCCATGGCTCTGCCACCTTCATTTTCTTTCAACCCTTCTCTCTCAAGCTCCCATCCTACACCTAGCCTGATATTTCTCTCATCAAGGATTTCAGAATTGCCCTTATTGTGGTGTTCCTGTCCCTCTTTCAATTAGCAACCCATTCACTCCCTCTCAAGAAAGCAGGGACCACAGTGTCTCAGTAATATTGTGGTACCTACCCCTCACCCTCTGTCCTGGACCATTAGACCTTTGGTCTGTCACCCCATCAGCAAGAGAATCCACCCGATTCCTCCGTACGTCTGTGTCTCACCTCTGTAAATGTCTGCTAAATGAATAAGTGAATATACCCATTTCATAGAGGGGGACATACGAGAGCCCAACAACCCGTGGCTACGGCTCGGGTTTTTTGCAGAGCACAGATATGACTTCGCAGAAGAGCTTCTAAGAGGGTGTTAGCTGGTGCACGGGCAGCCTCAGGCCAGACCTTGGGCCCCTATCCACCTCTGGCGCCAGGTGAGACAGGTTGGGATGGGCCTGCAGAGAAGTGTCAGGGTGTGGTGCCTGATTTACGATGCAAATAGTGATGGGGCCACTTGGCAAGGTGGGCACGCATGACAGACCCTCAAAGATAAGAGGCCAGAGGTATGTCAAGGATGTAAACACCAGGCACCGAGCATCCAGCTCCCCGTACCAGCCGGAGACACAGGGCAGCCATGTTGGATGGAAAGAGGCCCTGAGGTTTCCCAAGGCTCTGCAGCAGACTGGACCCCTAGTTCCCTGCTCTAGAACCACCAAGCCTTCTAGTACATCACTCCGTTCCCACAGGAACCCTGCCCAGCTCTGCTCAGGTCTCCAAGCAAACCGCATGCCCTGATACCTGAGTGCCCACTTCCGTCTTCTAAACCTGACCTCGCCCTTCTCATAGCCCTGCTCCCTGGTACCCTCGGGATAACATCTGAGCCTTGAGCGTGGACTCCATCTTCCTTCTCACGCCTGCCGGTTTTTCCTCCACAGCTCGTCTCACCCACGCCTTCCCTGCCTGCGCCTGGTACTCGCGTCCATCTGTGCACTTTCATATACCCAAACAGGCAAACTCCTACTTGGCTTTCAAAACCCTAGCCGAAGTTGGAGACCCGGCTAAGTGGTTCACGGTGCTTGCTGTTCTTCCAGGGGACCCGAGTTCAGTTTCCGGCACCCATATGAGGTGCCTCATGATCTCCTGTACCTCCAGCTCTGTGGGATTTGATGCTTTCTTCTGGCCTCTGTGTGTGTGTGCATGTGCACACATGCACACATAAAAATAGAATTGATTTTTTTTTTTCAGTTTAAAGGCAGGGACTGGAGAGAAGGTTTGGCAGTTGAGGGCACTTGCTTCCCTTGCAGAGGACCCAGGTTGACAGCTCACAACCACGCTCTAGCCCCATGGGATCTGACTCCACTGGCTCCCGCAGGCATGAGGTGCACAGAAATCCAAGGGCTTGGGTGCTAGATCCAAGAGCAGCCCACCCAAATCCTCAGAGCTAAGACAGTCCCATAATCACAGCTCCGACAACCCCCTGTGAGGGTACCCTCCATGGCACGGAGACATTTCTGAGGGATGGAAGAGTTGGTAGCTAGCCAAGTGCCAGGTGACTGAGGCACACCCCCATATGCCCCACTGGAGAAAGGAGAAATCCAGAAGACACCCCCCCCGTTTATTCGCGTCAGGAAGTCGAGCCCAGCCTAGGGTACACAGTAAGACCTTGTCTCAGAATAAAACGTGAAGGGGCTAGAGAGATGATTGGGTTGGTAAACCACTCCCCTCAAAAGCGTGAGGACCTGAGCTTGGATCCTTAGCACTCATGCAAAAAGGCAGGCATTTGGGTCTTCGTAGTACTGAGGAGGTGGGGACAGGAGGAACCCCTGGGGCTCACTGGCCAGCCAGTCTAACGGAATGAGTGAGCTCTAGGTTTAACGAGAGACCCAGTCTCAAAAAAAAAAAAAAAAAAAAAAAGTAGAGATTTATCAACATTGACCTCTGCCCTACACACATACACACACAGAAGGGGAAGGGTTGAGGTGCAGCCATTTTGTGTGTGTGTGTGCATGTGTGTGTGTGTGTGTGTAACATAGTTCAGGGTCCTAGAAGTTAGGCTTGGTACCATTTTGTATTTGCTGGTGTCAGCTCTCAAAACCAAGACTGAAGATTTCTAACTTTAAACCCCTCAGAATCAGAAAGATCTGAAGCCAGCCCATTGCACAGAGGGTTAGACTGAGGCTCAGAACGGGGCATGGCTTGAGGAATCTACTTTTCTGTCTCCCAGACTCACAGATAGCACTTGAGCGTCACAGTTTGGGGTTGTATGGGTGGGTAGGGACAGAGGGACCCCCATCCCTGGCAAGCATCCCCCCCCAACTTGATCCTTGACCCAAGACTTCCCAACCACTTTCCCAGGCAGGTGGCACTGCATGGGAGGGGCCCGGCGGGCTGGACCAAGGACACAGCTGGCAAGGGTGGCTTGTCGTCCCGGCAGCCACCCAAGTATGCGGCCCAGAGTGTGGACTGCTGTTCCCGCGGCGTTCCCAGAGCACACACCAAGGAAAACATGGAACGCTTCTTAGATGACATAGTCGGTATCTGAAGTCGTGCATTCCTGCGGAGGGCCGTGAAGCGTGGATGGGAGCCGGCAGTGGGAACCTGGGCTCTGTCCGCGCCTGCGCAGTCCTGACGTGTGAACTCCGCTGACTCTGGTTCCTGTGCCTTCCCATGGCTGTGCCACGCAAGTCCACAGCATCCAACCTGTGCACAGCCAATGCCCTGGTCCTCTGTCCCCAGATGAACAGCTGCCACCACCCCGCATCCTTGCAACCTGCACCATAGGCGGGTGCTACTGAGTGACCTTCCTTCACATCCAGTCCAGCCTTCCCAAACTGGACACACTTTGCGAGTATGCCCCGCCTGGGAACCAGCTACAATACCCTGTCTTAACTGACAGGAGCTCTGTCTGTAGCTATCTCTGGACACAGGGTCACGTGGGGCAGTTGACAAGTTTGTGCTTTGATAACTTCTCTCAACCTCTAGTTTCGGTTTCTCCCTGCCCTTTCTGAGGAGCCAAGTGCATACTAGGCAAGACCTTGTGCAGCACATGACCTGCGCATAGAGGCCAGAGGTCGACAAGTGTCTTCCTCCATTGCTCTCCCCTTATCTTTTCTATATTTATCTGTCTGACATATATGTAGGGGGCATGCACGCCATGGTCCCATGTGAAGATCAATCAGAACATAGCCGGCTGCAATCAATTCTCTTATTCCTCCACAAGGGTCCTAGGGGGTCAAACTCAAGCCATCAGTCTTAGTGGCTAGTGTTTTTACCCTTTGGGCCATCTTACTAGTCCCTCCACCCTATCTTTCGAGGTTGGGACCCTCACTGAATGCAACACTCACTCTGGACTAGTTGGACAGAGGGTTCTAAGGACCTACCTGTCTACATACACAGGGCTCTAGGGTTACAGATGCACCCAACTGTGCCTGGCTATTTTGTGGGGGCTGGGGATCTAAATTCAGTTCCTCATACCTGCATGGCTGAACCATCTCCCCAGCCACAAAACCAGACAGTCCTGGAATTTATAATCCTCCCGACACAGCCTCTCAAGTAGCTGGAGTGATGGGCCTGTGTCACCAGATCTGGCTGCCACCCATTTTCACTTAGGACATGTTGGAAAGAGCCCAAGGATACCCAGGGGTCTTTAAATATGTCTGGGCAGAGGACACCTGCCTTTGGGAAAACAGGGACAGGAAGGGGAATGGTGGAGCCCTCACCTCCTGGAAGTACCTATTTTCCACTTACTACATGTGATTGGCAGGTTTGGCATTCACCTGATCTCAATGTGGTACCCAAACTGCTATCTGTATCTGGAGGCTGAATAAAGGTGGAAGATGCCAAGCCAAAACTCAGGGCTGAAGACAGACCCCACATGGGAGCCCAGAGCAGTTACAGCTAAAGTATTTTGGTTTGGGGGCTTTTGATGTAGAGTCTCATGTAGCCCGGGCTGGTTTCAAACTCAATGCATATCTGAGGGTGACCTTGACCTCCTGGTCCTTTCGCCTCCACCTCCCAAGCATTGGCTTATAAAATAATGGAAACGGAACCCGGGTCCTCAAGCATGTTAGACAAGTGTGCTATCAACTGAGCCACCACCCAGCCCACACACTCAGGTTTTATCCAAATAGTTTCTGAGTTCCAGCTTGGAAGAAGAGGTATTTGCAGAGATGAGAGATTCAAACTGCTATGGGCCTCACTCGTCTCAAGCCCCCTTACCCTTGGGACCTGGCTTCCATGCCTGGCCTTCTAGCTCAAAGAGTTTGAGATTCCAAATCTACCTCCAGGACATGTGTAATAGCACCCAGACTCCAGACACGAGACAGTGAGGAATCCCAAGCAAAGCAGGCAGGGCCTCCAGTCAGGGTCAACCATAGTCCAGAAGAGAGGCTGGGCCATTCCTTGGCTCTCCTGACCTGCCGGGCCTCCTGCCTGCCCTCCTGCCCAGCCTTACTCATTTGGCCCGCAGTGAAACCTGGAACCAGCTACATCCGGCCCAGCCGTCTAAACAGGCCTGAGGCCCTGGAGTTTGTTGGGTCCAGGGGGTGCCCAAAATAACATCTGAGTCAATGTCCCTATAGACACCCCCACCCGCCAGGGCCCAAGGGAGGAACCTACAGATAGCCCAGAGACCCAGACTGATAACCAAACCAGGTCAGGCAATCGTTGGCTCTGTGAGGCCTCAGCCAGTGAATGGGGCCACGGAGCAGCAAGACGGTCAAAGTGAGGAGATGGAAGCTGTGGAGAGATACGAAGGAGGAGCAGCCCGACGCAGGGGTCTGTGGTCAGTATAGATACATCTGAAGGCCCTGAGAGAGCGAGGTTTGGGGTTGACCACACAATAAGCAAGGGGGCTGAAGTGCAGACAAAATCCACAGGTCCAGAGTTGGAGAGATGGCTCAGCGGTTAAGAGCACTGGCTGCTCTTCCAGAGGGCCTGGGTTCAAGTCTCAGAACCCACATGGCAGCTCACAACTGTCTGTAGCTCCAGTTCCAGGGGATTGAACCC
Organism: Alexandromys fortis; assembly: GCF_014885135.2. Taxonomy (NCBI): domain Eukaryota; kingdom Metazoa; phylum Chordata; class Mammalia; order Rodentia; family Cricetidae; genus Alexandromys; species Alexandromys fortis. The sequence goes on from NW_026068043.1 coordinate 271,655, forward strand.
CTTTACACAGACATACATGCAGGCAAGACACCAACGTACATAAATAGAAATAAATAAGTTTAAAAATAAATCCACAGGTTCACTTCATAAAAGAGCTGGGGATGGTCGGGCTGACAGATGGCTCGGAAGGTAAAGGTGCTTGCCACCAAGCCTCATGACGAGAGTTTGCTCTTCTGGGATCCACGTGATGGAAGAATAAAGCTAACTCATGACAAGCTATCCTCTGACCTCCACATGTGAGATATGACACTCATGTGTACACATACACACACACACACACACACACTGCTAATAAAGGTTGGGGTCCTGGAGAAGTATAGAGGGGACCGTCAACACAGCCCAGAATGAGAAAAGGGCTTCCTCAGAGAGCCAGATCCTAAAGGATAGGTTAGTTATAATCAAGGAAGAAATGAAGAAAACATACAAGGAATCCCTAGACAGGTGACAGGGACAGCGTGCCCTAGAGCTCCAAGAATCATCCCAGAATCAATGTGGGGACTTTCTGCCCCTTCATGGTTAGATGCAGAGAGCCCAAATGGCCCTGTCATCTGAATGCCCACCCTCGCACTGTGTCCCGACAGTCACATATACCCACTAACCCCGTATGTGCCCAGATGACTACCAAGGACCCATTAGAAGGGACTGCCCATACTCAGCCACCCCTATCTTATTGCTCATCCCTCCAGGAAAGGCCAGGCCTCAAGACAACCTGAGTCCAAAGCAGAGTCTGCCAGCATCAGGGACACACTCTAGGCCAGTGGCACTGAATGTCCATCCCGAGATGGACTGAGTCGAGGTGCTATGTTATGAAGAATTCCTAGCTTAGCTGACCCCTTACATAGCCTCAATTCTTCCCCAACACTGGTCCTTGTCGTGTCCCTACATTCCCCATGTATAAAGTCTGTGGTGCCCCAGCCGGGGCAGGAGTCTGTTACCTGAGTCCCCACTGGCCTAATCCCCCAGATTTCCTGAGTACAGCTCTGCTGTTCTTGGCTGAGGGCCCCTGCTGAGCCTGGCACAGCCTGGGCTCCATGCCCACCTGTGAGTGAGAGCTTGGCAGTGGCCCAGCCTGGGCAGTGGACAGCATGAAGGACTAGAACGAAGGCAGGAAGGCAGCAGGGGCCCAGCTTGGGCTCTGGTCAATGGCCTTGCAATGCGATGTTGGACTTATTCTGAAGTCCTCCTTGTCCCGTGGAAGTCACACGCATTCTCCTCAGCTTACCTGGCAAGGAACATGGACAGATCCTGCACACGCACAAACACCCCACTCTCTGAAACCAATCAGGGCTTCCCCAAGAGAGAACAAGACTGAAGAATGAGAGGAAAGCCTTGGTCCACCCTCCCCTAACAGGCCCCCATTGAGTCTCTAACATGTTCTCGGCCTTGAGCCAAGTAAAAAGAGTTCTTCATTCGGCCCCTTCCCACTGTTCAGGTTTCTCGGAGAGGCCCTGAGCCAGCAAGCTGGAGGGGAAGCTATAGGGAGAGGGAGCCAAGGCTCACAGCCTCCGAGCCGCTACCCTGGGGCAGGAATACACAGCACTCATTAGTTCTTCGACTCCCCTGCAGAATCCTCTCCATCAGAAGAGGAAACTGAGGCTCGGGGAGTAGCTGGGAGTGAAGCAGTGAGGACTGGAATTTGGGTAGATACGACCAGAAAGGGGGAGACAGTGATGGTGGCACTCAGTTGGTAGGGTGTATACCCAGCATTCATGACAGTCTGTGTTCATTCCCCGGCACCACATAAGCTGGGTGTGGTGGTTGCACGCCTCTAATCCTAGCACAGGAGGTCTAAGCAGAAGGACCAGAGTTCAAGGTTATCCTTGGCTACCCAGCAACTTTGAAGCTAACTTAGGCTACATGAAACCCCATCTAAGATGCCGTCTTACAGAAGGGGATGGGGGAGGCACTCTGAGTTCAGGTTCAGGGAGAGATCCTGCCTCAAAAAACATAAGGCAGAGAGTACTAGGAGATGGCACCTGATACCCTCCCCTGGCCTCTGCATGCAAAAGAGCACACGCGAGTGCATGCACTAATGCATGTATACATGCACATGTTCACAAACACCTAATACCACGCTCATACACACACACACATATATATATACATGTTCTCTCCAGCACACATACACATATTATACACACACAAAAAGGCAGCATTTACAAATTGCACAAATTTTATCCCTGAATACTATTAGGTCATTTCCACCCAGTTCGAGATGAATGTTTGCAAGGAACTTGGACAGGATCAAGGTCATTCAAGACACAACGCCTGCCCCTGGCTCCTACAGAGTTGCTGTCTGTCTGATTGTCCCCTGCTGAGCTGGACTGCCTTGGAATCCCAATTAACACTAACTAACGAGCTGCTGTCTGCCAGGCACCTCTGCCCTTTAGACGAGTGGAGCTTGAGGGGTCTGGACTTGTAGTTCCAGCTATTCAGGGGCTAAGGCAGGAGGATCAAGAGCTTCAGTCTGGATAGACGATGGTCTGAGTGTAAGACTGGCCTGTGCAATTTAGTAAGACCCTGTCTCAAAAAAGGAAAAAAAAGCTGAGGCCTTGCCTTAAAAACGCAACACACACACACACACACAGGAGGAAGAAGAAAAGCAGAAGAAGTTTAATAAATAAATAAAATTTAAAAAGAGAGACAGAGCTCTAGCTCAGCATAGAGCCTTGCTAGAATCCCCTAGGAGGAATTGAGGATATGGCTTGGAAGCCGAACAGAGGCTCTAGGTTCAATCCCCAATGCTGGGGGAAAAAAGTGAGGGAGAGATTTCTTTTCTAAACTACTGGAGAGAAGCAATGGGAAAGACAAGATGGACTATGGCAGGGTTTAGGGGGATCTAGAAGGATAGGTAGGGAGGCTCCTGGGACATTCCCGAGTACAATCTGGGGACCCTGAGAGTAACAAGAGCAGGTGGATTTGTCCGACATCCCATGGAAAAGAAGCCAGCGTGGAGAAAGAATAGCACACCCCACCTCGCTTCCTGAATCCTGGCAGACATAAGAAGTGATTCTCGGGCTGCAAATGATGGGCTTTTATTAATTCCAGGCCCTGGAGGAAAGGACAGTGGCTGTGGAGACAGGCTTTGCAGCTAGTGACCCAGGAGGGAAAAGTCCTTTCCAAACAGTAATGCCACCAAGCTCAGGGAGGCTCAGGCAGGCATCCTAAGGCCGAGTCTGCTGACATTTTTAATGTTCTGTTGGCGCACACCATTGTCCTGAATGGGAAAGGCTAAGCTAGCTGACTCCCGGGATAAAACAGAGAATGTCAGTGTAAGCTTTGGGTAGGCAAGGGCTGTTTTGTTTTGTTTTGCTTTGTGACAAGGTCTCATGGAACCCGGGCTGGCCTCAAACTCACTGTGTAGCCAAGGACTTTGAACTAATCCTCCTGCCTCCACTTCCAAGTACTAGCATTATTAATATGCACAACCATGCCTAGTTTATATAGTGCTAGGGATGGAACCCAGGGCTTTGTACATGCTGGGCAAGCGCTCTACCCAACAGGCTACATCCTTAGCTTTTTCCTGTCTCTCTCTATGAAGCTCAAGCTATGACCTCCCAAGTGGGGATTGCAGGTATTGTGCTGGCAAGCCTTACCCAAAGCTTTTTAAGGCAGGACCAAAAATAAATGAAGACAAAAGAAAGAAAAAGAAGAGAAAAGAAAAGAAAAGATGCTAACACCAGAGGGAAAAAATGATAAGTTCAACTTCTTTAAATATCAAGATATGGGATTTGGGACAATGTCTCAGTCCATAAAGAACTCAGGACAAGGACCCAAATTCAAACCCCCAAAACTCTAATTTAAAAAAAATTAAGATGGGCATGGTATCAGAGCTTGCAATACTAGGACTGGGGATGCAGAAATCAACAGACCCCTGGCACCCACTGGCCACCAACCTCACCTATTTATCAAGTTCCAGGACAATGAGAGAGCCTGTCTCTAATTGCAAGGTGACAGGATGTCCGCTGGCCTCCTCGTGTACCTGCACACATGTGCACACACACACACACACACACACACATCAAAACTACAAAGTGAGAATGGAGGTATATTTCTGTTATCCCAACACTTTGGAAGCTGAGGCAGGAGGATCATGACTTCAAAGCTATTCTGGGCTACATAGCAAGGTCCTGTCTCAAAAAGCAAACTTCAGAGTCAAGTATCTCTAATCTCTAATCTAGTAGTTGAGTCTGAGGCAAAATAATAAAAGTCCAAGGCCAGTTTAATGCAGTGTAGGCCTTCCTAAACTACAAGATAACCTCATCTCCAAAAAAATAACAAAATCAGCAAAGACTGCTCAATACAGACAACATTAAAAGAAAGCTCACAAGGTGAGAGACTCCCTGGGAGGAAGAGATGCAGATAGGAATACATGGAGGGGTGGGCAGGGGGTGAAAGAGGAAGAAACACAGGGAGACAGAAAGGTTGGCAGAAAGAAAGAGATGGAAATTGGGGCGTCCACCATCTATCTGTCCATCCATGCATTCGCTCGTCCATCCATCCGTCCACTCACCTACACACTCATTCATCTGTCTGTCCACCTATCTATCTATCCATCCACCACTCATCCATCCATCCATCCATCTATCCCTTCATCCATTTATCCATCCACCCATTCCTCCATCTATCTGCTGATTGATCCACTCATCCACCCTCATACATATACATACATGTATATGTGTGTGTCTATCTGTCCCTCCACTCCCCGTTGAATCTATATGCCCGCTCATCCACACACACACCCAGACACAGATGCATCCGTCTACCCATTTACCCATGTACCCAATGTTGTTTTCACTTTCCCTTCCCTCCAGGTATACGTTCTGGCCATAGACTACACAGTGAGACATAGGAGAGACACAGAAGGGCCAAGAAAGCACCCACCGGGACTACGTGGGTGAGGAACGCAAACTTCAGATGGCCAGATGGAGGCAGGATGGGCTTGAGGCAGCTCCACTCACCATCTTCTCTCTCTGGAGGAGTTTACATATCACCCCCTTGGATGGAATTCAGATGGCAGAAGGAAGTGATGGAGAAGCGGCCTGGGCAGGGGACACCTGGTGTGGAGCCTGGGTGGACACATGTGCCACAGCCTTCTTTGTGCGTGTGTGCATATGTGCTCCTCTCCTCCCACTCCTCCTTTGTCCTTCCTCCTACTCCTCCCCACTCCCCCTTTCATCTCCCCTCTCCTTCCCATCCCTGTTCTATCTGCAAACAGTAAGGGGAAGATGCTGGACCTGGCCTTAGGTTCAACTTCCAGTCCTATCAACTTCACTATTTCCTGACTGTGAAGTTTGGGTAAAATCATTTAACCTCTCCAAGCCTTGGCACACTCACTTGAAATATGGTGGCGTTCTTTGAAATATAGCTTTTGTTTTGGTAGAGCAATATCAACAAAGAGGGGGCACTGAAAAAAGTATTGCCATTGAGCTCTTCTGGGCAGAGGCAGGCAGATCTCTGAATTCGAGGCCAGACTGATCTACAGAGAGGGTTCCAGGACAGCCAGAACTACACGGAGAAATCGTATCTTGAGAAACAAAAATAAATAAATACCTCATGGCCAGAAAGAATGTTTCCAACCAAGTTGTGCAGGTGGCAGGTGGCTCTTCTCTAACACAGACATTTTGACTATTTGCCATGATGTACATCTCATGAGCCGCCCCTCAGCTGTGCAAGAAGATGAAGATGTTCAGCTCCCAGGATACACAGAGGAGGTTGCCATGGCCAGGAAAGGAATCAGAGCCCCACAGTCTTTATCTAGAATGTTCTCAGTACCTGGGGCTGGGTAGGAGGAGGAGCCCCTTAAAAGCTCTCAGCTAATGATTAAATTATGTCCCCCTAAAATTTATTTGTTGACATCCCCAAACTGAGGTATTAGGACATGACTGTATCTCTAAAAGGTAATCAGGCTGACTGAGATGGGAGCGTAGACAGAGATCTCCTGTAACAGGGTGTTTTGTTTTGTTTTGGTTGTGTGTGTTGTTTGCTTGTTTGCTTTGAGACAGGGTCTCTCTATGTAGCCCTAACTGTCTTGGAATTCACTACATAGACCAGGCTGGCCTCGAACCAGCACAGAGATCTGCCAGTTTCTGTTGGGATTAAAGGGCTGCACCATCACATCCAATGGCTTTTTATTTCTATGTGCATTGGTGTTTTGCCTGCATGTATGTCTGTGTAATGGTGTCAGACCCCATGAAACTGAAATTACAGATGGTTATAAGCAGCCATGTGGGTGCTGGGGATTGAATCAAACCTGGGTTCCTCTGGAAGAGAAGAAGCTAGTGCTCCTAACCTCTGAACCATCTCTCCAGTCCCCACCAATGGCTTATTAATAGAGTCTTCCAAGGTGGGGGCTGGAGAGGTGGCTCAGAGGTTCTTGGTAACCTGACCTGGTAGATCCTAGGCTAATGCTCTACTACTAAGTCACACCCCAGCCCCTCACTGGGGGATTCTAGGCAGGGGCTTTACCACTGAGCCACACCCCAGCCCCTCACTGGGGGATTCTAGGCAGGTGTTCTACCACTGAGCCACATCCCCAGCCCTCAGACCCCTTCAAATGCCAGGTTACAGCCCATCAGTACAGTGTGGCATTCATGTAACAGCTCACACACAGCAGCTGCAAATCACATGGAACAGAGTCCGCTAAGAATAAACCCAATCCCAACATAATGATGGCATGACTTGTGGTTTTTTTCAACTCTGGAGCTGGGGATATGGCTCAGTGACAGAGCACTTGGATAGCTTGCACGAGGAGCTGGATCTCTGCTGTAGTGCTACAATGAAATAAAGATAATAACTAAAGTCAGGGGTAGGGTTGGGGTAGTGGCTAAGTGGTTAACAGCACTTGCTGCTCGTCCAGAGGGCCTGAGTTTGGTTCCTAGCGCCCATGTTGGACAGCTCACAGCCATCTGTAACTACATCTCCAGGTATACCTGCTCACATTTGACACATGTGTTAACACACACATACACATTAAATTATGGGGCCAGGGAGATGGCTCAACCATTAAGAATGCATACTTAATGGTTTCAAGAGGACCTGAGTTTGATTCCCAACACCCACATCCAGCAACACACAGCTTCTTATAACTCCAATCCCAGGGGATCCAACGCATTGGCTACTTGCACTCACATGCACATACACACACACACACATATAATTATTAAAAATAAAAAATTAAAGCTGGGTGTGGCAGTGGACACCCACCAAACCAGCACTTGGAAGTTTTAGGCGGGAGGCCAGTGAGTCCAAGGCCAGACTTGGATGTATAGAGAAGCCCAGGCCAAAAGACTGGGGAAATGACTGTTTTAAGAGGTACCTGATGTGCAAGCCTAAGTCCTGAGTTCAGGTCCCAGCCACCAGGTAAAGGCTAGGCATGCTGGCACGGTTTGCGATCCCTGCATTGGGAGGCATGCTGGGCAGCCAGTTTCAGCAGCTGGCGAGCTCCAGGCTCAGTGAGAGAACTTGTCTCAAACAATAGGGTGGAGACAAACGGAGGAAGACACGGGACATTCACCTCTGACTTCATGTGTGGATATGCACTCACATATATACTGCGGACACATATATACACACATACTACAAACAGATACATAGACACACAATAACACATGATAATAGTAATTTAAAAAGTGTTCCATGTCCCTAGCTCCAAAAACCAAACAACAGCGGTCACAGCAACAAGACATTGTGGCTATTATTTTTCTTTTACAATAACGTGAAAGCCATATGTCTTTGGTAGAAACTTCGATCTTTTCCAGGTCACTTGTATTGGAAACAACATTCTCTCACACTGAAGGAGGTGGCAGTCACCTCTGTGATCAAGACAGAGAGCAAGAGCACTCTATGGTGGGCTATGTCCCTAGGCTGGACCATTCTATAGGTTATTTGCATCAAATGCCTTTTCCACTTATGGTGTTTTCTGTTTATAGTGGGCCCACTGTGGTGGAATTCAAGAAGGCCAGGAGAACCTGCACACAGCAGGTTGAGTGACCTGCACACAGCAGTGCAGTGCGCCCGGCTCTGTAACCTGCATACAGTGATGTGGTGTGCGCGGCTCTGTAAGTGCACACGGCTCTGTAACCTGCACACAGTAGTGCAGTGCACACAGCTCTATAACCTGCACACAGTAGTGCAGTACACACGTCTCTATTCAGGGCTGAGCCTTGCACCTGGTGCCTGAGTTCACCTGCTCACATGTGCCCACTACACTGAAATGATTTGTTTTCTATTTGTATGTGCCTATGTGTATGTGTTGGATGTTCTTATGTGTGGGGGTGCACATGTGGGTATGTGCATGGGTGTGTATGCACATGTGTGTTTGTGCATGTGGGGCTAGGGTGTAGCTCAGTGGCAGAGTTCAGCCTCAGTTTAAGGAGCACTGGCCCAGTATGCAAATCCCTGAGCTCCTTCCACACATACAAGAGAAATTCGGAAAGGAGAAAGACAGACAGACTAGAGCCCTGAAGACCCTTCACTAAATCCGTGGGCACAATCTGTGTAGAGCCGGAAGTCCTCATGGCAGTAACTCAGAAAGGGAGGCACCTTGGTTGGCCTGAGGGCAACACCTCCCACCCCCCCCCC
>NW_026068043.1:280277-375708 GCF_014885135.2 Alexandromys fortis
CCCCACCCCGCCACTAGGTGAAGGCTACCTTCAGCTGCCTACTTTTGAATAAAGCAAATCCCAAATTCCGTTAGGAACCAGGAATCGCAAGATTTGGCTCTGGGGTCCCCTCTTCCAGGGGGGTTCGTGATAGAGACTCCAGGGAGTCTCTACCGGTATGGATTCTAACTCTTGGTTCCCAGGTCTCGGGATTCTTGGAGTCCTCTCTGCCTATATCCCCTTCGAAGATAGATCCTGACCAAAGATACTGCTCCGGAATGCGGAACCAGGACCCGGGAGCTCAGCTAAGCTGGAGCGCAATGGGAGCCCCTGGACAGCCTCCCCAGCCTCCTACCCTGCGTCCTGGCAGCTGCCCTTACAACCCCCTGGGACCCGCCTGGCGCCATGGGGATCAGACCAGCTAAGGGTTCCGGGCATGGGTGGAGGGTGCTACCTTGGGCGGGGAGCAGCTAAACGTGATGTGGGGATGGAGACCAGTAAAACGCAGGAGGAAGTGAGCCCCACACCCTGCTGGGCCGAGTTCCCATTCCAGGCCCTTGGAAAGGCTCCTGGGCACGCAGCAGGCTGGGGAGACGGCAAGAGATAAGCACCCTGGGCAAGGGAGAGGACACGGGTTAGCAAGTGGTCTCCACGTGAACTTCAACCCTACTAGATCCTGGAATCTGCTCTGGGACACCAGGACGTCCACAGCTCAACCTTGAGTCCTCCTAAGTATCTAGGGACGTTAGGCTTACGGTGACCAGGTCCTGAGTGGAGTAACTGTAACCAGAGACTTTGGAGGGTGCTTTTATAGCCGTTAGAGTGGGCGGTGGGCCATTGAAAAGGGGCCTCACTACATGGCTCAGATCGGACTGGAACTCAGGATCACCCTATTTCAGTCTTCCAGGAGCTGGGATAAAAGGCACAGTGTCTTTGACTGATCTACAGCTGCTCTGGTTTCTGCTTTCTTATCTGCATAGCCCTTTATATCAGTGTGAGTGTGTGTCCATCCTGAATCCCTTCCTACCCTCTTGGCTCATCTTAAGCAGCACCCCAAGAGGAAAGTCAAAAGCCTGAGACACTGTTTATCCTATGAATTAAGAACAAGTATCAGAAGGCCAGCATGGTCTACAAGAGCTAGTTCCAGGACAGGCTTCAAAGCTACAGAGGAACCCTGTCTCAAAAAACAAACAAACAAACAAACAAAAAGAACACGTATCAGAGGCTGGAGACTTGACTCTGTGGCTGAGGGCACTTGCTCTTGCAAAGGACCTGGGTTCAGTGCTCAACACCCAGCACTCACACGCTAAGGCAGAGGCTTCAGAAGTCTGAGCCAGCCTGGATGCATAGCAAGACTCCATTTCAAAATAAATAAAACAAAATGGCACAGAGCTGGGCATGGCGGTGCACAGCTGGAATTCCAGCACGCCAGAGGCTGAGACAGAAGGATCGCAATTCAGAGGCCAGCCTGAACTACACTGTGAGAGTTCTGTCTCAAAAGAAGCGGAAGGGGATCGTGGGAAGGTTGAGTGTGTGAAGTGCTTGCCACACACGCATAAGGACCTGAGTCCAGATCACAAGCACCACATAGAAAAGCCAGACAAGGTGGTGCCCTTTCTCTCCGCGCTGGGGAGGCAGAGACAAGAGCATCCTTAGGTCTTGCTGGGCAGCCAAACATAGTCTAATTCATGAGCCCCAGGCTCAGTGATTCAGAAGACATTTGATGCTGATGTCTGACTTCCACATGCATTCCCATACATGTGCACACACACTTGCAGTACATACGCACACATATAAACACATAACACATAATACACAACACACACACACACACACTAGTATCCCAAAGGGACATCAAGACCCAACGGCACATACCCTGGGACTAAAGGCATCCCAGTCTCTTAGAAGTGAGTGCTAATAAGGGTTCTAACCAGAGGTGGTTCAAATGTGAGCTACCTAACTTCAGCAAGACTTCTGTACAAGCTTAACACATACAGGAGCACGCAGACCAAAAGTGTGGGAGAGGTCAGAAGGCTGGGGTGTGGCTCATTTGGCAGAGAGCTTGCCTAACATACACAATGCCCTGGGTACCATCCTCTGAACAGGGTGTGGAGGCATGCATTTGCAATCCCAGCACTCGGGAGGTGGAAGAGGAAGAAGTCACTGCATAGTAAATTCAATAACCAGCCTGGGCTTCGTGAGACCCTGACCGTTGTCCTCGGGGGATGCCTAGATTTGGGACTCAGGAAGAGGGTGCAAGAAACTCAGTAACCGGGATGGAATTCGTTGTCACCCTCCCTCCACATGACAGGGGCTTAGGGTTAAAGCTAAATAGATCTAAGGAGATGGGAACTGAGCTTTTTCTGTGGGTGTGCAGACAGTCCTCCTAACCCCTCTGTTTATAAACTGGGATAATAATATCCCTGATCAAAACTAGAGATGTGTGCTCTGTAAACTGTTGAGTGTCAAACACATGAGAGACGTGCTCTGGACTCCTCCATTCTGGGTCCCTCGGGGGGGGGGGAGAGGGGGTCACAGAGCCCAGCTCGTTGTGTTCTGCATCCCCAGACAGCAGCAGACAGCTCACGACGCGATATGAAAACAGCAAGTCCAGGACATCGCCCCCCCCCCCCCCCCCCCCCNCCCCCCCCCCCCCCGCCCCCAGGCTCACGGCTCACACCGGTCAACGACCCAGACTGACAAATGATTCAGACGCACAAACAGCCCGGTCTGGGAGAAAGTGCTAGGTTGCTGGGTCAGAAACAGGCTGTGCAGGAGCCAGGGCATCCCAGGGCAGCAGCGGAGGGAAGACACAAGTGTCTGTGGGAAGGGATTTCTTTCTGCACCTGCCCTTCAACCGGCCACCATCATCTACTTCACTGTGCCAAATGGTGTCATAGACTATACCCACAGACATGACTCTGATGGTTGATATTTTTCCTTTGTTTTCTGGGACACCAGGAATGGCACCCAGGGCCTAGCATATACTAGGTAGGTGCTCTACCACTAAAGCCACAAGCACAGCCCCTCAATAAAGATTATAGGCAAGCACTCTGTTGCTGAGCCACACCCCAGCCCCTCACTGGGGGATTCTAGGCAGGGGCTCTCCCACTGAGCCACACCCCAGCCCCTCACTGGGGGATTCTAGGCAGGTGCTCTCCCACTGAGCCACACCCCAGCCCCTGACAAGCCCTATCTTGCTGTAAACCCCCACATCACATCAGCGTTCGTATCTCTGCATGTTCCCTCCCACTCACCATAGCTAGGTCGCCCTCATTGTCACCCATCCCTTCTTAGTCTAAGCCTTCACTTCCTTCTGCCAGGGCCACTGGCCACCTGTGGTTATCAAGCCCTTAAAAGTAGCTAATCCGGGAAAAGATGCACCATAAATGCGAAAGCACAGCAGTTTTGAGAATTAGTACAAAACAAGAATGCAAAATATCTTATGATTTTACATAAATTACCTGCAAAATGATAATATTTCAAGTGTGTTGGTTTGATATAGCATATTATTAAAATTAATGTTCACTTTAGGCTTACTTTTATTACATTTATTTATTTATTTGTGTGTGTGTGTGCATGTGTCACATCCTGCAGGTGAAGGGGAATGAATCTCACTTTCCACCTTGTGGGTTCCAGATATTGAACTCAGGTCCTTGGGATTAACAGCAAGCCCCTTTACCCACTGAGCCATAGTACCAGCTCTGAGTTTCTTTTATTTTATGGAGCTACTAGGAGATTTAAAATCAGAGGAAGGCCAGGCGGTGGTGGCGCACGCCTTTAATCCCAGCACTCAGAGGCAAAGAAAGGCAAAGGCAAAGGCAGGCGGATCTCTGTGAGTTCGAGGCCAGTCTGGTCTACAAGAGCTAGTTCCAGGACAGGAACCAAAATGCTACAGAGAAACCCTGTCTTGAAAATCCAAATTAATAATAATAATAATAAAATAAAATCAGAGGAAGAGGCTGGCCTTAATGATACAGGCCTAGAGTCCCACACTCAAGAGGCTGGGAGAGCACTCAGACTCAAGGCCAGCACAGGCTACATAGTTTAAATGAGTGTAGGGGAGCAGAGAGGGTAACTCAGTTGGTAGTGTTTGCATGAAGCTCTGGATCCCATCCCTAGTGCCACAAAAAAAAAAAATATTTAAGAATAAATATTCATTAGCAATTAAAATGAAACCAGAGGAGAATGGGTATCTGTGTGCAGTAAGAAGCTGGGGGAAGCATATTCTGCTCTTGGGTCTCTGTCCCTGCTCGTACGTATTTCCTTCCCAAGCCTCTGTTCCGTGCATAGGAAAATTCATGTTCTACTAATGTAACCTATTAACTCTGTTTCCTCTGGGATTAGCTTGAGGCAGGGCACTTGCTCACACTAAAGTATGAACGACTGCCAGCCGGTCTTAAGTTTCCCAAGGACAAAACAGAACAAAGGTGCTACCTGAATTCAGTTCTGCCCAGGCTAGCCCCCAATGTGTGTCTGTCCCTCACAGAATCTTGGCAAGGCCCTCTGTGGACAAGGAAGAACACCCAAGCATTCCCCAGGGATGGGAGAGATCTGTCTACACCAGCGGTCTCTACCTGCATTTTCTGGAAGTCTCACTGGTGCTCTTGGCTCAACCGGTGGGTCCTTCTGTCCGCCAGCCATGACAGCAAGCTACTGCTGAGATGAGAAAAGGAAACGGACCCCAAAGGACTCTGTTCTATGGATCTCCAAAATGGTTCAGGAAACAGGATGGAAGAAGATATTCCAGGACCTGGGAACTCACCAATTGCGTAGTACCCCAACCTAGGTAGCAGCTTGGGAGCTGGGGAGCCCAGGCCAGTCAGGGAGTGGGTACAGGGCTTGGGAGGCCAGACTCAGAAGCCTGGATACTGAACTGGCGATGGTGATGCATGCCTGTCGTCCTAGCCATTTAAGAGACTGAGGTGGGAGAATCACAGGTTTCGAGGCCAGCCTCGAAACTACATAGTAAGCAAGTTCAGAGCTATCCTGTGCCACTTAGCAAGACCCTGGCTTGAAACAGAAGACAAAAAGGGCTAAGAATGTAGGTCAGTGGTGAAGGGTCAGCCTAGAATCTGCCACTAAGTCAGGGGCTGGGAGGTGGCTCAGTGGTAGAGCACCTGCCTAGAATCCCCCAGTGAGGGGCTGGGGTGTGGCTCAGTGGTAGAACTCCGCCTAGAATCCCCCAGTGAGGGGCTGGGGTATAGCTCAGTGGTAGAGCCCCTGCCTAGAATCCCCCAGGGAGGGGCTGGGATGTGGCTCAGTGGTAGAGCCCCTGCCTAGAATCCCCCAGGGAGGGGCTGGGGTGTGGCTCAGTGGTAGAGTGTTTACCTAACCAATGCAAAGCCCCAGATGTTATCCCCAGGTCTGCAGAAGAAAGGAAGGAAGGAAGGGCTTACAGTTACCTGAATGGCTACTGAGGGTCTCTGCACAAATTGCTGATGTTCTTAGAGCCAATGGAAGCTAGATTTTATGTCCCTCCAGAACAGAGCCCTGGACGAGCAGGAGCCCATCACAGACTTTGCCCAAATGACTCTCCTAGACACCCCTTAGCCCACGGCGAGCTGGGCACCCTGCAGGCATTGGAATTTGTCAGTGATCTTGGTCAAGGGCACCCAGCCACGCTCAGAGAGTCAGAGTCATTTGGTAAATGAGCTCATTGCATCTGTCCGCTATCCAGGGAGGTGGCACTGAGCATTTGAGGACTGCTGGATTTGTGGAATGTTCCAACAACTGGCTAATGAATGGATATGTCAGTCCATGACTGGCATTCTTAGCCTTTGCCTGGTCACTGCTGCATTAGCTTGCATGGATGAGGCATGCAGAGGATCCGCCCCGCCCTCCGCTGCAGGTACATGGAGCCTTTTGCAGCAATATATGAAGCCAGCTGCAGCACTGAGTTCAAGAGATCAAAAACTGGGGCACAAAGCAGGGCCCTGGCCCGACAGCCCGAAGCCTATCCTAGCAAGTCCTCCCTCTGTACCTCTCCTGGATCCCCACAGAAAGTCTCTCCTGCTGGCTCCAACCCCTCTCCCAGTCCTGGAATTAATAAAACTCCAAGCAGACTGTGGTTTGCAAGTCTGCAAGCCAGTTCCTGCCCGCGTCACTACTCCAAGAGGAGTGGGGCCCAGCTCCCCACCAGCCCCGCTGCTCTCCTCATCTATGGCTTGGAGCCTCAGGCCCTGCCCACGGCGTAGTCCCTTTTCCCAGCAAAGGATAGACTGGGGACTTCGGGCTCTTGAATCTTCTATGCACTCAGGACACACACACACACACCCCAAAACACACACTACAAAAGAGCTACACACATGCTGTGCAGTTTCTAGACGGTTCCCATGTTCTTGCTCACTTGAATTTCTCTCTCTCTCTCTCTCTCTCTTTCTCTCATGATCTCATATTTTGGTTTGATTTTTAGGGGTTTTTTGTTTGTTTGTTTGTTTGTTTTTAAGAGTCCCACGTACCCCAGGCTGGCCTCAAATTCACTAACAAGGATGACTTTGGACTCCTGGTCTTCCTGCCTCTACCTCCTAAGTGCTGAGATTCCAGGAACGTACCACTATACCTCTCCAGCCCAGGCTAACCTAGAGCTTGCTATATAGCCCATGCTGGTAATAAACACTCTGTCCTCATGTTGCAGCCTCCAAGGTGCCATGCCCAGCTTTGAGAGGACTCTCCCATCACATCCCCCCACTTTCCAAAGTGCTGGTGATTCCGTAGCATAGCTGGTAGACCACAGAAAAGGGAAAGACTGCCCAGGGTCTCGAGACTCAATCAAGCCATACAGCTACACCACAAACAGGGACAGAGCTTGCAGAGCTAGCTTCAGCCATGGTGCTGTCGGCACCGAAGGGATACAGCACACGTCTAGGCATGGGACAGAGACACGCACCCACACTTTCTTCGCCTTCACCATCATCTCCAAGTTGAGGGTAATTGACATCAGCTAACACACGAGGCAAGTGGACTCTAGGGAGTTGTCCTCTAGAAAGTGCTAGAACTAGCTGTGTTCAGTGGTGAACACCAGTCATCCCAATACTCAGGAGGCTGAGGCAGGAGGATCAAGGTCAGCCTGGGTTCTATAGTGAGACAATGACCATGTTGGAGGAAGGGATGAAGAGAATGAAGGAGAGGAGGAGGGGGAAGGAAGAGAGGGGGAGGGAGGAAAGAGAGAAGAAGAAATTATGGAGGAAGGAATGGAAGGAAGGAAGGAAGGAAGGAAGGAAGGAAGGAAGGAAGGAGAGAGGGAGACAAAAGAAAAGGGGAAAAGGAAAGAAAAACAGAGTCCCAAAAGTGAGCCCAGATCCACCTAAGCCACCTGCCTTTGGTCTCTTCCCTCCTGGCCATTACTATCAGAGCTGCAGACTCCTCTATGCCCTGTGCTAGACAGATATCTTTAACATAGCCCTCTGAGCCACTTCCTGCAGGAGAAAAACCCCAGGACAAACGGTGGACTTTTTCCTCCGACCAAATATGACCTAGAGCAGGCAATCATCATGGGCTCCTATCCTGTAGCACCCACATTTCCTTCATACATGCAGGGGTCTTGGAATGACATAACCTTCCCTTGACCCATCCCTTCACCTCCCCAAAACCTCCCAGGGTCCCCATATGCTCAAGGATCGGGTGGCCAGGGCACTACACTTTCCTGACGGGACAGTTCTGTTGGTTCAGTAAAGGCTGCCCCCTTCTGGTCAACAGAGGAATAGCATCCTCAAGCCTTCCCAGAGGCGCCAAAAGAATGGTTTCAGATCCAGGCTAGAGCTAGTGGTGCTCAGCTTAGGACAGGTGGTGACCAAGCAATGAGAATACTGAGCTGATCATCATCTGCACGGAGCTCCCGCCTCCATGTTCCCCACCAGGCACTGGCACTTAGGATCCAGTTTGACCTCTGTTGGACACTGGTTTGCTCAGGGATGGTGCAAAGCTATGTTCGTGGCCCGTACAAAACCAACCAACACCTTATGCAAGGAGTATCTTGGAGTCCTAAGGGAGACACTAAATATATGACTTTCACTCCCAAGCCGTTCACCTGACTTCAGCCCCTTGGTTTCTGCAACCGTAGATACTAGACTTATCCAACACCCTTTCCCTGGCTTCAAACAGATGACTAAGACCTTGTCTCAACCACAATGAATAGATCATATGTCAGTATCCCCATTCTGTCCCCAAAATGCCCCACGGTGCCATACCCTCTGGTTTTCTCTCCCAGGCAATTCTGCCTACAGACTCTATAGGCAGACCCCTTTAGACCCATCAACCTTCCCAGTCCAGTTTTGGGTAAGGTCTGTCTTTAGCTAGGCTTGGGGGTGTCGGGGTGTCTTCAGGGCCAGGGTGGGAGCTGAGGCGCGGGACAGCTGGCCTGTGTCCCCACACTGGGCCTGGGGCCCAGGCAGAGGGGCGGGGGCCTGGCTACTCCAGCCTTGGCTAGGGCTGGGATTTTTTGGCCGGGCTGCCTGGGCCCTCCCTCCTGCTTCCTCTCCAGAGGACTGTCCTGGCAAAGGCCCCCTCGCACTTTCTGGCGGGAACAGGGCCAGGAGCAAGCAAACAGCTACAGAGGGAAAGCCGCGCACGCGTGTGTGTGTGTGTGTGTGTGTGTGTGTGTGTGTGTGTGTGTGTGTGTGTGCAGGAAAATAGACCCATGGTCCAGGCAGATTCAGCCTAGGAGGCTTGCGAGCCTGGCCTTTCGTAATTGCCCCCTCCCCCGCGACCCCCTCTCCCAGCTCCCCCTCCTCCCGCCCTCCTCCCACCCGCCCTCTATCCCTCCCTCCCTCCCTCACAGCAGCCTACCAGGCAGCAATTACGCTTTGGGGATAAAACGAGGCGCAGAGAGCAGGCTGGGGCAGTCCTCCCCGAGATGGCGAGTCTGACAGCGGCAGTCCCGCAGCCTGGCGTTTTGCTGATCTTCTTGCTCAACCTCCTCCATCCCGCGCAGCCTGGAGGTAAGGGGCCCCTCGCCGGTCCCACACTGCCCCTCGCCGGTCCCACACTGCCCCTCGCCGGTCCCACACTGCCCACATCTGCGGGACCCAGCCTGCCAGGAGACAAGACTGATGGGGGATCCCGGAGATGGATGAGCCCTTCGCCTCCAGATCCCCTCTCCCTCTTCCAGGCAGGGTCCTGGGAACTGTCTCCTCTAGAGAGCTAGCTCCGTGGAGGGGGATCCTGTCAAACATACATTCCACAAATCAGGATGGTCCCTAGCCTCTGTCCAAGCTCGAGAGGGGGGCGGTCCTCGGAGCCACCTGGGTGCTTGTCCAGTGGAGGCGGTTTGCACACTTGTACACATACCAGCCTGGAGAGAGACTATCCTACTATCCTGGTTGCTTGGGGGGGATGCTGGGAGTGTGCGTGCGCGCACGTGTGTGTGTGTGTGTGTGTGTGTATGTGTGTGTGTGTGTGTGGTGTTTCACACTGTGTTGCACAGGTGTCAATGTGAGGATCTGGCCGATCATGTCCCTGAAGGAGGAGTATCTGGGAAAGGTATGGTCTGTTGAGGAGTCCATCCCTAGACAGGTGGAGGTGGAGGGAGGCAACCATGAAGTTGTCTGGTGGGACCTGCCAAAGTCCAACACACAGTTGGGCGTGGTGAGCCACACCTGTGTTCCCAGCATGTAAATTCAAAGCCAACTAGATGCCAACTCAAAAACAAAACAAAAACAACAACAACAACACGAATGGGGGTTAAGGATGTCTTTGTTGGTAGAGCGCTTGCTAAATACGCACAAAGCCCTGGGTGAACTAGATTGGCATGGTGATGCACACCTGTGTGGTGGCCCCCACACAGTAGTGAGTTCAAGGCCATATGGGCTAAGTGACACCTTCTCGAAAAAACCAACATCCTGAAGAAGTCTGGTGCCCAGGTGTAGGTTGTCACTGTAAGTGTGTGCGAGTCCTTGCCGTAGGAGGGTTTCCTGGGGTGGAGTACAGGCCAGGGGGGTGAGCTGGAAAAGGTGCCCATCTCCCAGCAGACAGGGCACAGCTGGTGTCAGAGGCTACACTGAGCTGCCAGTTATCATTCTGGTCCTCTGCTATGTGTCCGGACCAGGCACATTGGCTTATGGGGGAGGAAGGAGACAGCTTGCAGAGGGAAGGTGCATCCGGCCATGGGGAAAGAGGTGCAAACCCATGGGCCATCTGCTGAGGTCATCTAGGTGGAATCTGGTTTCCGCAAGAGCCCTCCTTGTCGTGGGAACCGGAACTTGAACTGGGGACAGGGGGCTTCAGGGCAGGGTGGGGCAGGGCAGGGCAGGGCAGGGCTGGGCTGTGGTCAGAGGCTGGGTGGGAGCAGCAGCAGGTCCGTGAGACTGACCTGCTCAGGGTAGGAGCCCACTGGAGGACAAGAGTTCCTAGACTGGGACAAGACTGAGGGTTATGGGCACCAACAGGAGGACCCTGCAGCTTCAGCCAGCCAGTGGTTAAGAGCCGTGACTCTGGATCACCTGCCCCTCCTGCTCCAGATGTGGTCACCTAACATCTGCCCACCCTCCTCCCTCGATGGTTATACTAGTTCATCATAAAGAAACTACTATCTGAACACACCTGAGGCAGGAGGCTATCTAGTTGGAGAGCAACCTGAACTAGACAGTAAGATCGTCTCTCAAAAGAATCTATAAGAAAGGAACGAGATGGAACTCAGCTAATAGAGCACTTTTCTCGCATGCCAGAAGACCTGGCTTTTACCCCCAGCACCACACAAACCAGGTGTGGTGGTGGCTCCCACCTGTGGTCCCAGCTCTCAGGAGGTGGAGGCAGACAGAGCAGGAGTTCAAGGTCACACTTAGCTTTAGAGGGCGTTCAAGGCTAGCCTGGGCTACACAAGACCCTTTCTTGAAAGGTACAGAAATAGAGCCTGAGGCAGGCTAAGGCCACCGCTGGAAGTTAGTACCAGTCAGCTTTCTGCCCTGAGTCAAAAAAAGAAAAAGAAAACGGAGGGGGGTGGGGGAAGTGCCAGGGAATACTGGGGAGAGGCAGCCCTGGGGCGGAGTCTTCCTATAAGGGCAGAACAAACCCTCCCCCCTTGTAGCCTGGGTGACATCACTCAGAACTCAGCTGGCATCATTCCCCCGTGAAGATAAATCTCAACTCTGTCCCAGGTGGCCAGAGTCACTAGGTCCAAGCAAGAGGCACGTGGATTGATGAGGCCTTTCAAGATTTGTTCTGAGTCCACTGAACTCCTAAGAGGTCAGAGATCTGCGCGGGACTGGACATTGGTCACACCTACCTAGTCTCCCACCTGTCTGGTCCTGGGGGGATCCCAGTCTCCCCAAGAGAAAGATGTCATGGGCACCAGTTCCTCGTCACTGATGGGGGTGATAGTAACATTTCCTCTGACTAATGGCTTGCGTCAGCCCCTGTGTTAGAGGGGATATATAAACCAGGTGTGGCTCAGGAGCTCCCGAGACTAGGACAGCGGGATCACCGTGGATGTGAGTCCTGTGCCACATAGAGAATTTCAAGCCAGCCTGTGCTAGATGGTGAGACTCTAGCCCCCCAAAACAAAATTAAAATAAAAGGTCACCAAAAGGAGAAAAAAAAAATCAAGCATGGTAGCACTTTTGCCTATAGCAGCCTTGCACTTTGGAAAGATGGAGACAGGAGAATCAGGGCTTCAATACCATCATCTATAGAGTGAGTTCTAGGCTAGCCTGGGCTACAAGAAACTCTTCCTTCAAAAAAGTACATGTTGGAGGATTGGACATAAAACGAAGTTCGGTGATCTTCCTGACCCCAGAAATGTTTTCCGTTACCCCCCTCCCCATTTACACGCTGAAGGTTTATCTCAGTCAGGATAAACCTGACGGGCATGACTGTTTCCTGGACCTATGCTATGACCTAAGAATTCTTCCTCTATTTGATCTGTGGAGGCTCTTGTTCGAGGGATTTGAGGGTTGACAGCTCCCCAGGTGCCTCTGATAAGCTGCCAAAGATTTAGTGCCTTGATCCAACTCTGGGCATCTGGTTGGAGCAAGGGATAGCTCACCCAAACGCAGGAGCATGGACAACTCTTGCAAAGGGTCTGGCAAACACACACAACAAGCATCTTGGCGAGGTTTTCTCTGCTCGATCCAGGCTGCCCCACTGGATTTGGGCTTGGCAGAGCCCCCTGCCAGGACCCGTTAGCCCCGCTAACCTCCTAGTGGCAAGGTCAAATGTGCGTAGATATCAGGCCAAGGTGCTGTGTCTGGTTGACTCTCAGTTTCCCTGGCTGCGGAAGGGAAAAAAAAATCCCTATTTTTAGCACCCAGTCCCTAAGCATCCCTGGGGTTTGGGTGCAAGGGTAACAGTAGCGACTTGACAGCTGCCAAAAATATATCCACTGGAGGATCATGGGACAGCAAAGCTGTGGAGTGACTTTCTCTTACAATTTGCTAAGGATCTGATGAGCCATGAAATTAGCTCCTATCTTTATTTTTCTAGGTTTTTTAAAATTATTTATTTGTTATTGATTTTTGTTATTTTGGGGTTTTGTTTGGTTTTTATTGTTCTGTTGTTGTTGTTTGTTCTTTTTGTTTGTTTGCTTGTTTGTTTAGGGAGGGGTTGTGCTGGGGACTGAACCCAAAGCTTTGTGCAGGCTGGGCAAGTGTGCTACCTCTGAGCTAAAAGACCAACCTCTAAGATGGGTTTTTTGTTTTGTTTTTTGTTTGTGTGTTTGTTTTTGTTTTATTGAGACAAGGTCATATATTGGCCAACCTGACCTTGAATTCACTTTGTGGTTGAGGGTGACCTTGAACTCCTGATCTTCCTTCCCACTTCCACTTCCACTTCCCGGAAGCTGGAATTACATCTGTGAGCCACTGAACCTGGATCCAATTTCCTAAGGTTAAAGAATACTTTTGTTTCTCGAATATGTAACTCTGGCTGGCCTGGAACGTGGTAGGTAGGACATATTGTCCTTTCCAGTTTACAGCAATCCTCCTGCCTCTGCCTGCCAAGTACCAGAATTACCAGTGCCCATCACTGCCCCTGCCCTACCCAGCCCAGTTTCTAAGGCTTAATTCTTCCTGGTGATTGGTATATAAACAGGTAACCGAAATGGAGAGGACTCAGGGAGGGTTCTCCAGAGAATCTGAGGGGACTCTTGAGAGAAAAATTTAACTGAATATGGGAACCCAGGCCTTTAATCCCCCAGGATTTAGGATGCTGAGACAGGATTGTAAACCCAAATCCAGCCTAAGCTATATACAGAGTTCAAGCTAGCCTAGGCTACAAAGAAGCCCTGTGTTAGAAAAGAGGAGACAGGAGAAAAGAGAAAAGGAGGGGAGGGAAGAGGAGGAGAGGAGAGGAGAATTAGGCAAAGGGAGGGGAGGGAGGAAGAGAGGAAGGCAAAACCAAAAACAATCTGAGGCGCTGAGGAGCAGGCTGCCGCCCAGGAGCAAACCAAGTGCAGACCACACAGACCAAAGGGTTGAAAATCTCCCTTCTTGGAGAGTTTACAGGCAGAGGACTAAGGGGTGTTTTCGGGGCTTCTAGCCCAGGTCAGAGGACTGTTCGGATCCCTGGGAGTCTAGGGTCATGATTCACACATGTGAGAGATGAGATTCGCCCCAAGGCTAGCAGGAGGAATGAGCCAGACTCACATAAAACAAGACACAAGTGTGTTCCAAGCCAGCTGCTTGTGGCCGACTGAGCACTGAAGGCAGGAGAAACTGTGGCGGGCTAGGAGAAGGAGCAGCAGAAGAGGACTTGGAGGGAGGTGAGGATGTTCTCAGTAGGAAACCCCGCTGGTACAAAGGAGAGACGGTGGGAATGAAGACCATGGGGGGCGGGGAGACCTCCATAAGCAGTGTATGATTTTTGAGACAAGGGGTTTGCTATGTTGCACAGGCTAGCCTGAACCTCGCTGTGTAGCCCAGGAAAGCCTCCATCTCTCTAGGAAGTGCAACGTGATCTCAGACTCACACTCCTCCTGTCTCCGCCTCTGGGTACGGGAATTACAGGTGTGTGCCCACATGTCCTACCTACAGAGTCCTTTATTCTTATTATATTTATTGTGTCTATCTGCACATATCACTGTGGGGGTTGATCAGAGAACAATGACGGGGAGTCAACTCTTCCCCTCCGCCATGCGGGTTCTGGGGCTTGAACTCAAGCCATGAGGCTTGGCAGCCAAGATAAGAGAAGGCAGCTACTCAGCCTTCTCTGTTTTCTCAGTGAAAAACAGGAATCAAAAACTCTAGCCAGACCTGGTGGCACATGCCTGCCCTCTCAGCGCTCCAGTGGCTGAGGCTGGAGAATCTTCATGTTTGAAACCAGTTTATACTACACAATGAGATCCGGTCTCAAAACAACATTCCAACTATCCGGGGTGTCCCGGGTTGGGTGTGACGCTGGACCAATGTGATTGGGCTATGAAACACAGTTGTGGAAAAGAGAGGAGCTGGAGAGAGGGGAAGTAACAGCGCCCTCAAGAGGGAACCTGGTTATAGACAGGGTGTTGGAGAACAGAACGCTAAGAGAGAGGAGGTAGGGTTTCGTCAAATCAGGGGCTCAGCAAGACCACCCCCAGGGGCCTTATGGGGAGTGAGGAAACAAATCAGACACAACCCAATCTCTCTGCCTCCCTCCCTCATCATTTGAGTACCTATTGTATACCTGAGCCTAGCCACGCACTAAGAGAAAACAGGGGACCCAAGATCACCAGCACCTTCTTTTAACAATTATTTCTGTGTGGGGGTCTGACTAGGATCTGTCCTTTCATTTGAATGCTTGCAACCATGCGAAGCAGCAAACCTCACACCTACATTGTGAGGAAGAAAAAAAAAGTGAGGCTTAGCTAAGGAGGTGGTTCCGTTGGCAGGGTGAGTGCCTAGCGAGCATGAAGCCCTGGGTTCTATTCCCAGGCCTGAAACAAACCAGGTGGGGTGGCATAGGTCTGTCACCCCAGCACTGGGGAGATGCAGTTACTTGCCTGAGGTCACACACCGAATGAGGAGCTGGGAGAGAAGCCAGAGGGCCATGCCCTGGGTCCCCTTGCTGTTCCCACCACATTGTTCCCTTGTTCCTGTTGTTCCCACAGGCAGCTCTGGGGCTGGAGACCGGAAAGAACAGGAAGAGAAGGAGAGAAAGTGCAGGAGAGAGGCAGAGACTGGAACTCCCCACTTGGGGCTCAGAGCTGGAGGCCAGAGCCTGGGAGGGTATCAAAAGCTTGGGGGGCCATGTGTGTTTGGCAGCTCAGGACAATGCTAGAAGTCTGTTTCCTGCAGACTCAGATCCCTGGGGCCACCCTCCCTGAGCCCCCAGGCTCTGAGCAGACCATCCAGGCCTGGCTCTTAGTCTCTCAAGGGTTGAAAGGGGAGGGGCACAGACCCCAGAAGGTGGTGGCGCCAGGACTTTAGTACAATCTGCCATGGCGGCTAGACATTCCTAACTCTGCTTAGGATGACAAGGTCCAGGGACCAGGCAGGCCCAGCTGTGTATTGTCACCGAGTGTCTGAGACCAGACACACAGACATCTGGCTGAGAGGTCTCCCTGAACCCACTGAAGAGCTACATGACTGGCTGGCACCCACCTTGCATCCCTCACCATATGACTCTCAGGGTCCCTTCAGCAAAGTAGAGTTTGGGCCCTGGTGACAAGGTGACTTGTCAAGATTAGAGGTCATGGCTCAGTATAGGAGTCTCCATTTGTTGCCATGACAACAACTCCAGGGCCAGCATCTCCAATGAAAGCTTTGGCTGGTCCCTGGGGACTAAATTCGTGACCTTGGCTTGGAATTAACTGTTCCTTAGGAAACTATTCGATTGGCTCATTCATGGTGTTCCCACCCCCTCCAGTCCCTGGCGCCTCCCAAAACAGCCCTGGGTCAGCGGCCAGAACCCCACCCAAAGAGAGTTGCCCAGGGGGCAAGGACACTGACCTAGCACTATCCTACCAGAGTGGGAATGGCTGAAGCCAGACAGCAGCTAACTCCTAACTGATGTCACCACCCAGCCTGCCCTCTTACATTTGACTCCAGCCTTACCACCCAGCTCTGAGCAAAGTCATGGGTAAAGCAGGTAGGCAGAGTCCCTTGCCCAACGTCCAGTCACAACCACAGGCAGGTCCCTTCTCGTCAACAGTGTTAAGCCTCCTGCTCAGAGAAGTGGCCTGGGTTTGCTCCAGGCTTCATGTTTACCCAGCTGTGTGGCCCCAACCACTTCCCTTAACCTCTCTGGGCCTGATTTCAAGTCTACTACAACTACAATTCAGAACTTCTGCCCCTCCGGCTTCACTGAGACACTTTGGGAAGAATGAGAAAATACAAAGTCAGGTGGGGTGGTTCATGCTTATAATCTTGGCTTCTCAGGAGGCAGGGGATGGGGGAAGGAGGTGCAAGATCAAGAAAAGTCTGAACCACATAGTGAGGACCTGTCTCAATAAATAAAACAAGAACTGGGGTCAAGTCGGTGGTAGAGCTCCTTCCTAGAATCCACCAGTGAGGGGCTGGGGTGTGGCTCAGTGGTAGAGCCCCTGCCTAGAACCTCCCAGTGAGGGGCTGGGGTGTGGCTCAGTGGCAGAGCCCCTGCCCAGAATCCTCCAGTGAGGGGCTGGGGTGTGGTTCAGTGGTAGAGTGCTTGCTAAGCACACATACACAAAAGGAACCAATATAATATTTTATTTATAATATATATATATATATGTTGTTTACCCTCAGACATTGATTTATAGACAAACAATACCATAATAACTATATCTTCATTAAAACACGGTTGGTGACAGGCAGTAGTGGTGGATGTCTTTAACCCCAGCCCTCAGGGGGCAGTGGCAGGCGGCTGTCTGTGAGTTTGAGGACAGCCTGGTTTACAGAACGAGCTCCAGGGCAGCCAGGGCTACACAACATAGTGAAACCCTGTCCCAAAAACAATCAAACAAAAAGCCTGAGTGCCTGGCTAATCAGAGTCTACCCTCTTCCTTCTAGGGGTTCCAGGAGCTGTGCCTGGTGGAGTTCCTGGTGGAGTTCCTGGCGGAGTCTATTATCCAGGTAAGTACATGAAGTTTCCACATGCCTGTTTATGATAGATGGGGATGGATTGCTCATGAGAGATAGAATATTTTTAAGTATTTTTATTACACTTATTTTTAGGGCTTGCACGTGGCGGTCAGAGAACATCTCTTTTTGTTTGGGTGTTTCTTTTGGTTTGTTTGTTTTGTTTTTTGAGACAGAGCCCCAGTGTGTATCCCTGGCTGGACTGGAACTCACAGAGATCCTCTGGGGGGCTGGGATTAAAAGCATGTGACACCATGCCCAGTTCCATAGGACAACGTTTGGGAATCGGATCTTTGCTACCACCGTGTGGGTCCCAGGGCTGAAACTCAATATGTTAGGCTTGGCAGCAAATGAGCTTTACCCACTGAGCTAGTTCATAGGCCAGAGAAGTTATCACATTTCCATTCCTGCCACTGAGGACAGGCAAATCAGGCCCATTTTCTGAAGAAGTTAACCAGGCTGGGGATGTGGCTCAGTTAGCAGAGTGTTTGCCTAGCATGTGTGAAACCCCGGGTACCATCCCCAGCACTGCTTAAACCAGGTATAGTGGCTGCATACCTGTAAATCCCAGCACGGAAGGACAGACATTCAAGAATATCCCTTGGCTATAGAAGGAGCTCAGGCCAGCCTGGGTTGTGAGAGACCCTGCCTCAAAAAAAAAAAAAAAAAAAAAAAAAGCAATCCAATCAATAGAGCGAGATGTGAAGGCACCCATCTGTAACAGTAGCATCCCAGACATAGAGAGTCAAAAGTTCAAAGCCAGCTTGAGCTGCGTAGTCTCCACCCTAAGAAAAGCTGCTAATGGAACATATATTAAGAGCATAAATACTGTACAAGATGGAGCATAATCCCTGCTGTCAGGAGGCTGGCGCCTTCACACATTCCTGTCATTGGAAGGGTTCGCAGTCCTCAAAGCTTTAATCCCACTCTTGGCAATCCCCCAAAGGCTAATAACAGAGAAGATAAATAGAGCGACTAAGCTAGGGATGCAGCTTGATGGGTAGAGCCTAGCGTGTGTGAAGCCCCAGCATCTCATAAACCACGGGTCATGGCGAATGCCTGTAATCGTGGAGCGAGCTAGCTATCCACACTGGTGAACTTGGGGTTTGATTGGCACACCCTGCACACCAATGAATAAGGTACAAGAGTGATGGTGGATGACTCTAGACATCAACTTTGGGCCTCCATAGGAATGCACACACACACACACACACACACACACACAAAAGCATGTACAATGCATATACACACGCATACCAGACACACATACATGAAAAAATGGAAAGAAAATAACTGATATGAAGTCAAAAGTCCCTCTAGTTCCATCCTAGGACAAACTGACACAAGGCTATTGAGTCAGTAAGACAGAAAAAGAAACTGGGTCATAGGAGTTGACTTGCCCAAAGTTCTACAGCTAGAATTTGATGGTGGTGGGGTGTGTCTTGTCTGGATACTAACCTCTGATGTTTCTCTCTCTCAATGCACACAATAGGGGCTGGTATCGGAGGACTGGGAGGAGCAGGAGGTAAGCTCAGAAACTAGCCTTAGGCTCCTCAATGAAAGCATCTTGGTGTCGTCGTGACCCCCCCCCCCCCAACACAATTAGACCTCAGGTCTTCAAGAGATTCCAGCAACTAATGTTGTACAGGTTGAGCATCCCCTGGGAAAGAGACCTACTTAAAAACAAAACCCTGATGGCCCTTTTAGGATCCTCATGGCCCCTACCTACTTTTATATTTTCTTTGATCTCCTTTCTCAACAATCCTTCCAGGTGGAGATTAACTCCTCATGAGGGGGAAAAAACTAATAAATTGCTGGAGATGTTGGTGCATGCCTATAACCCCAGCACTGAGGAGGTAGAAACTATGGATCAAGAATTCAGAGTCATCCTTGACTATATAGCAAGTTCAAGACCAGCCTGAACGACACGAGACATAATCTCAAAACAAGCTGGGAAGCTGTCACTCAACAAACTCCAGAGGGAAAGATGGGCTCCCAGGGACTCCATGACTAAGCAAGAGAACTTTCTAGGCATCACCTTTAGCACTTGAGGAAGAGACCCACATACAGCCTTCACCCTCTATTGTGGGGCGGGTGTAAGCAATGGATAAGTACTAAGAGATGGGAGGAGGTACATGCCTGTAATACCAGAACTTGGGAGTAAGGGGTAGGAGATTCAGGAGTTCAAAGTCATCCTTGGCTATATCATGGATTTGAGGCCAGCCTGGGTTATGATGAGTCCCTGTCTCAGACAGACAGACAGACAGACAGAGACAGAGAGAGAAATGAGTCACTTCTTCCCTGCCATTCATCATCATCTCTTCTCTCTGCAGCTCTGGGACCTGGAGGAAAACCACCTAAACCAGGTAAGATCTAAGCAAGGCCCCTGAAATGGGGAAGGTAGGACTCACAGAGCCATGCCTGGCAAGGGATCCAAAAGGAGGGAGCTGTAGGCAGCAGCTATCAGGTATCAACAGGTATCAACAGGCTAGAGTCAGGCCACAAGCTGGCCGGACACAGGAGGTTGGGGGCAGTTCAGTGGCCTATGTCCAGCATGGGCCCAATGTGCCAGCTTCCTGGAGAGTGTCCTCTGCTCCCAGTCCCAGAAAAAAAAAAAAAACTCTGATGTCTCAGATAAAGCAGCATCTGGGGGCCCCATGGTCTCCTGTAAGGCAGCACTTAGAATGGAAGACCCCAGATGCTATATCTAGACATTTGACTTCTGACCCAGATGTGAGCTCAACTTTAAGCTAAACCTGACCCCTGGCCCCAGATGACCTCCCTGCCTGTTCCCAGCCTCTTTCCAGCTATGTCTAGATCATGGAATTTTCTAGTAAGGAAAAAAAAAATCATAGCTCTGCTTCATCAGCAGTGCTGGGATCTTCCAACAGTGGTCACTCTCAGCTTTGAGGTGGCAAAGTGGCAGGGGGTCTTTCAATAGAATGCTGTGGAATAAGAAGCAGGTGGAGGCCATGGTCTGGCGGCACACACCTGTGATCTTAGCTCCTTAGAAGGTTGAGACAAGAGGATTCTGAGTTAGAGAGGTCAGCCTCAGATAGATATCAAGACCTGTTTCAGAATAAAAGGTAGAAAGAATACTGAGGATATAGGTCAATGGTAGAGCACCTGCCTAGAATCCCCCAGTGAGGGACTGGAGTGTGGCTCAGTGGGTAGAGCCCCTGCCTAGAATCCCCCAGTGAGGGGCTAGGAGTATCACACAGGGGTAAGCAAGTTGGAAACCCTGTGTTGCATCCCTCTTAATACACACACACACACACACACACACACACACACACACACACGGCACCCTAGTCATATTGATGCCCCTCCCCTGTGTGTGATGCTATGTGGCATAGGCATCCCCACCCAGTGCCTGCCACCCTGGCTCCAAAGTCACATGCTCCTGGACAGTTGGAGGTCCAACTGCTCTTACAAAACCCTGATGACAGATGACCCAACTACTAATGAATGTGCGAGAAGCTGATTCTCCTTCCCTAAACTCTATGGGAGTTGTGAAACTTCAGGACCGGGGCCAGCAAGGGAGGAAAAGAACGGGGCATCTGGACAAGCTAGGTTCTAGGGGCTGAG
This sequence comes from Alexandromys fortis, assembly GCF_014885135.2. NCBI lineage: Eukaryota > Metazoa > Chordata > Mammalia > Rodentia > Cricetidae > Alexandromys > Alexandromys fortis. The sequence goes on from NW_026068043.1 coordinate 300,812, forward strand.
AATTTGTAAAGCCAGGAGATTCCATGGCTCGTTAATTCTCTTTGTGGTACCAAAGATGGAACTCAGAGTCTGTTATATGCAAGGCAAGCACTCGACCACTGAACTACATCCCTGGATCTCGTTTTACATTTCTTCAAAAACTACATTCATTTATTGGTTTGTACATTTATTTATTATGGGTATAGTATGCATGTACCCCAGTGTGCCTATAGAGGTCAGAGGGTAACTTTTGAGCATTGATTCTCTTCTTCCACCTTGTAGGTTCCAATAATCGAACTCATGTTGTATTGTAGGCTTAGTGACAAGGGCCTTCACCCACTGAGCCATCTTATTTTTAATACAGGATCTCCCTAAGTTGTTCAGGCTGACCTTGAACTATATAACCCAGACAGGCCTTGATATATAGATCCTCCTGCCTCAGCCTCCTGAGTAGCTGAAACGGTAGGCATGTGCTACCAGGTCCAGTTCCTACGGTCATCTTTTAGCCTCAGGATACATAGACTGAAGTATGTAACAGGCTTGGCCAGGCTACCATGAATAACCCGATGAAGGTCCCCACATCCTGGCTAGAGGGATGTCCGGGCCTGCCCAGGCAGGATGGGATGGGGTGTAGGGATTGTACAGATCGTGTTTGGGAACAATTAATCCCCAGGGAGCAGGGGTGGGTGACTTGGCAGCTGCTCCTCCATGTGGGTGCTGTAGGCTGGCCCCTCCCTGCCTGAGCTCTCAGTGGGGGACCAGGCAGCTGGGAGCCAGCCCTGCCCACACCCAGAGCACCAGCTGGAGGCCAGCAGGCTGGCCAGCCACTACAAACAAGGGGTATGGGCAACGATGAGAAGGAGCCAGGATGAGTATCCATGGGACACCCATCTAGGCTGCACATAGTAGGTGCTCCCTGCTCACAAAGTCAGTGGTCCTAAGAAAGTAGGGATCATGGAAGCCACAAGTAGATGGGCATATGAGCCGAGCACAGGGGTAGAAGCCTATCTTTCCAGCATTCAAGAGGCAGAGGCCAGAGGACCTTGAGTTCAGGCTACAGAGTGAGTTAAGTGTTGTGGAAACTGAGGCAGGAAAATCACCAGTTCAAGGCCAGTCTGGGCTATATACAAGTTCAAAATCAGCCTGAATTATACAGTGAGACTCTAAGTCAGGAAGGCAGAAGATGAGAGATAGATAAATAGATAGATAAGTAGGTAGATAGATAGATAGACAGACAGACAGATAGATAGGTAAAAACCAGACATAATGACACGCGACTTTAACCCTAGCACTTGAGAAGTAGAGACAGGCAGATATCTATGAATTTGAGGCCAGCCTGGTCTACATAGCAAGTTCCAAGCCAGCTAGCCAGGGCTACACAGTGAGACCCTTTCTTTAAAAAAAAAAAAAAAAAAAAAAAAAAGGCTGGGTTTGTGGCAGCTCTTTTGGTTGGTAGAACAAGAACACTTGCCTAACATGCAGAAATCCTGGTTTCCATCCCTAATGCTACATAATAGAACATGGAGGCACGTGCCTCTCAGCAACCAGGATTTACAGATGGGGGGGGGGGGATCAGGAGTTCAAGGTCATATTGGCTGCCTATTGAGTTTAAAGTCAGCCAGAGCTATATGAAACCCTGTCTCGAAAAGGAAAGTAGGGGAGACTAGAGAGATAGCTTAGCAATTACGAGCACTTGATGATCTTGCAGAGGACCCGGGTTCAGTTCCTGGCATGCACATATAACATAGCTCACATGTAGCTCTGGTTCCCAGGAATTAGACTCCCTTTACTGACCCCCACCAGCACCAGACACACACACACACACGTGATGTACACACATACAAGCAGCCTAAACACTCATACATATAATAGAAATAGATTAAAGATTATCATCTAGGGGACTAGAGAGGTGGCTCAGTGATCAAGAACATATGCTGCTCTTATGGAGGTCCCAGGTTCATCTCCCAGCACTCACATCAGGCAGCCCACAGTGGTCTGTTATCTCAGCTTTGGGGAATCCGACAGCTGTGACATCCATGAGCACTTGCATCCATTTGCACATACCCACACACAAGACACATACAAATACACATCATTTAAAAAGATAAAAGACATCTTTTTAAAAATTATCATTTTAAAAGTAATCATAAAGATGGGGAAACTGAGGCTCAAGAAATGGTAAGGTGACTCTTTCATCTACAAAGACCATGGGAAGGGGCCCAGAACCTGAGTCTAGAACTTTCTGACTCCCAAAAGAAGGGGACAGGCCCGGAAGGCCCTGGGCTCGTAGCTATGATCCGACTGTAACTTTTTCTCCGTCTCTCCAGGTGCTGGGCTTCTGGGGGCCTTTGGAGCAGGTGAGTCTGAAAGAGAGGGAGAACAGAGGGTTGCCGGTGATGAGGATAAACTGCGCAAGACTGCTGATAAAGAGGGGCAACCAACCGCAGAGACCACAGGCCACCCCCAAACTTCACCCCAATCTTCTTACTTCCCGTCCAGTCTTGTCCTCTCAGCCCCTCCATCAGACAGGAAAGATCTGAGTGTGACCCCGATCCTCTACAAGCGTAGGAAACAGGGCTAGCTTCAGGGGAGCTGTTGACAGAACTGGGGAGAGACTGGGAGATGAGACCAGGAAATGATTGAGCCAGGCAGCCCCAGTCCCTGCCTACCACCATACCATACTACATGGCTCATTACAGAACCACCTTACAGATGTCTGCAATATACACACACTTAGAGGACTTTCGCTACATGCTTGGCCATCACTCTACTAAGTTATATGCTCTTACAGTCAGAGGATAAGTGGGGAAAGCTGGTCAGAGGAAAGATACTATCCAGTGAGAGCCAGGTAGACCCCTCCTTAGCAGCAGACCCTATGCGTTGGGGGGGGGGGAGTCCCTTAGAGGACTTTGCCCTACAACTCTAGACCCCACAACCAGAGCTGGTGCTGGCAAGAGAGATTTTTCCCATAATTGGAAACAAACCTGCCAAGGCAAGCCTCCAAAACTCCAACCTAACTGGGCCCATCGGTCAAGGCCAAGGCCGTGGAATGTCTCCTGGAGGAGGAGAAGGAATGATCGGGCCCAGATGTGGAAAGGAGAGAGCCAGAGGGACCCATTTGGCTTCTCATGAATCTTAGCAAGGAGGATTCTGGATAGAAGGATGACTAGATGTTGTACAGGAAGGACCCTCAGGACAAGGGATGTGGCTCAGGTCACACAGCCCTAACCTAGTGTGCATAAAGCCCAGGACCATAATAAACTGGACTTTCCTATTAACTGCCTAAAATCCCAGCATTTGGGAGGTAGAGCCAGGAGAATCAGAAGTTCAAGGTCATCCTTAAGATACCTGGCGAGTTTGAGTCAAGCCTGGGCTACATTAGACCGACTCAAAACACAAAAAGCAGGAAGTGGTGGAGACACATTTACAGACCCAGGGTGAGGGGAGGGGTCTGTGTCAGGATGTACAATCAAGGAAGTAGAGAAGATGCCTGGCGTGACAGCTACTAAAGGGAGCAAGGCTGGCCTTGGAGGGGTGAGGGTTTGTTTACAGACCACTTCCGCCTTCATAGAAAACCAGCTGGATCCTGCCAGCGGTCAGGCATCCTAGGAGATGCACGAGCTGGTCACACTTGTTAGAGATAATCAGTCACCTCCACACAGAGCATTTGATTATTATCTGGTGGCTGCAGATTTATCAGGACCATTGCCCTCCACCACCACAGAACCAAAGACATAGGGACCAGCCTAGACACCCACCCCACTCACTCCGCGACCGCACTCGTCTTACAAGGAACCCAGGTGTGAAACCCACATCCTTAACTTCTCTTCCTCTCTCTTCTTCACAGGCCCTGGAGGAATCGCCGGTGCTGGCCCTGGGGCAGGTTAGTGTGAACCCCTGAGCAAGATGCCAGTCTCTCTCCCCAGCCTGGGGCACCTGCCTGGGATAAACAGCAGTCAGGGCACAGAGTGGGAGGCAGGTGTTGATGAGATGAAGCATGACACCAGTCACCTGCTCCTAAGAAGCCACCCAGGGGGACAATTGTAATAGAGAGATGAGACTAGAGGGAGGCCTCCTTGCTGGCCCAGCAGATCTGCCCACCAGAAAAGGCATCGGAGCAAACTGGGGACCTGAGATGGTGTGGTCGACCTTGTCTCAAAAAAACAAAATATTGAGGCTGGGCATGGCAGCAGACACCTTTAATGTCAGCACTCAGGAGGCAGAGGCAGAAAGATCTCTGTGAGTTCAAGGCCCTCCTGGTCTGCATAGGGAGTTCCAGTACAGCTAGAGTTCCACAGTGAGACCTTTTCTCAAATGCGTATTTACATATGCATTTGTATATGTATACATGTACATGTATATGTATACACACATGTATACATACATGTTAAGACTGGGCTTGCCTGCTCTGGCTTCCATCTCCAGCACTGCATAAACCAGAGACAGTGAAGTGTCTGTGACTCCAGCACATGGGAGGTGGAGGATCAAGGAGTTCTCATTTATCCTCGGCCTCATAACAATTTCCAGGCCAGCCTGGACTACATACATAAGCCAGACTTTGACTCAAGGACTAAGATATTCACACAGATTTGTCTGGCGGAGCTGAGCAGCTAGACATAAGAATCCTCTCACACAGTGGTTCTCGACCTTCCTAATGCCAGGACCCTTTGATACAGCTCCTCATGTTGCGGTGACCCCCAGCCATATTATTTCTCATTGTTATTTCATAGCTGTATTGTTGCCGATCATAAAGTAAAATCTGTGTTTTCCGAAGGTCTTGTACCACTGCTGTGAAAGGGTTATTCCATCCCCAAATGGTCACAACCCACAGGCTGAGAACCGTTGCTCTAACACATGCTCCCATCCTGGTGAGCAGGGCCAACCATGTTGAAGGCCTTCAGAGAACACAGAACCTTGAATACTCTCCTGAGTGGAAGGGCCCAGGCTGGGCTGAGGTGCGGCAGCTCCCACTGAGCAGGGCACTTCCAGACCTCATTTATGCTCTCCTCCATAGGTCTCGGGGCCTTTCCAGGGGCAGGAGGTGTGGTGCCTGGTGCAGGAGCTGCAGGAGCTCTGTTGCCCGGAGCGGGGGCAGCTGCAGCTTATAAAGCTGCTGCCAAAGCCGGTGAGTGGCATTTTTTTAGGGATAGTTCTATTCGCCCCGTGGCTTTCCCAGACTCTGAAATTCTCAGAGAAGGCTCCCTCACCCAGACCCAGGAGACAAGAGCTGTGGGGTGGGGTAGTGAGATCCTCCTTCCCTGGGGAGATGATGTGGGCCGCTAGTTGTACCCAGTCTTTGTTTGTTTGTTTGTTTGTTTTGGGGGGGGGGGTCGAGGCAGGGTTTCTCTGTAGCTTTGGAGCCTGTCCTGGAACTCGCTCTGTAGACCAGGCTGGCCTCGAACTCACAGAGGTCTTCCTGCCTCTGCCTCCCGAGTGCTGGGATTAAAGGTGTGCGCCGCCACCACCACCCGGCTTGTACCTAATCTTAAAGTGGTTTGGTGACGGAAGAGACCTTAAGGCACAGTCCCTGTCTGATCCCTGAACTCTCCTGTTCCTGGCTATGCAGGGGTCGGGCTTGGTGGACTTGGTGGCGTTCCTGGTGCTGGAGTTGGTGGAGTTGGTGGAGTTGGTGGAGTCCCTGGTGTCGGAATTGGCGGCGTCCCTGGTGGTGTTGGTGGTCTTGGTGGCATTGGTGGCTTAGGAGTATCAACAGGTATGGTGACCAGACTTGAGTGACTCAAGGTGGTGCCTGCAGACCTGGGTAGAGTCTGCTCTGCAATTCCTTCCATTCAGGTGCCGTGGTGCCACAAGTCGGAGCTGGAGCCGCTGGCGTCGGAGTGGGAGCAAAGCCTGGAAAAGTTCCGGGTCAGTGTAGACTCTAGGGGGGGGGGTCAGAGGTCAGAGGTCTAGGAGTCCGCTGAGGTCAGAGCCCTCTCCTGCTCCAACAAGCTGGAAGATGAAAGGAGCAGTACAAACTGGATCCGGGGGCAGCAGACCTGTTTGGGCAATGCGGCTGAGTGACTTGATCCTGGCTTCTAAAAATCTCTATGATCTTGGAGCAAAAAAGAGACCTCACAGACGGGCTCTGGATCACAGATGGGGAAACTGAGGTTTTAAATGTTGAGTCAGAACAGAAGGGCCCACAGCTGTTCCCGGTAGAGCTGGAGGGGAGCCCAGCATCCTGCGGCACCCCCATCTGGTGCTCATTTGGCCCCATGCTCTTTAGGAAGTGACTTCAGGTTAAATAAAAGGCGAACATCTGGAAGCCTTTAGACTTGAGGTGGGCTGGCGGGGCTGCGTCAACAGGCTGTGGGCTCCAGAAGACAGTTAAATCGGGCCTTGGAGGATGTGCAGGCTCTGACATGGAGCAGGGAGTGCTGTGGTCACGCTCTATCTGGCCCAAGCTATCCCAGTGCGCACACTGGCTTGCAAGGCCTGGACCTCTTGTTGCCGCTGTCTGAAGGGACGGCAGAACCTCTACTAAGGTTCCTTGTTCTTTTGCCTCCAGGTGTTGGTCTTCCAGGTGTGTACCCAGGCGGAGTGCTCCCGGGCACAGGTGAGAACGAGAAGGATGGACTGGGGATGTAGCTCAGCTGATACAGCGCTTGCTTAGCATGGGTTCCATCCTCAGCGTCCCATAAACCAGGTGTGGTGGTACATGCATTTAACTCCAGCACTTTGAAGGATGAGGCATAAGGATCTTAAGTTTGAGGTCAGCCAGGGCTACATAATGTGACCTGATTTCGAAAAACAAAAAGTGGGACTAAGGAGATGGCTCAGAGTTTAAGAGCACAGGCTGCTCTTCCAGAGGACCCTGGGTTCAATTCCTAGCACACATATGGTTGCTCACAACGGTCTGTTGACTCTTCTGTTCTCCATGCGTGCAGTGTACAGACATGCACCCAGGCTAAACACCATACACATAAAATAAAGATAATTTTTAAAGAGAGTAGGTTGGGGATGATTCAGTGGGTAGAGTACTTGCCTAGCATACACAAAGCCCTGGGTTCCACCCCAGGCACCTCCTAAACCAGATAGGGTGACACACTCTTGTACTGCCTGCTCGTGGAAGGTGGGACAGAGTTCAAGGTCATCCCTGAACAAGTGTTGGGCCAGCTTGAACTCTATCAGAAAGAGGGGGGGGGAGGAAGGAAGGAAGGAAGGAAGGAAGGAAGGAAGGAAGGAAGGAAGGAAGGAAGGAAGAAGTTGGGATCTACCCTCTTGCTCTCCCTCATAAAACTGAGACAAGCTGAGCCCAGTGGCTGTTTCCCTAAGTGTCCAAGTTCAACTTAATGAACATTGGGTCCTTGGCAACCGAGGTTAGCTTCCCCAGCCCCACCCAGTCCCTCACCCCAGGCCAACACCCTCATCACAGTCTTAAAACCGTCCTCAGAGGACAGATGGACTCCCTAGTGTAGCCAGCTTCTTCCCAAAAGTCCTGAGTCACCAGGCATTGGCACGCCCAGGAAATGTGCCCTCCAGGAGACCCCCTAAGAACTGTCCCTCACTTCTTTCCCTGCCAGGACGTACCTCCCCACCCAGCAAGGCCTCCTGAAATCCCCCAAAAGCCCAGATTCAGGGATTTGCTGACAGAGCACCCCTTCCTTCCTGATTGAGGTAGCCAAGCCCCAGGGGAGGCAGGAGAGGAGGGGAAAAATCGAGCAGGTTCCAATCCATTGTGAGGTAGCCACCAGAAGGCATGGCACACTGGCTGGGCCTCTCTGTGCTTTCTCCCATCCAAGTACTAACTAGCTCCACCCTACTTAGTTTAGCTTCTGCAATCAGACACATTCAGGGTGGTGTGGCTATAGATCTCTCTGTCCCTTTCCTCTTGGTCACGATGGATCTCTAACTTACAGCTGAGGTCCACCGAGGCTGAAATCAGGCACAGATGAGTTGGGATTAAGAGTCGAATCTTCCAGCCAGGCCTAGTGGCACAGGCCTGCTACCCCAGCCATTTGGAAGGCTGAGATAGGTGAATCAGAAGTTCAAGTCTGGCCTGGACAACTTAACCAGTCTGTTTCCAAAAGAAGAGCACTAGGGGTGGGGGCATGGCTTGGCATCCGAGTACCCACCTAGTCACTCTCCTAGTGAGGGGCTGGGGTGTGGCTCAGTGGTAAAGCCCCTGCCTAGAATCCTCCAGTGAGGGGCTGGGGTGTGGCTCAGTGGTAGAGCCCCTGCCTAGAATCCCCCAGTGAGGGGCTGGGGTGTGGCTCAGTGGTAGAGCCCCTGCCTAGAATCCCCCAGTGAGGGGCTGGAGTGTGCTCAGTGGTAGAGCCCCTGCCTAGAATCCCCCCAGTGAGGAGCTGGGGCATGACTTGGTGATAGAACAACTGCCTAGAATCCCCAGTGAAGGGTTTAGTGCATGTTTGTGACCCTAGATTCAATTCACAGCACTACCAAAATAATAAATAAATAAATAAATAAATAAATAAATAAATAAATAAATAAATAAATTTCTCTGAGCTTGAGCCACACAGGGGAAGGAAGTCCCCACCAGCTGGTCCTTGCTTTACTTGCCCTGTGAGCCAGTCATGCCTGTAATTGGCCATCAGTACAGAAACAGATTAGTTAATAGACCTAAGGTGGGCAGGGGTTGCCAAGCAGAGTTTCCCTTCTCTCACTGTCACCCATGTGTTTGCCCATCAGGAGCTCGGTTCCCAGGTGTGGGGGTACTCCCTGGAGTTCCCACTGGCACAGGAGTCAAGGCCAAAGCTCCAGGTATGGACAGCCAACTGTGCTGGGGGTCAGGGTAGGATCCTCTGTCAGCCGACAAGCTGTGCTGACCTGGGGTGTAAGGGATACCTTGGGATTCTAGGCTTATTTGGGGACTTATGTGGGGACAGGGAGGCACTTCTTATGTCCCAGCCCTGCTTCTACTGGCTAGGAAGAGCAGAATGCTGTTCAGAAAGCCCGAAGAGTAACCCTGAGTTAATCCCAAGGAGGCTGAGGCAAGAGGTTTGAAAGTTCAAGGCCAGACTGGGCCACTGTTTCAAATGCAAAGTAAAAAGAGGGCTGATGGGTAAGGCTCAGTAGTAGAGCACTTGCTTAGAAAGCCCTGTTGAGTCAGGTAGTGATAGTGTACACCTTTAATCCAGCATAAACAAAGGAATGGAGCCAGGGCTCTGTGCCCTGCACCCTCAGCACTGGGTTGCAGTGATAGCTCTTTCTCTTTGCAGGTGGAGGTGGTGCTTTTGCTGGAATCCCAGGTGAGTTGAAGCTGTTCTCCCTAGGTAAGCTAGACACCCAGAAACCTAGCCATGCCTGCCCCATCTCCCTCATGTCTCTTGCTGCAAGGCTTGATGAAGAGTTTAGCACACAAGTGTGTGGACCTAAACTCCATCCCCAGAACCCACATTCTAAAAATTAATATATATATATGATATATAAATATATAAGGGATAGATAGATAGATAGATAGATAGATAGCCAGGATTCAACCCAAAGTGTCATCAGTCCCAGGCCACCATGATCCCATAACCCGGTGGTTCTCAACCTGTGGGCCACAATTCCTTTGGGGGTTGAGCGACCCTTCCACAGGGGTCATTTATCAAATATCCTGCATATCAGATATTTGTGTTATGGTTCACAACAGCAGCAACATGACATTTATGAAGCAGTAATGAAAATATTTCTATGGCTGGGGGTCACCACAATGTGAGAAACTGAATTAAAGAGTCCCAGCGTTAGGAAGGCTGAGAACCACTGCTCTAAGCCAAACTCCATCGATGTGGATCCAAAATGAACCGAGATACCCAGCAGTGCCCTAAGGCAGCACAGAGGAGTGGAGGAGTGTGACTCTGGGCTCCTGCAAGTCCGTGGTTTGCCACTGGGTAGTGCTTATCTGACCCGTGACAAAGGAACAGTGAGGCCCTCTGTGCAGGATGGTTCCTGAGTGCCATGGGGAATAATTTCCCTCCATCTGAATATCATAGACTGACTGACAAGGGGTTGAAAAAGGAGCTGTTACCCCAAGGCCTGGGACTCTAATTTACTTTCTCTATTCTTGCAGGGGTTGGGCCCTTTGGGGGACAGCAGCCTGGTGTCCCACTGGGTTACCCCATCAAAGCACCAAAGCTGCCAGGTAAGCCAGAGTTGGGTTTCAAGATGCTTGGACCAGGATGGAGGGAGATGGTCCAGGGGGCAAGCACTTGCTGCACAAGTGTGTGTGTATGTATATATGTGTGTGTACATATATATAAATTTGTACACACACACACATATATATACAAATTTGTACACACACATAAACACACCCATCCATATCATCACTCCTTCTCTTCACCCATTCCTCTACATCCATTACTTCTTCTACCCTTTTATCTCCCATTATCCCGCCTTCCGCCTATCTATCCCGTTCCATTCATCTATCCATCACTTCTTCCTTATCCCAATTCATCTCTCCATCCATCCCTCCTCTCCTGCATCACACATCCATCCCTCCATCCACCCACATACCCTACCTACCCCTTCCTCCCACCCCTGTGCCTACCCTAACTATCCATCCATGCACTGATCTTTTATTCCATCCATCCCTTGCTCTGCTCATAGGTGGCTACGGACTGCCTTATACCAATGGGAAGTCACCCTATGGTAAGTAGGCCCTCATGGATTTGTGGTGTTCTGACTCTTTCCTGCTCTGTGGGCCTGGCAAGGGTACTGAGGCCCCAGCCGTGGGCCAAAAAATACACCCAGCTAGACTGGAGTAGGAGCAAGGTGCTACAATAAAAGTTCTCAAAGAACAAAGGCTGGCTCTGGGGACGTGGGCTAGCATTCAGTCCTGGCCTTATTGCTAATCACAACACCCTAAGCAAGCCATTATTTTCCTTCTCTAAGCTTCGGTGTCTTTGTAAAATGGGATGGCAGCCCCTACGCATGCTTGTATCTGTATACACTTTGGTTGTGTTGGGGGGAAACCCCAGATGAATGGAACAGGGGAGGGCAGAGTGTGACGTTTGTGTGAGTGACAACCACGGATCTTCTTCACAGGAGTGGCTGGTGCAGGGGGCAAGGCTGGCTACCCAACAGGGACAGGTAAGGGGGTAAAAAAAATCTCACCTGCTTACAGCCAAAGGAACACCAGTGCCTCCCCCCAGGCTCCAGGGACTATCCCAAACACAAGCTTACCCATCTTGCATGAAGACCTTGGGCCAAGCCGAGACTCTAATCTGGGTCGGGGCAGCTCTTTGGCCTTTACTAGCTATGAAGTCCCCAGCTACATCTGGGTGTCTGTGGGGCTGGGAGCATGGGACTCTGGAGATACCTAGACATCAGCACCATGTTTAGTGTTCCCTCATCTCCCCTCTTCCAGGGGTTGGATCACAGGCGGCAGCGGCAGCAGCTAAAGCAGCGAAGTACGGTGAGTACACTGGAGTCCTTGCCAGCTTCCAGGCCCCCACCTCCCCCATCCTGCGATGGTCAGAAGAATCACAAGCCAGATGGTTTCCGTGTCCCCTTCTTATCCCCTTTCAACAAGACCCATACATATGGCTCGCCCTCCTTCTCCCCTCTATCCATCTCTCTACCTGTCCCTCCATATCTCCCTCCCTTCCCTCATCCATTCATACCCTACTCACCCATCAACCCCTCTGTTCTTCAATCACTTTTCTCCACCCATTCATCCGTCCATCCTTCTCTCTAGCTACACCTCCCTCTTTTCTTTATCCCACCATCCATCCATCCATCCATCCATCCATCCATCCATGTATCCCTTCACCTTTCTTCTAGCATCTCTCCTTATCCATCCCTGTATCGTTCCTCCTCTCCCTCCCTCCTTTAACCTTCCTCCATCCCCTATTCTTCCTCACTCTATCCATCCATCCACCCATCTAACCTTTGCTTTCTTTTCCCTCCATCCACCCATCGATCTCCTATTTATTTATCTATCCTACCCATCTTCCTCCCACACCTATCCCTTCCCTAACGACACACACACACACACACACACACACACACACACACACACACATATATATATATATATATATATATATATATATTCGCACCCATCTCTCCATCCAGCCATCTCTCTTATCCATTCACCTACCCATCCTCTACCCACTCTATGCCTCCTTTTATCCCTCCCCGAGCCTTCCTCTCTCCATCCCCACATCCTTCCTTTCCTTCATCCATCACCCCTTTCTCCACCCGCCTATCTCAGGGGCTGCGGACAAAGCTCCACGAGCCATTATTTCTCTGCAGGGAAGCTGAGAAAAGGTTATTGGAGAAAGTGACCTGTCATTCAAGGCCTTAGCACACAGGGAGAGTTTGCCGTGTGGGTCAGACAGAAAGAACCGAGGGTGAGGACTCAGCATTTAGAAGGGCGCGACAGGGACGTTGAAAGTTTGAGGCCTCCCTTTGCTACATAGCAAGTTTGAGGCTATCCTGAGCTACACGAGGCCCTTCTCAAAACAAAAACAAGAGATGAAGAAGGCAGCAGAGCATAAAAGACGAGTGTCTTGGTGATTGGAGAGAGAAATAGTGGCAGTATCTGTAGAAGAATGTTTTAATGTTATACATCCATTTCACATACAAAAATGTAACTCCCCGCCATCCACACAATCCCTGGGACAGCCTAGCTGTGAATATGACATGGTGGGAGTGTGGTGTGGTGGTGCCATGTCCTTGCAATAGACAGAACGGGCATCTTCTCCCTCTTCAGATAGAGGCCAGCTCACTAGAAAGCCTTTCTCCCCTGTCCCCAGCCCAGGAGGCCTTCCTGTTTCCAGGTCAGGGGCAGGAGGGTAGGACAGAGTTAGAGGAAGAACTGACCCTGCCTTGCAGAGGCCCCCGGGCTTTTCTCCAGGCACAGCAGCCCTTTGGTGGATCAGGCTTGGTGGGAATAGCTGGGATATGGGAGCTGGAGAGCCTGGAGAGAGGGGCTGCCAGAGCCGGGCAGCCAGACACTTGGATTATGAATTTGGCTGAGTCTTCGGAACACAGGGAAAGGAAGCCTTCAGCATTCCTTTGGGGGCCCCTCTGGCCCAAGGAACGGAGCTTGTGGTTTCTCAGTATGTAGGAGTGATTAGAGAGGGGTTTGTCTGTGAACATCGGACTCCCTTAATAGGCGTGTGGAAATGGACACTTTGGGGGAAAACCCAAGAACCCTGGGGTAGGAACCTTCCCAAGCAAGCCCATGTGGACATGCTGAGGCTTGTTCCTGGGTGAGCGAATGGTGGGTAAAAAGCCAGCACCCCGCCTGGAAGCCGTGGCAACAGGACTGAGAGTTCAAGGCCAGCCTGGGCTACCTAGTTGAGATCCTGTCTCATAAAAGAGCAGGCAGAAGGGGGCCTAAGGAGATAACCCAGTTGGTACATGCTTGCCACACAAGCACGAGGACCCGAGTCCCGTGCCCCATAATCCACATTAGAAAGGCAGACGAGGTGGCACATATCCGTGATCGTAGCACTGGAGTCACCATGGTTAAAGTGTGTGCTTTGTAAGCATGAGGACTGGAGTCTGGGTCCCCCAGAAACCCACATAGGTGACCCATCTATAATTCCAGCCTTGGAAGGCAGAGGTGGGGAATTCCTCAGAGTCAAGCAGGCTAGTAAGGCGAGCCATATTGATTGGGAGAGCCCACCTCTTTATTTATTAAATAAAGTGATGGAACACCGAGGATGAGTCCCGGAAATCAGCCTTGGGCCTCCACATGCATGCACGGACAGATGCGTGAACACCCACGTGTATGTGCTCCCACATGCATGGAAAAACATGCATATCCACATACATGGGCATGCATGTGAGAAAGGGAAAAAGAAAAAAGTTCCTGAGACAGTGTCCTCAAAATTAACCTCTGGCCTTGACACGCGTGTACATATACAAGTACACTCATGCGCGCGCACACACACACACACACACACACAATATGCTGGCACCCCTGGAGCCTTCCTTTCTGGCCTCAGAAGTCTGGGGAGCCACATGGTGCCATCCCTGTCCCAACAGGTGCTGGAGGAGCTGGAGTCCTTCCTGGTGTTGGAGGGGCTGGCATTCCTGGTGGTGCTGGTGCAATTCCTGGGATTGGAGGCATTGCAGGTAATGCTTCTCCCAGCTGGAGGGTGGAGGAGTCCTTGAGGAGCCACCAGGGCACAACCTTACCCTCTGTGCCCATCTTTTCAGGCGCTGGGACTCCCGCAGCAGCTGCTGCTGCAAAGGCTGCTGCTAAGGCTGCTAAGTATGGTGAGTGTCCCCCCAGAAGCAGCAGGTTGGGGCTCTGCATGGACACTGGAACTCCATGAGGAGGGGTAGACTTTGCCTCTGATCACCTTGGGGCACTCTGACCACCCCAGAGGGAGGCTTTTGCCCACCCTGGTTGCTTTACCTGGAAGGCAGCTCCTGTTCTGCATGGACTTGGCAGGGGAAGAGATACTACCATACATAACCTGCCTAGAACCCCCAGTGAGGGGCTGGGGTGTGGCTCAGTGGTAGAGCCCCTGCCTAGAATCCCCCAGTGAGGGGCTGGAGACATTACTCAGTAGGAGAGTGGTAGTATATGCAAAGTCCTGGTTTCAATTCCCAATACTGCAAAATAAAACATGATAACAAAAGAACAAAAACAAAACAAACAAACAAAAACTCACAGCCTAGGTGCCTACAACAGATATTTTGATTTTGCCTTGGAACTGATCATGTTCTCCCAGCTACATATCCAAACTAGAGGTCTCTCTGGGCTCCATCTTAGTCCACCCCTACCTCTCTGATGAGTTGGATCCTTGTAGAGGAATCACCAACCCATCTGCATGTGATCCTGTACTCAGGATAGACTGTGTGGTCCCAAAGCTGACCTATACATCTGCCCTGGGAGGCCTACAGAGGTTCTCACAAGGCTTAGTCTGAGACAGTCCTCTTTCCATCTACAGGAGCTGCTGGAGGCTTAGTACCTGGTGGACCAGGAGTTAGGGTCCCAGGTGTTGGAATCCCAGGTGTTGGGATCCCAGGTGTTGGTGGTATTCCAGGTGTTGGTGGCATCCCAGGTGTTGGTGGCATCCCAGGTGTTGGTGGCATCCCAGGTGTTGGTGGCATCCCAGGTGTTGGTGGCATCCCAGGTGTTGGGGGCCCAGGCATTGTGGGTGGACCCGGTAAGTTGGGCTGTGTGTGTGTGTGTGTGTGTGTGTGTGTGTGTGTGTGTGTGTGTGTGTAAGCAATGTAGAATATTGCCAAGACTTTGGCTGACCCCTTAGTCTTCTTCTTCATTCATCTATACATATTCTTGACCAAATCCAATCCCATCCTCTTTGGACTATAACAACTTTCTAACTAGCTTCCAGCAACAGCAGCATCTCCAGCTTCCCTTTTAATTGACAGAAAGCTGCGGAGGCAGGAACCATGCCTTTTGTGAATATGGCCCCACCCTTAGCTAAGTAGGTACTCAGAAAATGGTATATAGATGAGTAAGTGGATAGATTGGTAAATGGTCAAGTGTGTGGCCATAGAAGTGATCAAGTAGATGAGCAGCTAAACTAACCAATGTGAGCACAGTATGAATAGATGCGAGAATTGGTGAATACAGGGACTAAGAGTAGTTGGGAAGATGAATTAGTAGATGAAAAAAACAGATGAGTATGCAGGTAGGAAGCTACATAAGTGCTTAGAAGAATGGGTGTGTGGATACATGGGTGCATGCATGGATGGTTGCATGGGTGCATGGGTAGGTGCATGGCTAAAATGGATGAATAGACAGGCAGACCGCTAGACAAGTTGATGGGTAGATGGGCAGGTGGGCATGTAAGATATTGATAGATGGACAGTGGGATGGACAGACAGGGTGGGTAAGCTGATAGGTAGATGGGTGCATAATGGATAACTGAGTGATAGGTTATGAGTTATCATCCATTCATTCCTCCATCCTCCCATCTAGCCATATATCCATGCATACATTCTCCCATCCATTTATCTGTCTTATCCACCAATCTACAAAAGGACAAAGAGCTGGCGGGTGGGTGGATGGACGGCAATCTAAGGACATACAGCAAATGGAGAGACAGAGACAGGATAGAAGATGAATGGGTGAATGGACAAATACCTCTACAGATAACAAAAAAGATGGAGTAACAGACAGGTAGGCAGAGGGATATACAGTGACCATCTCTCCTCCATTCTCTCCTGAGAATTCTGTCCCCCTTGATCTCTCCAGGGGCTGTGTCACCAGCTGCTGCTGCTAAAGCTGCTGCCAAAGCTGCCAAATACGGTGAGTGCCCTGACCATCCCTGCTCTGGCTCCTGCTTGCCAGAGTAAAAGCCTTTCATCCTCTTGCTCCAAAGAAAGCAACTTGCTCGGGGAAAGCCCCAGACAGAGCTACCTGGAACCATTGGACCCCAGGATCAATTGTATCTCTCCAATTGTCTCCCACCATGAAGCCATACTGCTGAGTGATGGACCCATCCCAGAATGACATTCCCAGTCCATATAGAGTCCCTACCCTTCCATGCTCTGGCCAAAGTCCTCTCAAAGGGCAGAAGTAAATCCACTCACTTCTCCATAACAAAGCAATGCTTTCCCACATATCCAGGGAAGAGAACCAGGCAAGACTCCATGAAGGAGACTGATCAGGGACCCCACGAATCCCAGTTTCTTGTCCTTAAGGACCAACTTAAAGGAAGCACGCATCACATCCTTTTTCCCAGCCAATGAGCATTCTTCCAGAGTTCGCCCAGCCTCACAGGGGTCTCTTTTAATTGGATTCTTTCTCTTCTACAGGAGCCAGAGGTGGAGTTGGCATTCCAACATATGGAGTTGGTGCTGGGGGCTTTCCTGGCTATGGTGTTGGAGCCGGAGCCGGACTCGGAGGTATCCTTCCCCATGAGCTTATCTCTGAGTCTTGCAGGGAGTTGGGGAGTAGATGTGGGTTTTGGTGTGCTAGGGAAGAGAGAGATAAGCATGATAGCCTTTAGTAGATGGGAAAGCTGTGGTCCTTGCTCAGCAGCAATCCAGGCAAAAGACCACCCATCCATCCATTTCTCTGTCCATCTATCAGTTCATCCATTCATCTCTGTCTTGTCCAACTATCTATCAATCCATTATCCATCCACTCATCTATTTATCCATCCATCTACCCATTAACCTATTGTATTTTCATCCATTAATCCATCTACCTAGTCATCTCATTTATCCACACATCTATGCATCATTCACCTCCTATTTATCCATATATCTATCCAAGTGTATGCACATACATCTGTCCAGCCATCTGTGTATCCATCCATTTATCTACCCATATACCCATCTGTATATCCATCCACCAATCTATACATCCATTCGTCTATCCATTTACCTATCTGTCCATCAATCCATTCACACACCCATCCATCCATCTTTCTAACTACGTACCTACTCCCCTGCCTCCCTGACCACCTGTCTTCCCACTGTCCCATTCTTCTAACCCTTCTATCCATGTACCCACCTGTTTTTCTCTTTTCCTAGCAGGTGCAGGCCAAGCAGCTGCTGCTGCTGCCAAAGCTGCTAAATACGGTGAGTAAATTTGCCATGTCTGATGACATTCTCTCTGTGGAACTCAGGCTCTGAGCAAGGGCAGAGCAGCCTCACCCTTGGGCCTTCAGGGCAAAGATGAAAACCCACAGCCCCCATCTGCCTTCTAAGCCATGCCCAACTCTTCCACCTTTTCCATTTGCCATTAAGATTATTGGCACCGCCGGTTGTGGTGACGCATGCCAGTAGGATTTGCTAAAGGAGGCAGAAGCAGGAGGATCACGAGTTCAAGGCTACACATTAAAAAAAAAAAAAAAAAGACTGTTGGTACCTTGTTTACTAGCTCACTCCAAAAGAGTGAGTTGGAGATGCTGGACAATCCTGCCTCCTACCTCCCTCTTCATTTATCCATGCACACAAACATACATATGTATATGTGTATATATATGCACATGTGATTGGGTGGATGGTGGTGGATAAATGGATGGAAGGATGGATGGATGGATGGATGGATGGATGGATGGATGGATGGATGGATGGAACACAGGTGTTTATGCTTCTCTCCACCAGGTGCTGGAGGAGCCGGAGGCCTGGGAGGCCTGGTGCCAGGTGTAGGAGCAGGTGGAGTACCAGGAGCAATACCAGGTGTACCAGGCACTGGTGGAGTGCCAGGTGAGCTGTGTTCCCCCATCCTGAGATGGGTTTGTATTGTCTTATGGAAGACGTTTGGGACTTGACATTTTACAGATAGGAAAACTGACCCCAAAGATGAGTGGGAAGAGGGGACAGTTTCCCCAAAAGTAGTTGAGTGGAGAGGAACATTCTGTAGGGACCCGGTTGCTCTCTGGAAAGCCTCTTCCTGCCTGGGGAGACTCAGCCAGCTCTGAAGATCCCCATGTAACCCAGAGTTGAGTGACCTGCCTTTTACTCTGAGGAGTTTCTAGTTTCTTATCAACAGAGGACCCTTCATTCAGGTGACATTAGGTCCTTTCCCATCCACCAATCAGAGATAAGAGAAAGATGATTTTAAAAACTTGGCATTCAGGACAGCCTTTTTAGTTGTTGTTTTCCCATTGGAAGATTTTGCTTCCGTATCCTTCCCGCCACACCCAGGAGAAAACTGCCCTTCTGTATTTTTTACAGAAAGGAGCTAGGGCTGGGAGGTGCCTGAGTAATAGAGCGCTTGCTGAACGTGCAGAAGAACCTGGGTTCATTCCCAGTATTGCAAAGAAAGAAGGGATACTCAGTAGATAGAGGCACTTGCAGCCAAGCCTGACAACCTGAGTTCAAATCCTAAAACCCCACATGCTAAAATGAGAGAAATGACTCCCATAATTGCCTTCTAACCCCCAAATGTGTGCTGGGTGCACGCGAACATGCACACCTAAATAAGTAAATGAACATGAATTTTAAAAGGCACAAGAAAGGATGCTTGGGAGATGGTACCGGGATAGAAGCATCTGCGTTGCAGTTAGTGTAGGGACCAGAGGTTGAATCCCCCAGAAATTACATAAAAGCCAGTGGACATGGTAGCCTGCCTGTAATCTTAGCATATGGGAGGGAGAGATGGGGACTCCCCAGAGCAAGTTGGCTAGCTAGAACAGCTGAAACAGTGAGCTCTGGGTTCAGCGGAAGATGCTGCCTCAAAGTACAATGTGGGATAAGAAAGAAGACAAGGATAGCCAGGCAGGGTGACACACACTTTTAGTCCCATCACTCAGGAGGCAGAAGTAGGCAGATCTCGGAGTCTGAGGCTAGCCTGGTCTACAAAGCAAGTTCCAGGGTAGCTTGGCCGTTACACAGAGAAACCCTGTTGTGAAAACCAGCAAGAAAGGAAGGAAGGGAGAAAAGGAGAGAGGGAGGGAGGGAGGGAGGACCTCTGTGAATGGTGTGATTCCTGTACTATTTATAGAAAAAAAAACGGTTAGAAATCAAATTTTCTAAAACAAATCTGTATATTCAATACTCCCTTAGCTAAATCCCACCCAAAAAAATTGTAAATACGTGTGTGCGCATGTGTTTAAAAATAAATAAAACATGAGGAAGGGGTCATTTCCTACAATAGCTTGAGATACAGGTTCTGCTAGGAATTTTTTACTTAAGAGCATCCCAAACAGGGCTGGGATCCCATAGGCTCAGAGCTGCCTCTCAGCTCTTTACTGAAGCCCAAGCAAAACAGGGGCATGGCCAGGTGCCCTGCAGAGGGCATCAGCAGCACTATGCCTGAAGCCCGGGTCACCCACCTCGGCATCCTTCCCTGTCTCCAGGGTCAGGCGTGGTACCCAGAGAGGGATACCCATGGGTGGACTCTGGAAGGGATGGGTAACAATGAGGAGGGGTATTGGGTATCATCTTATACTCCATTTATCCAAATAGGAGCAGGTACCCCTGCAGCTGCAGCCGCTGCCGCTGCTGCCAAGGCAGCCGCCAAAGCAGGCCAGTATGGTAAGTTGTCCCCATCTGTATCTGATCTTTGACCCCAGACCATAGCCTTCTCACATCTCCTGCTGAGGAGCTAAGGGTGATCTTGAACTCCTATTCCTCCTGCCTCTCCATCTCATATGCTGGGATTCCAGGCATGTGCCTTTCCATGCTTTGTGTATGCAGTGCTGGGGGCTAGAACCCAGGGCTTCCTGCACTCTATCAACTGAGCCACACCCCAAGCTTTTAGCTTGCCTGCTCCCCTATAGTAATATAGGTCTGCCAACACCTCCATGGCCTTGCCCTATGCTGAAAGCTCCTTATACCCCAAGTCTAACTATGGCTGGTCCTCTTCTCAGTCTCAAGCTAGAGTCCAGCCTTATCTGCTTGAGGGGCTGCATTGCTCCTGCTTTCTCTTGATAGAGATCAAGTTGATCCTTAGAGTCCCAAGAATGTATACATTTCCTGAATATGATTAACGGTGGATGCTCTACTTGTAGGAGTTAAGCAGGGGTCCAGTCATATGCTGGGGCAGGGGCTTGGTAAAATTTGGCCTTAATGAATTTGGTAGCCAGGCCTAGTGGTACTGGTTTGTAATATCAGCTACTCAGAGAGCTGAGCAAGGACATTGAAAGTTCAAGGCCAGCCTGAGAAATCTAGTGAGACCCTGTCTCAAAGTAAATAATAAAATAGTGATGAAAAATCTGGGACCTTTTTACCCTTAGTCATAGAGCCCCTGCCTAGAATCCCCCAGTGAGGGGCTGGGGTGTGGCTCAGTGGTAAAACACTTGGATAGCATGTTCAAGGCCTCCCATCCATTCTCCAATACTAAAAAAGGAAAAAGGAAAACTAACAAACAACCAAAAAAAAAAAAAAAACAACCCTGTTTGTCCTCTGTCATCCTCAAGCCTCCAAGGTGCCCCTGTCCTTCAAAAGGTTACAAACTACTAAATTTACATCTGACTTTTATTACATAGGAGCAAAAAGAGGCCCTGCAAGGGATAGTATCTGCCCCAAGATCACACAGCAAGTCTTTGCCAGGGCTGAGAAGAGAACCCACAGCTCCTAACTCCTAGCTGTGTGCTCTTTCTTCGGCTCCTGCCTTCTTTGTTTGGGCTTTGATTATAGCTAAACTACACGATTATAGAAACTACTCCCTCTCTTGTAGGTTTGGGCCCTGGCGTTGGTGGGGTTCCTGGCGGAGTTGGTGTTGGTGGAGTTCCTGGCGGAGTTGGTGTTGGTGGGGTTCCTGGCGGAGTTGGTGTTGGTGGGGTTCCCGGCGGAGTTGGCCCTGGTGGTGTTACTGGCATTGGAGCTGGTCCCGGCATTGGCCTTGTACCTGGTGGTATTGGAGGTGAGCTGTGGTGGGTGAGTGGGTCCAAGAGTTCCCTGGAACCTCCACGAGTACCACCTTGAATGTCCTTTCTCTCTCTTCAGGAGCAGGGACGCCAGCTGCCGCCAAGTCTGCTGCTAAGGCAGCCGCCAAAGCCCAGTACAGTAAGTACATTGTGACTGCCCTCTCCTGTCCCCACCTACCTGGCCAGGACACACTGCCCAAGCACTGCCACAGGAAACAACCTTGCAGATACATCCTTACCATCTTTAGCTCCCCATGGTTCCTAGAACAGGGTGCAGAAGCTACATAGTGAGAACCTGTCTCAAAAATAAATAATAATAATAATAAAAACACGTGGACTCTGGGGTGAGTTAGTAGAGGAGGACCAGGTTGGGTAGGAGGCTGCCACTGCCTCGGGGCCCCCTTTCTTTGGGGCCTGACTCAGCTCCTGAGCCTGAGCAGCACTACAGGGGCACAGGCCTACTATCTACAAACACTTCCTACCTCTTTTCTGCAGGGGCTGCTGCCGGACTTGGGGCTGGTGTCCCTGGATTTGGGGCAGGTGCTGGTGTCCCTGGATTTGGGGCAGGTGCTGGTGTCCCCGGATTTGGGGCAGGTGCTGGTGTCCCCGGATTTGGGGCTGGAGCAGGTAAGGAAAATTCTAGAAATTGGATAGAAAGTGTCCTTAAGCTCAGAGAAAGAGGGCCTGCCTCCTCCCAGGACTTTGTCCCTGTGTCTCCACACAGCATCCATTAGATTTTCCTAAGCAGGCAAAAGCAAATGGGTCCTAGGTAGATAAGGCAGGCCTGTGATCTAAGACACTCAGGAGATGGAGACTGAGGTTTACAAGTCCAAGGACAACCTACTCTAAAGAAAGCCTGCATAACTTTGTGAGGCGCTATCTTTGATTGATTGATTGATTGATTGATTGTTTGATTGATATAAACAAGGGCTAAAACTGCAGCTCAGTGGTAGAGCATCTTCCTAGAATTTCTCAATAAGAGGTTGGCCAGGTGGCTCAGGAGTAGAACACCTGCCTAACACAGGTGAGGTCCTGGGTTTCATTTCTAGTAACAAGAGGAGGTGGAGCAAGTCGGATAATAGATGAGGGACAGACTAGCCAAGCAATGCCAGGGTATGAGATTCTAGAGGGAGGCATAAGAAGGCTGCAGCCTGACCAAAAGCCCCCTAACACCCACAGACAAGAAGGTAAAAAGTCTCTTCCTCTGGGCCAGATAGCTTTCCAGAAGACCCAGGACAGTGCTTCTCAACCTGTGGGCCACAACCCCTTTGGCAAATCTCTATCTTCAAAACTATTTACATTGCGATTCCTAACAGTAGCAACATTACAGTTATGAAGTAGCAATGAAATAGTCTTATGATTGCGGGGTGACCGCAACATGAGGAACTGTATTCAAGGATGGTTGGGAACCCCTGCTCTAGGTAAAGGGGACCACCAGGAATCTCATCTGAGCCTCACTCTGTGCCCAGCCTCAGGCATGCAGTGGTGGGCATGAAGCAGGGGACAAGAAGGGAAAAGGCACGAGCTACCCCTCCAGGAGTCCTGGGTGAACAACGTCAAGGCTAAATACTAGAGCCCTGCACTTGCAAGTAGGGCCTCCTGACTGGAGTGCCATGGAGTTTCAGGGCTTTAGAAGAAACATGATCTAAGTAGAGGAAGTCAGAGCAGGCTTTCTGGAAGAGGCAGCAGCACCCCCAGGTTACAGAGCTCAGCAGCTGACCTCTCTTTCCCTTTTCCCGCAGTCCCTGGATCCCTGGCTGCATCCAAAGCTGCTAAATACGGTGAGTGTGGCATGCCACCTGGTCCCCTTGTCGCCCCACCAGCCCTTGACAGAATAGGACTGAGGTGCTCAGCACAGAGAAAGGCTAGCTAGGAGACATCTGAATGACGGTCGCAGACCTGACGCCTACCTACTGACCCCTGTGTCAGTCACCTGTCAGTGGCTGGCATGCCAGTAAACACCTATAATCCCTGCTCTTGGAAAGGGGAGGCAGGAGGTCACCCTTGGCTACACGGAGAGTTCAAGGCCAACCTAAGCTATAGGAAACCCTGTGTCATTCACAACAGCTATCATGCCTCCAAACCTCACTAAAACACTGACAGTTTTCTTGGTGCAGGGGGAGGCTTATAGCTGTTGGTCCCACAAGGCTCGGCAGTGTCAGCCTCCGCTCCACCCTTTGGCCTGTGGAGTTGTGAATACTCCTTCCTTGAGCAGGCATCCCCAGACCTCCTCCCTCCTTTCTTGCCAGCGTGACTTTGCCTAACACCCGCCAGCCTGGAAGACGTGGCAGACCTGCCTGCCTTGCCACTTGGCACTCTGGCCAGACCCACACTGTCTGTGACCCCCACATTCCTGGCCTCCTCAAGAGCCAGGCAGGGGGGCCTCTACCAGGGATGCGCCAACTGGCTACAGTTTGTCCACTTGAGGCCAGTTTCCACCTCGGAAAATCCCATTCCTCAGCTACACATGCACTCGCACACACACCACTCACACACACCACACACACACAGCCCCTGGTTACTCACAGCTTTCTCTCAAGTTCCTTGCTGGCTGCTCTTGGCCCTAGTCAACAGACATTGCCAGGAAAATACACCAAGGACTCCCTGGAAGAGCAGCCATCGAGTCATCTGCCTTAGGACCTTGAACACAGCGTTCTTGTGTATGTTCAAAACCTCTCCTTGGCCTCAACCTTCTCATCTGCAAAACTGGTATGACTGCCGGGCATGGTGGATCATACCTGTGAGGCCAGCATTTTGAAGGCTGAGGCAGGAGCATCTCAAGTTCAAAGACAGCATGGGCTAAATGGGGAGAGCCTGTCTCAGAAAATCAATAGAGAGATAAGTGCATGGCTCAGAGGTAGAGCACCTGACTAGAACCCCCAGTGAGGGGCTGGGGTGTGGCTCAGTGGTAGAGCCCCTGCCTAGAGTCCCCCACAAAGGGCAGAAGACCTGTCTTAGTGGGAGAGTGCTTGCCTAGACTCCTCTAGTGAGAGCCTGGAGGTGTGACTCAAGAGTAGAGAGGGCTTGCCTAGAATCCCACAGGCCTCTGTTATGCCTTATGGCCCTAAGGCATGAACACATCTTTCTGACATAGGGGACTGAAGGCAGACATGTTGGCACAGACCTGTCACCCCTGCAGTCACGAGGTTGAGATAGGACAGGTAGAGCATGAGTTCAAGGCCAGTCTCTGCCACTTGGTGAGATCCTGTCTCACTAGGAAAAAAGAAAAAAAGATAAAAAGGATCCAGGCAGCAGTTGCACACACCTTTAATCCCAGAACTCAAAAGGTGGACATAGGTAGATCTCTGTGAGTTTGTGGCCAGTCTGGTCTACAGAATGAGTTACAGGACAGTCAGTGCTATGTATGTTTGTATGTACACACACACACACACACACACACACACACACACACACACCTGTCTGGAAAAACAAAAACAAATAAATAAAGCCAAGGTCAAAAGGAAAAAGTTCCAGACATCAGAGCTCATGCCTAGAAATCCCAGCACTTGGAAGGTGGAGGCAGGGAAATCAGTTCAAAGTCAGTCTTCAGCCACAGAGAAGCCCAAAGCCAACCTGAGCTCTAAGTAACCTGGTCTCAAATCAACAAAGATATGGGCACTGACCCTCAGTCCTCTCCACAGGAGCAGCGGGAGCTGGTGGCCTTGGAGGTGCTGGAGGTCTTGGAGGTGCTGGTGGCCTCGGAGGGCCTGGGGGTCTCGGTGGGGCTGGTGTTCCAGGTGGTGTAGCAGGTATGTTTTTGCTCTCCCAACAATGAACTGGCTGGGGATGGAGACTGAGACCCCTGAAGCAGTCCCTCCTTGAGTCCCTCTGTGTCCCCAGGAGCTGCACCTGTTGCTGCTGCTGCCGCCAAGGCTGCAGCCAAGGCTGCCCAGTATGGTGAGTAAGAATTCAGCCTCCCTGGCCTATATTTGAACCCTTAGGGCCCGGCCATTTCCTGGTCATTAGGTACCCCAGAAGTGACCTGGGAGCTCAGGGATTCCCTTGGCAACAGGGCCTAATTATAAGCTTCTGACCAGTGTGTGTAATGCATGGGTCTCTCCCCAGGTCTTGGTGGAGCTGGTGGACTAGGAGCTGGTGGACTGGGAGCCGGTGGACTGGGGGCCGGTGGACTGGGGGCCGGTGGACTGGGAGCCGGTGGACTGGGGGCTGGTGGAGCAATCCCTGGTGCTGCAGGCCTTGGAGGTAAGGAGTGAATGAGGTATCTGAGCGGGAGAAAGATATACATACTGAAGACAAGTGAGGACAAACACCTGTCATTCCAGCACTGGGGAGGCTAGGGTGGGAGGATCATTAGTTGGAGGCTAACCTGGGCTACACAGGTCAGCCTAGGCTATATTAGACCCTACTTGAAACAAAGGGGTAAAAAGCTTAAGCAGGGAAGAGCCAGGTCTGCCCATTGACATAGAGGTACCAAAACCCATCTTTTCTATTGTTCAATCCACGAACTACCACAGGTGAGGGCTCATTAGCATAACGATGGTCAGACCCATTTCTCAGACAAGAAAAGTCAAAGACTGGAGAGGAATGACATCCCCAAAATCTCTACCACCATGGTGGATCTCTCTCTCTCTCTCTCTCTCTCTCTCTCTCTCTCTCTCTCTCTCTCTCTCCCCCCCCCCCCTGTGTCTCCTACCTACATAAGCCTTATGCTTAATATAAACTACTGGAGGTCTGGGGAGGTAGTTCAGTGGTAGAGCACCTGCCTAGAATCCCCCAGTGAGGGGCTGGGGTGTGGCTCAGTGGTAGAGCCCCTGCCTAGAATCCCCCAGTGAGGGGCTGGGGTGTGGCTCGGTGGTAAAGTGCTTGCCTAGACTCCCCTACTAGTAAGTGGCCAGAAGCATTGTTCAATAGTAGAACACTTGCATAGCGTGTGTGAGACCCTGGATTCCATCTCTAGCGTGCGCACGCACACACACACACATACATGAGGCTATTAGAATGATGGGTGTGTGAAGGAGGAGAGATGATGGAATGGTGGGATAAGGGAGGCCATGTCATGGGCAGATGCTGATGACTAGATTAGCTAAGACGGCCTGAGTGGCAGGGAGAGGTGGCTTTCCTGAGCCCTCCTGTGTCTGTTTCCCCTAGGTGTATCCCCAGCTGCAGCTGCTAAAGCAGCCAAATACGGTGAGTTTCCTCCATGCCCGCCCCCTCCCCAACACAGGTTTTTACCCCCATCACCATCACCCACACCTGCCCAGTTCATGGTACTCCCAAAAGGTCTTATCCAAGATGTCATCCCCACCACCCTGACACCCCTCTGTCCTCTCCTCAGGTGCTGCTGGCCTCGGAGGCGTCCTAGGAGCCAGGCCATTCCCAGGTGGAGGTATGACCAGCTCTACTGTTGTTCTTAGCTCTGCCTGGCTCTAGGAAACAAACAACAGGGTCCCAGACATCGAATTCACATGAGGGCCCAGGGTCAGAGATGGACAAATCACTCTAGGTCAGGAAACCAATGGGGCAGAGAAAGTGCAATCCCCACGAGCTGAGGATAGTACAACCAAGCTCATAACAAAGGCACAAGACACCACACAGGCAGATGAGACAAGGACAAGTTTAATCAAGAAAGTGACTTCCAGGCTCAGTAAAGCACTCACCCTCTCACTGAGTAGGCATGAAGACCTGAGTTCAATCCCCCATCACGGACATAAAATTTGTGAGCTGGGAAGGCAGTGAGTGACTGGAGGATCCCTGGGACTTGCTGGTCCAGCTAGTTTTGCCAAACTGGTGAACAGAAAGAAGGGTTAGTGAGAGACCCTGCCTCAGAGTGAAAGGTAGAGAGCAAACACACACGCACATGCACACACATACTCACACGCACGCATGCATGCACCACAAAGAATGTGGCTCCTGTAGGGCATGGCAATGGGAAGGAGCTGGTTCCAGGCATCAAGGCCAGGTGGCAAGGCCAGAACGTGGCCTGACACTATTCACTATTCATCCCCAACCCCAAATCTCTCCTGCAGGAGTGGCAGCAAGACCTGGCTTTGGACTTTCTCCTATTTACCCAGGTATGCCCAAGCGTCCTGCCCTGGGGCCCTGTCCTGGCTCTGCCAGGCCCTTTGCTCTCCTCTGCTCCATTCGCTTAGGAGAGTTGAGCTAATGTCTGCAGGAGACCCCAAGAGGAGGCCAGACCCCGATCTAACCTAAGGACACTTCTCAGGACAGGGGACACTACACCAGCTTTTCTAAAGCATCTTTCGCCTCTCTTGAGGTCCCTGGGAGTCGAGTAGTTTCCCTATCATACTTCTCCTGAGGTAAACTGAGGCTCAAAGACCGCTAAACACTGTTCCAAGGTCACACAGTGAGCAAAGATAGAGCTAAAGACTCCTGCTACCCAAGCCCAGGACTTGACCCTTCTTGTGTTACGTGCTCCAATCAGGGAGGGCATGGGGGGCTCCCAGAAGTGTGCCCACACTGACAGCTCTTCTTACTTCATAGGTGGTGGTGCTGGGGGCCTGGGAGTTGGTGGTGAGTCTGCAGTAAAAAGATATAAACTAGCCATGTTGGTGGAAGGAATCTTGGCTCTGGCGGGAAAGGGGGAGGTGCAGATGGGAGCAAAACAGAAGGATCAAAGTTCAAGACTAGCTTGGGATACAGAGAGAGTTGCAGACAACTTGATCAACTTAGCAAAACTCTGTCTCAAAGTTTTTTATAAACAATTTTTTTTTGTTTTGTTTTTCAAGACAGGGTTTCTCTGTAGCCTGTCCTGGAACTAGCTCTTGTAGACCAGGATGACCTCGAACTCATAAAGACTTTTTAAAGGGCTGGTGATGTAAATCAATAATAGAGTAGGTGCTTAAAATCGCCTCATAAGAGGCTGGGACCATTACTTAGTGATAGAACACCAGCCTAGAATCTCCCAATGAGGAGAAAGGGCATGGCTCCATGGTAGAGCACCTGCCTAGAATCTCCCAGTGAGGGGCTGGGGTGTGGCAAAGTAGTAGAGCCCCTGCCTAGAATCCCCCAGTGAGGGGCTGAGGTGGGCTCATCTGTAGAGCATTTGCCTAGAATGCACTAGGCCCAGATTCCGTCCCTAGTACTATGTAGTTTGGTTCTGGGGAGTAAGAACCCACCAGGGTGGGTGCGCTGATTGGCAGGGAGGTCTTGGGAGCCTACAAAAACAGGCCAGAGCTAGCACACAGCGAGGATGCTGGGAGAGGTAGGGGAGCCCAAGATCTATCCTATCTCATCCTCTGCTACCAACCCCCACAGGAAAACCCCCGAAGCCCTATGGAGGAGCCCTTGGAGCCCTGGGATACCAAGGTAAGTAGGGAATTTGTCCATAGGGAAGAAAGAGGCGAAATCAGAGATCAATTCGCATCCCACCAGCCTGGGCTAGAGTAGAGGTGCCTCCATGCAGATCGTCAGAGCTCGGATCAAGTCTAGGATCCTCTGTGCTCACCTCCGGTGTGACCTGGACATTTTTATCCATATCCCTTTGCTCTGCCTACACCTGCACAGAGTAGTATAGGACTTAAAGCGACAGTGAGGACTTCCAGGATGGGCCATCTGCTTGGTGCCACCAGGTGGCGCTAAGAGGCCACATCTAGCAGAAACTGCATGATGGCTGTGCACCAACCTGTGGTACCTCCCTACCCCAGGTCATCTATGGCCAGGTTTGTTGAACAGGGCACTCAGGAGGCTGAGGCAGCAGGATTTTGAGTTAGAGGCCAGCATGAACTCCGTAAGGAGACAATCTCAACAGCTCCATCGCCATACAGAGAGAGAGAGAGAGAGAGAGAGAGAGAGAGAGAGAGTTGGCTGAGGATACAGCTCTGTTGATAGAACGCTTGCCTAGCATGAGCTAGGTTTCCTCCTCAGCACAGCATAAAACCAAGCAAGGTGGTGGGTGCCTGTAATTTCAGGACTCAGGAGGTAGAGACGTGAGGATCGTGAGTTCAAGGCCATCCTCAGCTCCATACTGAATTCATGGCCAGCTTGAGCTATGAGCCCCTGGAAGCAGAGGAGACAGGGACGCCCAAAGGGACCAAACTGACCATAACTGTTTACGCCTCCTTCCAACCCAGGTGGGGGCTGCTTTGGGAAATCTTGTGGCCGGAAGAGGAAGTGATCTTCTGGAGACCCCTGACTCGCGACCTCATCAACGTTGGTGCTACTGCTTGGTGGAGAATGTAAACCTTCCATGACCGCCCCCTACTCCATCCCTCTGACCCCCACCTGGGAGGGGACAACAGGCCAGTGGCCTTAGAAACCCACAGGACAAGGAAACCAGACAGCAGCGGCCACGTACCCCTAACCAGAAATATCCCCCCCCTCCATCAGAGGCCAGGGCGGGTGCCCCATCTCTTCCAACCCAGGAGCCCTCCACACAGTCTCCATCTCCAAGAGAAATTGGTGCTACATGTTGGTGCTTCTTTTTCGTGGGGGGAGGGAGGAGGGAAGGGGGACCCAGGGGGACCCTCCCTTCCTTGAAACCCCTCTGTTAAGATGGTGCACATGTTTGTTGGGCAGTCCCACCTCCCCTGCCCATCAGGAGCCATCCCTGGATTCATCCCACTGGTACCCAAGTGCCGAAAGCCTTGACGCTGGATCTGATGACACAATCCCTCTCTCTCTGGGTCCCTTGGCCCTGTCCCCCTCTACCAGTAGCTATTTCCCACATCGGGGACATCTTGGAGTCGGAAGGCTCCCCACACTGGGAATAGCTCCCTTGTTCTAGTGGAATCCACCTACCCCACCCATTCATCAATCCATCCATCCGTCCATCCCGACTGCCTAGGGCCACTAGCTGGCTGGGCACACCTACTATCAACCTGGTTCACCTGTCATGGCAGCCTGTACCCTGTTCCCACGCCCGCCACACACCCCAAATGCTGGCCTGGGGTGCGAGGGGTTGTGTGGGCTGGGGCAGGACTATCCTCCCCACATGCAGTACTGTATCCCCCAGTCCCTTCCCGGAGCCACTCCATCACCGAGCATGTCCCACCGCCCCCACCTCTTTGTGTTTCGCTGTGATAGATCAATAAATATTTTATTTTTTGTCCTGGATATTTGGGGATGATGTTTGATTGTTGGTGTGCTTTTGGGTTTTATTTTTATGGTTAATTGGGGGAAAAGAAAAAACTTTTCTAATCTGAGGAGCTGTATCCTCAGGAGAAAATTCATTTTAATCGCTTTGGTATAACTCTGGATGAAACACACATTTTTTTTAAAAACAACAAAAACAAAATAAGAAAAGAGAATTAACTGCTTTAGAAAAGACTAATAAATGAAAACCTTTTAAAGGAAATTGTCTTGGGTTTCTTTGCTTTATGTGTATGTGTTGGTGCGTGTGCAAGTACACACAGGTGTACGTAGAAGCCAGAGGACAACCCTGAGTGTTACCCTCCAGAGGCTGTCCACTCACCAAGCAGGCTAGCTTGTGTTTGCTCTCCCCCACCCCGCCCCGCCGCTTCCCAAGAGCCCAGTTCCGGGGATCGAACTCAGATCATCATGCTTGCATGGCAAGCATTCTATCAAGTGAGCCATCTCCTCAGCCACCTTTGTGTTTTATCATCTGCTTTCAACTTCTGGCCCAGTGGTAAATTGGTTCTAATGTGAGGAATATCTACTGCCCAGGATATAGTGAGGAGGTTGTTGACCCAATTCAGCTGTTGTCACCTGGGGATATAAGTAAGCAGTTGAGCTCCTGCCTAGAATCCCCCAGTGAGGGGCTGGGGTGTGGCTCAGTGGTAGAGCCCCTGCCTAGAATCCCCCAGTGAGGGGCTGGGGTGTGGCTCAGTGGTAGAGCCCCTGCCTAGAATCCCCCAGTGAGGGGCTGGGGTGTGGCTCAGTGGTAGATCCCCTGCCTAGAATCCCCCAGTGAGGGGCTGGGGTGTGGCTCAGTGGTAGAGACCCTGGCTAGAATCCCCCAGTGAGAGACTGGGGTGTGGCTCAGTGGTAGAGCCACTGAAGTTCGTGGATACCTTTCAGGAGAGCTGCAGTGAAGACGACCCAGCTTCTCCAAGAAAGTGGAAAAGGAGATCCATCCATCCATGCATCTTTTCAGTACTTCAATCCAAAGGGGAAAAAAAAAATCACTTGCTGGTTTGACATCCTTTGCCCCTAGATTGGCAAGCCGTGACCTCGAGACCTAGGATTCCCTGCCTTGGTTCCTCATAAGTTGTTTGCTAGTTTGTTTTATGGGTCCTGGGGGTTAAACCTTGGACATCATACATACTAGGCAATGCCCCACCACTGAGCTACAACCCCAGACCAGCTCATGACTTTTAAATACCACAGAGGGGCCAGCCAACTGTCTCACCAGCTTAATGAACTTGCTGTCAAGCCTGACAACACGAGTTCAAATCCCCGAACCCCCACAGTGAAAGGCGGGAACTGACTCTCACGCGTGTGTCTCTGACCCTCAAATTAGTGTGTTACTAAATAGATGCTACATAAATAAATAAGTGTGATAAAAAAATTAATACCAGCTGGGCTGCGGTCACTCGTACCTGTAATCCCAGCACTCGGGAGGAGAGGCAGGTGGATCTCTGTGAGTTTAAGACCAACCTGATCTACAAAGCAAGTTTCAGGTCAGCCAGAGCTGTTAGTTACTCAGGGAACCCCTGTCTTAAAGGAAAAGAAAAAGAAAAAGAAAAAAGAAATAGGAAAGGAAAGGAATACCGTGTATCTTAATGATTAACTGCCAAGTTGTTAAGTTTAGCATAAGCCCAGGACTTGTATACCCAGGTCAGTTTTGTATTTGCTTATTCGGGACGAGGTCTACCTCTATAACCCAAGCTGGCCTCAAGCTCACAATCCTATTGTCTCAACTCCAGAGATTATAATCATGTGTGACCATTCCTGGTTTCAAGGCCAGCTCTAACATCCCCATCAGAAATCGCAGACATGACCTAGCCTACAGTTATTTCCTCTAATTTGAAACATTCCCTCCTAGAAGGAGAAGGGAGTGTTGGGAGAATTCCTTCCCTCCCCCAGGAGATTTAAATGTCTACTCCCTCCTCCCAAAATCCCAATGACAATCCAAAGTGCAATTTCACCCAAATTCACCCTGGGGAACCAATGGGTTTATGGGACTTACTTACGGAGCGTCGACAGGAGTGGGGCTAATCCCAAAGCTGCCATACTGGGAAGTCTTCCCCCAAAAAAACAAATGATGGTTTCCACATCACCACACATAGGTGGAGCCCCTGTCAATCCACTTCCCCTAGTCTGTGCACCCTCCCACTTCTAGAGACCCCAATGTCTTGGGAAATGAGGGCAGAAAATCGTATACACATTCTGGGAAGAGTTGCTAGACCATCAGGTGAGGGTCCACAGGCTCCGCAGGGATGGATGCCAGCAGGCAGACAGAGCTGATCTCATGAAGATAGTGGCTGCTTTGCTAGGAGAGGAGACTGTGGTGGGGCACCTGCAAGTCGTCTAGGAATTCCAGTCACATAGCTGTCACGAGTGGTCACCCACATCAGGGTTGGCTAATCAGCTGCCTGAGTCAGCTACATTCCTAAAAGTGACCCCTATGGATTCTCTAGCTCAAGCCAGGCTTGGGTGGAACCGTTTCTCTGATCTGTCATCAATGCCCTGTCTCAGGAGTAAAGGGATATCTGTGCAGTTCTATCAAGAAGAAAGCACACAACACAATTAGCACCCCAACGGGGACAGGCTCACAGCACCAAAGATGTGTTAGCTGTATGGTCCCTGCTATGGGTGGGTGATAAGCCAGGCAACTGAGGTAGAGCCAACCGAAAACAGAGGAGCTGTGGGGGCAACCACGGTAGCTTCCCCTGTATGGAGGTGCACCTCCTTGCTGCACCTGGAAATGAGTGATAAGACCGGAGCCAGGACTGACTTGTCTAAAAGTGGCATCTTTTTAGAAGGGCTCCAGGGAGTCCATCTTCCTCTGTATGATATGGGTTAGACACCTCCTTGGTGACCGGGTCTGCTGTGTGGTAATATATATTCTACAGTAAAGTGCTGCGTGTATTTAAGTTCAACACTAAACTGGTTCTGAAAGTGGGGTTGTTCCCCAACTTGACACCCAAGCTTGTTTACGTCAAGTGTTCTCTATGACCCCATACCCCCCCCCATCTCTGTCACAGGAAGGGAAGAGAACACGAAAACCAGCCAAGAGTAAAAATACCATGTGCTTGAGAAAAGCCGGAAGGTGACCCATTCTCAACAGAGGTCCCTAGTGCTCACCCCATGATACAAAATTCTCCGTAGTGGGAGAGAGGAGCTGGACGCTCAGCCATGAGAAACTCAGCCATGGGATGAAGGGTCAATGCGGATTCCTTCCCGGTCACTGCTGCAGCTTCACCCGACGGTTCCTGCTGGATGCCATGACTCGTGGTTTGATTATTTTTATCTTTAGCTGTTGTTATTTGTTCTTTTCCTTGGAAGTGTCACCCAAAGGGACACTCTGCTCTGCCCAGGACTCTCTTTATTGGGAACTCCAGCTGGCCTCCTCCCCATGACTTCCCTAGCTGATTCGTGCTGGGTATTTTGAGTACACAGTTCAATTGTTTTGCTATCTATCTATCTGTCTTATCTGTCACTTGGTATTTATTCTTTTGCTTTGACTTCCTATGTACTTAATAAACTCATTCAAAACTGAAAACATGACTGTCTGAGGTCCCTCTCCAGACGATAACATTGATTAACACAGGCATGGCCTCTGAACAGTTGAGGAACTACAGGGTACATGGCAGTCTCTAGCAGTGGCACATATGGGAAGGGGTGGGAGGCACCCATAGTGTGGCCATTGCTGTGGGAGATGAGACACGACACAGAGTCTCGGCTGTTTTCCCAGATCAAATTTCCCCGTATAAGGGAAGAATTACAACAGGAGGGAGGCAGGTGGGTGTCCTCCTCTGCATTAGCCTCGGATTTGGCAAGAAACGTGAGGAGAAGGGAAGAGTGAGACGAAGGTGTTGTCTTGCCATTTCCCACAGCTGACAGGATCCAAGGCAAAAAGAATTCAGTCTGTGCTGAGGAGCTCTTATCCGGATCTAAACGCTTGGAACCCATGGGAGGAATCAGTGAGGATTAAGAGATAGCAAGTTAGGAGGGAAGGAAGATACCCACATCAGGCCCGGTCTTTAACGCCCAAGAAGGGAAAACCCTTAATTCAGCATGCCAATGGAGGGGTTCATAACGGCCAGTACAGGAACCATGATAATTAAGAAGTACTTGGTGTGATTGTTTTGTTGTCTTGACCCAGTGGAGAATCACCAGGAACGGGAGTTCCAAAGAGAGCTTATCTCGACCAGGTTGGTCTACAGGCATGACTGCAGGGGTTGTCTTGATTGAACTGATGGGGAAAGACCCAGCCCACTATGGGCAGCAGCATTCCCTAGGCAGGGGGTCCTAAACTATAAAACTACAGAGAGTGAGCTGAGCACCAATGAGCAGATATGCACTCATTTCATGGGTATGACTGGCTGCTTCAAGTTCCTGCTGCCTTGACTTCCCCACAGTAATGGGCTATCACCCGCGAACTGACATAAACCTTTTATCCCCAAAGTTTCTTTCGTCATATTTAATCACAGCAACAGAAAGGAAACTAAAATACCCTGTATCTGAACTACTTGAATTAGAGAAGATTTTAAAAGAGTAATTTAACTCTTTGTGAGTGAGGAGCAGAGCGGGAGGGAGAGACAGAGGTGGGGGGGGGGGTCCAGAATTATCTTGGATTAGTTTTCAACTTTCTACCCTGAAGCAGGGTCTCTCAATCAAGCCCACAGATTGCCAATGTGACTACTCTTACTAGCCAACTAGCTCTAACATGATGGCTCAAAGAGCAACGGCTCTTGCCGCCAAGCCCAAGGACCCGAGTTCAATCCCGGGGACCCACATGGTGAAAGGAGAGAATTGATCCCCACCAAGTTGTTCTCTGACCTTCATACACTTGGTCTGTCATGTCATGCGAGCACACACACAACACATGGCTAAATAAATGTAACGAAATGTTCAAAGAAAGGAAAATAATACTCCCAGAGTGCTATGCTTCCGATGTAAAATGTCTCCCATAAGCTCATGAGTTTCAACACTTGGTCTTCAGCTGGTGGCAGACTCAGAAGGCTGTCGTACTTCTTAAGAGGGGGAATGTTGCTAGAGTAATTTGGTGACTGGAGGCAAGTTTTTTAGCAGCCACTTTCTGTGTCCTGGTCCACCAAGGTTGTGCAGGGAGTCCCAGGGGTGCAATGTTTATGCATCACCACCCTTGTCAGAGTGGGCTTTTGGGGGAGGTCTCTGCAACCGTCACGGCAAACAGAGTAATGATCTGTGGGAGGCAAGAAGGCTCAGGTGTTTGCACACCTGATCCCCGGTGGCAGCACTATTTTGGGTGGTTGTAGAATCTCTGAGAACTGGGGCCTAGCTGGTAGGCACACGCCACTAGAGGACGGTCTCAGGGGCTATACCCTGGCCCTGCTTCCAGTCTCCTATCTGTTTTCTGTCGATTGTCATCGTGTGACCAGCTTCCTTATATTCCAGCCACCATGCCTTCCCCGTCATGAATGAACCGTATCCCCACAAACCACGAGCCAAAAGACATCCTTCCCTGCTTAGATTGCTCCTGACAGGCAGTCAAGCACAGCAAAAAAAAAAAAAAAAAAAAAAACTAATACTCCTAGCTTTCTCAGGGCCCCGAGTTTCATCTCTAATGTGACCAGCCATGGAAGAAGAAGAGCATAGAAGGAGAACATTTGTTGTAAGGAAGCAGAAAAACTGTAGGCCAACAAATGGGAAAAATCTAGATAACATAAGTGCATCTCTACAAACACACAACCTACTAAGAAGTACAGGCAATCTGAACAAATCAATGGTGAGTAAGGAATTGAGTCAGCCCCAAAGAGTCCAACCAAGAAAAGCCCAGGCGCAGATGGCTTCAATGGAGAACTCTGCCAAACATGTGAAGACTTTAACACACATACGCCTGAGGCTCTTCCAAAATAAAATTAAAGAAGAGGGAATATCTCTAAACCCATTTGGAGAAGCTGGCATTGCCCTAATACCCAAACTAGACAAGGCCACAAGGAAAGATTTACAGTGGCGGGACACAGGTGGGCCACACCCAGAATCCTGACAGTCAGGAGGCAGAGGCCACAGGATCAGAAGCTCAAGATCACCCTCAGTTATACAACAAGTTTGAGCCCAGCCTGGGATACATGAGACTCTGTCTCAATAAAATAAAACAGGGCCAGTGAGAGGTTTGGGTGAGAAAAGGGTGTTTGATTTCAAGCCCAGCAACCTGAGTTCAATCCTCGGGACCCACATAAAAAGGTGGAAGACAAGACCTGATTTTAAGGTTGTCCTCTGACCTCCACATGCATGCGGTTGCACCATGTAGTCGCACCATGCATACATATCCACAATAATAAATAAATATTTCATCATAACAGAATCATTTTTTAATTACACAAATTGCTACCCCACAAAAAGTATACTTTTTGTGTACTGCAAGGGCATGATTTGTTGTTGTTGTGTGCATTACTGTGTGTTGCAGGGAGGCTGTTTGTTCGTCCTGGCTGCCAAGAACCAAAATAATCACACAGAAACTATATTAATTAAATCACTGCTTGGGCCATTAGCTCTTGCTTCTTATTGGCTAACTCTTACATATTAATTTAACCCATCTCTATTCATCTGTGTATCACCATGTGGCAGTGGCTTACTGGCAAAGTTCCAGCATGTCTTACTCTGGCAGTGGCTCCATGGTGTCTCTCTGACTCCATCCTTCTTCCTCCCAGCATACAGCCTAGCTTTGTTCCCCTATAGCTTTGCTATAGGCCCAAAGCAATTCCTTTATTTATTAACCAATAAAAGCAACACATAGACAGAAGGAACTCCCACACCACCTGTGTGTCCATATTTGTGGGCATGTGCACTCAGGTGCCCCTGGAGACCAGAAGAGGATGTCAGATCCCCTGAAGTTGATTTAGGCTGTTGGGCATCACCTATTTTGGGTGCTGGGAACCAAACTGCAGTCCTCTGCAAGAGTAGCAGTCTTAAGCACTAAGCTACCTCTCCTGACATTAGGATCTAATATCACACCCTGCAGGAAAGTGACACACAAACCAAAGGCCAGTGTGGGTATGCATGTGTGTGTGTGTGTCTGTGTGTTCGTGTGCACACGCATGCACACAGGTCAGAGGTTGATGTCAGGTGTCTTCGTCTCCACTTTTTAAATTTTAATTTATTTATTTATTAGTTAGTTACTCGTTTGTTTTTGCAGCAGGGGCTCTCATTGAACCTAGAGTTCATCAATTTCGCTAAACTGGCTGGCCAGCAAGCCCCAGGTGAGTCCTGGAGATCCGATCGGGCCCTGGTATTTACAGCATTCACTTTTCTGGCTGAGCCTTCTCTGCTTCAGCCCCTCTCAAAGGTGGCTGTCCTGCCTCTTACACCCTCATGCCTCCTTGGGACACGTCACTAGGAGACAGAGTTGCCCCTGCCTTAGTCTAGCATTCTAAAATTTTCCACATCTCTTCAGAGGGTGAGTTCCTGGGTTCTATAAAAAAGAAGGCTGAGTTGGACAGTGGTGACACACGCCTTTAATCCTAGCACTCAGGAGGCAGAGACAGATCTATGTGAGTTCGAGGCCAGCCTGGTCTACAGAGTGGGTTCGAGGAGAGGCTCCAAAGCTACAGAGAAATCCTGTCTCTGAAAAAAAAGAAGAAGAAAGAGAGAAAGGGAGGAAGGAGGGAGGGAGAGATGGAGAGAGGGAGGGAGGAAGGAAGGAAGAAGGCTGAGCAAGTCATGGGGAGCAAGTCAGTAAGCAGCACCCATCCATGGCCTCTGCATCAGCTCCTGCCTCCAGGTTCCTGCCCTGCTTGAGTTCCTGCCCTGATTTCCTCCAATAATGAACAGTGATGGGGAAGTGTAAGCCAAATAAACCCTTTTCTCCTAATTTGCTTTTGGTTTCATTACAGCAATAGTGAACCTAACTAAGACAAGGGTTGATAGAAAGAGAGCCGCTCTGGTGAGGATTAAAGACATAAGGAGTGCAGCCATCTTCAAGGGGCTTCTCAGGTGGTGGCAATTGTCTTAGCAGTGGGAATGTGTAGCGCTTGGGGTCTCCCATTATATACCAAAGAGCAGCTAAGAAAATTTCTTCATTTTCTCTTTTATTTGTAGTTTCTTGAGACACGGTTTCTTATGGCCCAGGTTGACTCAAACTTGTTATGTCGCTGAAGGAGTCCTTGAAGGCTTGATTCTCTAACTCACAAATGTTGGGATTGTAGGAATGCCTCATCAGCCAGACTGTTTGTTTCTTCTGTTTTTGAGACAGGGTGTCTCTATGTAACCCTGGGCTGTCCTGGAACTCCCGATGAAGACTAGACTGGCCTCCAATTCATGGCCATCTATCCACCTGTGCCACTCAAGGGATCAAAAAGGCCTGCACCACCAAACCCTGCCAGACTTTTTTTTAAAGATTTATTTAATGTATGAGTGCTCTATCTGCATGTACGCCTGCAGGTCAGAAGAGGGCATTAGATCCAACTATATGAACCACCATGCCACTGTTGCTGGGAATTGAACTCAGGTCCTCTGGAAAAGCAGCTGGTGTTCTTAACCACTGAGCCATCTCTTCAGCCCCAGACTTTTCTTTTTAATAAGTGAAATCATAGATTGGTTCTCCAGCTGCCTTGGATACAATTTTAATGTGATAATGTAAAATCAGGTGCTACTAGGGCTGTACAAGGGGTTTAGAACATGTAAAGGGGGAGTCTGGAGAGACTCGGATAATATCGTATGTTTACAACCAGTGTGTTGGCAGGGATATGCTTTGCTCAGATTAAACCTGGTTTTATTAATTTGCCCTGATCTGATTTATTGCATCGTCGGAGAGACTTAATATCGGGGTACAGAAACCCTTTGATAAGCCTTTAAGCAAATGGTCTTAATTGTGTTGGAATTCTTGATTCTCCGCTGGTGAAAGGTTTCAATCAGAATCTGGAATAGGAGGCAAGTCCTGGGATTGATTATAGGTGTGCACCCTATGCTGGATATACGTGGCGCAGAAGATAAAAGCCAAGGCTTGGAGCATACATACTAGGCAAACACTCTACCAGCTAAGCTATATATTACATTTCTATCTTTTCTACCCTGCCTCTGACCCAACTGACTCCCCATCTTCTCCCGACCAGCAGCATCCTCAGGGTCCGCAAGGCCACCATCCGTCCCAGGCTATTAACTCCAGTGGGGTGGACCAGAGAGGCTCCCGGAAGATTGTGAAGAGAGCCGCCTTTTCCAAGGAAACCCGCTGAGCACTCCTGGGGCGCACCCTAGTAAAGCTGATAATGAATGAAAGGCAGAAAAGGAGGGGGAGAAAGAGGCGGGTTAGAGGCGGGTTTTATGGTGGGCGTGGGAGTGCAGGCTCTGCAGCCCCAGCTGTGCGGCAGAGGAAGAAACTACCGCCGTGAGGGGCGTGGCCTCCGATGAGGAGGCGGAGCGACGCAAAAGCAGATTCACAATTCAGCTCCACCCTTTCCGGGGCTTATAGGCCCCGCCGATCCTTAGAGGGCGTGGTTGTCATTGAGGGGGCGGGGCTTCCTCCGTGGAGGGGCGGTGCCGAGCAGGGATAATCCCGCCAATGCCGCGGCGAGCAGGCCCCTTGCCAGCCTGCAGAGGGCGTGGCTGCAGCTGAGAAGTGGTTACTACTTCTGGGCGGGGTGGGCGTTGAGGGGCGTGGTTATCGCGGTGAGGGGCGGAGCCTCGCAATGACAGTTTCAACCCGCAGTGCCCGCAGGCCCCTTGTCAGCCTGCGAGGGGCGGGTTTGTCTCTAAGGGGAGCGGCTATCCCGGAGGCGGAGCCGCGCAGGGGCAGTTCCAGCCGGCCGCGTCGCACGCGCCCCGCCCCTGCCGCAGCTCGCAGGCCCGCCCCGGCCCGCCCCTCCGCGCTCCTCAGGCGGCGGCAGCGCGGAGCCGGTGTCCCCTAGCCGGGCGTGGGAGTGCAGCGCGGCGGCATCGCCGAGCCCGGAGCGGAGCGCTCGGCTCCGGCCCCGCGCTCCCCGCCTCCCGCCTTCCCGGGCCGGCGGCGGGCGAGCTCGCGGGCCCGGCCCCAGCTCTCCAGTGCCCCGCCGGTTGCCGGCGGTCCCCGCCCCCCGCCGAGTGCATGAGGTTGACGCTACTTTGTTGCACCTGGAGGGAAGAACGTATGGGAGAGGAAGGTGCGCGGGGCTGGGGGTCGGGGGAGGGGAGCCGGGAGTATCGGAGGGGCCCGAGGAGCTGCAAGGCCGCGCCCCTGCCTCCTAGGGACGTGCCTGTCCTATCGGAGCCCGCAGGCCATTCTCTGTCACCCTCCCACCCTCTTTCTCTCTTCCTTGGCCCCGGGATGAGCTGCTGTCTTGCTGATGGAGGAAGCTCCTCTTCTCCTACCCTATCCTGTCTTCACCCATCTCCCAGGTTACTGTTCATCCAGCACCTACCTTAGTCCCTAGTTCTCTGTCCCACCCTGGTCCTCGCTCTTCGGTGGAGGGGGGGGGGCACCTTTTGATCCAGTCTGATCCGGGAGAGCCAAACGACAGCAACCACGGACCTGAGATGCAGACTCGCGTTTGCGGGACTCACTGACCTTGAACCAGTCACTAACACCCGGAGCCTCAGTTTCCCCACCATTGCAGTTCGGGACTAGATGAATTGGGGGACTGGGCAAAAATAAAAAAATAAAAAAGCACTGGAAAGGTAGACACACTGGATCCGATGACAGAATGCTGCAGAGGTCTCTACCACCGCCAGTTCTGGCATACCGTGACCTCCCGTTTCTCCTGCACCAATGCTAGTGTTCTAGTATTCATTTGATCAGTCTTAGCTAGAGTCCTGCCTCACTGAGAGGGCTCCAGGCTTAGAGCCGCACTACAGTTGGGGTTCAGAGGCCTCTGAGATTCCCTCAGCCTGGATCAGTCTGGGATCTCCCCTAGGTTTCTTTCTCAAAGCCCACACAGTAGGGTCATCTGGTCAAAGACAGGTTCTGGTCTCTCCAGCCCTGTTCTGCCTCCCACTCCCACACATCCCTGAAGCCCTGTTGGGGGCATAGGCCCACGGGCACTTACACTACTTTGGGTGCTTGAAGAGGTGAAGGCTTCGGAGCCTGGCTCTGTGTCCTAAGGAGAGGTCCCCTCTCTGCAGCTGAGATTTCGGAGTCTGTAGAATGAAGGGGAACAGGCCAAGGCTATTTTGCAGGGCCCACCAGCTCCAGGGGTGCAAGGTCCCGGGGATGACTAAGCATGTATAGTGGCTGCCTTAAAGAACTGCCAGAGTGTCTGGCTTCGCAGTCCTGGCCCCTCATCACAGTTCAACCAAAGCTACCACCTTTGGGTTTCCTCCCCTGCTACTTCTAATCTGAGATGGACCAGCCAGGCTCTGCCAGTCCTTGCCCCTTTCCACACTTCTTCCTGGGCAGGCGGGCAGAAGAGGCTGTCACGAAAGTGCCACCCTCCACCTTGTTTCTAAATTCTGTCTTCTTTCTCCCCGTTTACACTTGCTGTCTCTGAAGGGAGCACCTCTGTTCTCCTCTACATGTTCCAGAAGGGTCCAGAGAGGCTTGGCGACTTAGTGTCCAAGCAGGACTCTGAGATTGCCATCCTTTATCCTCTCACCGGGCAGTCGTCCTGTAGAGCGAGGTTCAGTGTGTGAGCACTAAGACTAACTGCAGTGAGCTGGGCAGGCTAGACCTCCTGCAAACTACCCTCTTAAAAATGGCTCCTGACTTGGTTTCTACCCCAAGCAGGAAGCGAGTTGCCTGTGTGTGCGAGCTGTGGCCAGAAGATCTATGACGGCCAGTACCTCCAGGCCCTGAACGCTGACTGGCATGCAGACTGCTTCAGGTAAGACGCGCTGGCCAACGGGTGGGTGCCCTCAGCAAGGCCCGCCTGTGACCTGGATGTTTCTCCTAGTACTGTGTTTGCCTGCTATCTCTAGTGGGTCCTCAGCCTCAATTTCTTGAAACAAGGAGCTTGCTTTTTCTGTGGTATGTATGTTTGTTGTTGCGTTGTTATAGTGAGGGGGGCACATGTGCATTTCAGGAGCACATTGTGCATGGAGGTCAGAGGACAGATTTTGAGAGTCACTTCTCAACTCCACCTTGTTAAGGCTGCATCTGGCACTGTGCAGCTAATTCAGGCTAGCAGGTTTGAGAGCTTCCAGATGATTCTCCTGTCGTCTCCTCCCATCGGAAGTAGGAGAGCTGAGATTATTGGTGCTTGCCACTGTATCTAGCTTTTTCTATGGGTTCTAGGGATCAAACCTGAGTTGTCAGGCTTCCCCAGCAAGCACCTTTACCTACTAAATTATCTCCATTTGTGTGTTTACATATATATATATATATATACATAGATACACACATACGTGTGTGTGTGTGTGTGTGTGTGTATGTTTTATCCAGGCTGGCTTGGAACTCCTGGGCTCAAGCAGTTCACCTGCCTCAGCCTCGACGGTATCTAAGACTACAGGTACATGCTACCATATCTCAGCTTGTCTAGTAGACTTTAAATCCTACTTAGGAGCTAAGGATGTATTGGTTGGTAGAGTACTTGACTAGCATTCATGAAGCCCTAGGTTTGATCCCCACACCACATAAACCAGACATGGTAACACATACCTGTAAACCCAGCGCTTAGGAGATAATGGAAGGTTAGAAGTCCAAGCTCCTCCTCAGCTGTGTAGTGAGTTCAAACAAACAAAATCCTCCATAGGTGACTTACATTTAAGGTAATTTATATTCTACGTCAGTAGTTACACAATATTGTTTATGGAATAATAAAGTCCAGCTATACCACGTTCAGGTGTAGTTTTGTGTGTGTGTATGTTTGTGTACATGTATGTGTGCAAGTACACATACATGTATGTGGGGGCCAGAGGTAGATAGCAGATGGGTTCCTCTGTTGCCCTCCACTGTACTTTTTGAGGCAGGGTCTCCCACTGAATCTGGAGTTCACTGGTTTGCCTAGACTAGCTAACCAGTGAGATCTAGAAATCCTCCCATCTCCACATTGCCCCCTCCAACTCCAGTGCTGGAGTTACAGATGCACACTGATGTGTTGAGTTTTTTTTTTTTTTTTTTTTTTTAATGGGTGCTGGTGATCTGACTGAATTCGGGCAAACACTTTACCAGATGAGTATTTGCCCCACCCGACCCCATGCCAGGATGCGGTTTTTGTTTTGTTTTGTTTTTTGTTTTTTTGTTTTTCAGTCTGAAGCTGGTAGAATGCACCAAAAGGAACCCATAGAGGAGCGGGAACAGGCAGAGGAGGAGGGATAGGGCAACCTGCCCTAGCTTCCCTGAGCTCTCCTGCTGCAAGGAGGGGAAAGACACACTAGCTCTCAAGGGAATCCTAGCCACTGTCCCTAGATAACTGGCTATACACATGTGTCAGCCAGTGAAAACAGCCCTGGCCTCCAGCTGTACACAGAACATGGCTGTGGTCAAAGACTCAGTAGAAAAGTGGGCACCTAGAGGTGGCCCAGAATCCCACTAGGAGCATTCCAAGAAACAAAGAAGAAAGATATGCAAGGCAACCTTGTGCTATATCCTGAGTTCAAGGCCAGCCTGAGCTACCTGAGACCCGTTTCAAACAGAAGACTAAGGCGACCTTTTCCAACACTGAGGATTCTGAACACTTTGTTGGAGATACTAGTTGTATCTCCAAATTAAAATTGGGACACAGAGAGGTTTGTGTTTCTGCCTGAAGTCACATGACCAGGAAGTGCTAGGAATACACAGTGCCCACTCTGAGGCCAGAAGAAAGGCAGGCAACACATCCAGGGATTCAAAACATATGCTCAGAAGGTCTCTCAGGGAGGCCCATGAGGGGATCTTGACATGCAAAAAGACCATCCACTCAGGGAGACAAGACTGTGGGGACTATTGGTGGTGAAAAAGTCAAGGGATGCAGTTAGGAGACCAAGTGGAGACTGAGCTGGCGTGGGCATTGAATGCCAGCGTTAGGCCCTTCTGAAGACAATAGAGAGGCAGCAGGCAGC
Source organism: Alexandromys fortis (assembly GCF_014885135.2). Lineage (NCBI taxonomy): Eukaryota > Metazoa > Chordata > Mammalia > Rodentia > Cricetidae > Alexandromys > Alexandromys fortis. The sequence continues at coordinate 344,965 of NW_026068043.1, forward strand.
TAGCTGGGCAGCCTGCTGTTTATTGAAGACTGTCATTCTAGTGGACAGATGGTGCAGCTTGGCAGGACGAGACTGTCGAGACAGTTCAGGGGTCTGTCTTATAAGCCTGGCTTAGGACCGTGACTGAGGAGGGAGGATCTCTGATAAGGAGGGGCTGATAGACGGCTGGGGAGTCCACTTAGCCTGAGGACCTGAGCTCCATCCCCAGAACCCCCAGATGAAAGGGTGTACATGTATAGTCCCAGCACTGGGGAGGTGGTGTTGTGTGATAAACTCTTCCTACGCGATGCAACACACGTGTCTACTCACGGCAGATAGGGAACCCACGACAGACCAAATACGGATACCACCGAAGTACAACTTGGAGAATCAATGAGTTATTGGAGTTATTTACAGAAAAATATGGTTGAAGGGTTACTTACAGGAGCAGAAATGATTCAAGACAGCTGCATCACCAAAGCCCCGCATGGGTGATACTCTCAAAGCTGGGAACCTGGAGCACACTGCACAGCCTGCAGGCAGCTCAACAGGTGGGAAAGTGTCCTTTCCAGGAGTATTTATCGGTCTTAACCTCTGTCCAGGCAGGTATTTTTGTCTGAGAGTTTCATTAAATGTCTAAGAGTCGGCTTTGCAGCTTGGGTTTGCTCTTCAGAGAGGAATTCAGCTTTTATTGCTTACTGGGGGGGGGGGGGAGATAGTGAATCTGGTCAGTTTCAGGGACTTCCTGAAGTTATTTTCAATTGTTTGCCTTTCTGCCTAAGGAGCTTCCTGAAGGAGGGAATGTTGAATCTCTGAGGAAGCTCTTACAACACAGGTGGAAACAAATCCTTGGGCTTACTGCAGGCCAACCTGATCAGCCGTACCCACGTGTGTGCTCACTCCCATGCCATGGTGGTGTGCATGTGGATAACTTGTTACAGAGGTTGGCTGTGGGCATCTCCCTTCCCACCATGTCTTTGAGGATCAGACTCAGGTGGTCAGGTTGGCAGCAGCTGCCTTTACTCACTGAGCCACCTTGCCACCCTCTACCTGGCTTTTTTGAGATAAGGTCTCTCTCTGAAGCTAGAGCTTGCCATTTCAGCTAGGCTGGCTAGCTGGTGAACCCTCAAGGTGCTCCTGTGTCCACCTATCCACACTGGGATACAGATGTCCCCCATTGTTCCAGCTTTACATGGATGCTGGGGATCTGAACTCGGGTCCTCATGCTTGCACTGAGCCATCTCTCCAGTCCTCAAGCATTCTTTAGTATTAATCCAGCCTCTACCATAACCATCAAGGGTATATTTGCCTATTCTCATGTGAGAAATAGGGATTCGGCCACAGCAAGTACCTCAGTGAAGGTTGTCAACTGCTTGAAGTGGCATCTGACTGTCTCTTACACGTTATGTACTGAATGGGCTCTTTTAAGGTCTGCACTGGGGAGAGGATAGCTGTTGTCAGCAGAGTTGGGGGGCAGGTTAGTTATGCCTGTAACATTAGAATTGCAGTAGGGCCAAAAAGAATCAAGGAATTGTCTTTAGGGGGCCCTGTAACTGGCAGGGAAGGAAGGTAGGAGAGAGTCCCAAGGGTAGTCCCTCTGTTGCAGCACTAAAGGGAGGCAAGGATCCCTGGCTTTGGACGGCCCACTCCATAACACCAAGAGAGGGGTGAGACCCAACTGGGGAATGCGGGAAGCAAGCGTGTTCAGCTGTCTCTGAAGTGGAGGGACATAAGGGCTCCAAAGTGGGGAAGGGCCCACAGGCAGTGTGACCCACAGCTTCCATATCATAGTCAGAACCCAGATCCATCCTTCCCTACCTCCTCATCTACAGTCAGAGCCTGGATCCCTACCTGCCTATACTCAGCCTAGATCCTTCTGTCTCTGCTTCCTCTCCTACAGCCAAAGTCCAGATCCTTACCTCCACACCTCCCTGCCTGTCATCTAAACCTGGATCCCTCCTCACCCTCCCGTTCATCATCAGAGCCTGGATCCCCATCAGTGCCTCCCCATACCCGGCCCAGGGGTGTATGCTCACTCACCAAAGCTGGGTAAAACTACAGTGTCCTGCCCCACACAGTTAGGAAAACAGCTTCGAGAAAGATCACAGCTGCCCTGGGTACATGGCTGACAGACAACTAACCTAACTCTCCACAGGACACCCGAGGCTCCATTTCCAATGACATAAACCTCTTAGTGACATTGAAACCTTTGTTCCCTTTGTCACTGATAAAACTGCGATAGCAAGAGGGCTGTGTGACAGGACTGGACAGCCCACTTCTCAGCCACAAGGTGGGGGACAGCTTCATGAGTTATCCCACTCCCTGCCTTCCTTGCCTTTCTGCATGCCCTTCCAGGTGGAATCCCCGGGGGCCTCTGAGTCAGCCGCTCTCAAGCACCTGTCCTCCACAGGCCCCTCAGGACAACCTGCAAGTCAAGTGCTGTTACTGAAGCAGTTTGACTGATGAGGAAACAGGCACAGAGGTCACTTACGAGTCGGGGCTTAACTGCAAAGCCTGCCCTATGTAACCCGTGTCCTCAGGACTCCGTCCCACCCCTCCCAGACATGGTCTCCTGCCTTCTAGCAGGAAAGCCAGGGAAGAGACAGAGCAGTGTCAGAGGCCAGAGACAGCCCTCCAAGGAGGTGACAGTTAAACACAGAGTGGAAGGAAGTGAGGGAGGAACTCAGCATGCCCACAGGCACTGAGGTGGGACTTGATAGCTATGGCTGGGGATCAGCTAGGGCCCTGCAGGACTGACTTACAGTGGGGCTGCCATAGAATCACCCAGCCTTGGGTTTTGTTTTGTCGTCCCCCCCCCCCCCCCCCCCCCCCCCCCCCCCCCCCCCCCCCCCCCCCCCCCCCCCCCCCCCCCCCCCCCCCCCCCCCCCCCCGCCCCCCCGCCATGCTGGAGACCAAACCCAGGACCCTGGGCTTGCTAGGCAAGCCCTCTGCTATATCTCCAACCACTAATGTTTATATAAAGGAGGGCCATCCGGGGTAATCTCTCAGTGATAGATACATTACTGACCTAGCATGCTTGTTCCCCAGAGCTAAGGGGAAATTTACTTTTATCTGTTTATAATAAAACAACACATTTCTTAATTCGGGAGGCAGGGAGGGTTGGACTGAACCCAGGCCTCATGGATATCAGGGAAAAGCCCTGTTACTGTGCCATGTCCCAGCCTTCCAGCTGTATCGATGTGTGTCTAGGGCAGCAGTTCTCAACCTGTTCATCGCAGCCCCTTTGGGGGTCACATACCAAATACTTATATTATGATTCATAACAGTAACAAATGACATTGATGAAATAGTTTTACTGTTGGGGTCACCACAATATGAACTGTATTAAAGGGGCACAGCATTAGGAAGGTTGAGAAGCACTGGGCCAGGGGGAGCTGGAGGAACCTGAGGAAGGTTCCCTGGTTGTGCGTCCTCTCTGAGTGTCCCTGACCTGGAGTGAATCCTGGGCTGGTCTACCAGGAAGGCCTTAGATGCTGTGTCAGACGCCTGCTGAGCCAGGCATGTTTTCTGAAGATGCTCTTTGTAGACAGCTCAGGGTGTGTGAGCATTAGCCCTGGGGTTTCATCCTTACCCACCGCCACACTTCCTATTGGCTCTGCCTCCCAGAAGATTAGAGCCAAGCCAGTGGTCCAGGTTTCCGGGGCCCAGCTGCTACTCCTGTATGCCATGCCTGCAGGGTCCTTTTCCCAAAAGCCTTGAGTGCACAATTCCTAGAGATTTTGTAGCCTGGGTAATCTCCCTGAAGGCTGGGTGGAGTAGCCCTGAGCAAGGAATGGTGAATGAGCGGTGTGCTGAGTGTAGCCTCAGTGGGGAGAAAGTGCTCAGTCAGGAACCTCCCTGTAAAGAGGCTGAGCTAATCATGGGAAGTTGGCCTCTGTTCCCTTGGGGACAGCACCGGAAGAGGCAGCTGCTCTGGTGCTTTCTGTCCCTAGAGAGACCCAAGCCCTCAGTGCCTTGTCCAGGAAGAGACCAAGGAACACACAGGATTCCCTTCTCCAGATCGAGAGGACTAGGAACAGAGTAGTGCAGTTAGAGCCTAGATCCCTCCCTGCCTCCCTAATTGGTGTCAGCGCCTATATCCTTCTCCCTGTCTGTAGCCAAAGCCCTCCTTCCCACCTTTGGGGGGCGGGGTGTCACAGCCAAGTCAGTTCCCTCCCTTCTCCCTGCCTCTTTCCCTGGGCTTGCAGCCTGAACCACTCCTTTTCACTTCTCTGCCTGTGGTCCTATCCTAACCTAGATCACTCCTTTCCCAACTCCCCACATATAGTCAGAACCTAGATCCTTCCCTGCCTTCCCCTCTGCCTACGTTCAGAATGGAGACCACTCTTTGCTTACTCCTACCTGATTAGAGCTAGGTCTCTCCCTCACGCCCTGCTCCAAAGCCCAAGCAGAAAGCACATTGGCTGCTTCCTGTCACAGGCTGAGAAAGAGTCCTTCCTCACCCACACTGCTGCCTCCTCCCCTGTGGTGTGGCCACACAGGCCCTACCCCCTGCAGCCTCCAATCCTGAGTCCCTGTAGTAGGATGGGGAAGCTCTGGCCAGGCCGCCCATGGGCTCGTACAGGCCTCCAGAGCCTTCTGTAACTGCAGAGGATGCTACCAGCCTTGGCTCTGAGAAGAATCCGCTACCTCCGTGGGGCTAAGTAAGTAGAAAGCCCCTTCCCTACCTGTCCTGGGTCCCTGGCTTAGAGAGGCTGGGGCTGAAGGTGGAGGGAGCTAAAGGACAGGCCCATCTGGGGATGACTGTGAGGCAGAACTGAAACTCTCCGGTCAGGTCTACCGGCTGTGGGGGCTCAGGCCATTGCTGAGCTTTTGGGCCATCTGGTACCTTCTTCCAGTGAGCCTGACCTTCCAACTGCTCACTCTTTCGCCTTGGTGTCCTGGAATGAGGTGGGAGGAGCCTCATACCTGTCCCTGTGACACACTTGGCCCAGGCTTTCTTGCCACAGAGCCCCATACACCTGTTTTCTCCGCAGGGTCCTCTCCTCCTGCCCCAGCCTGACTCTGCTAGAGAAGACCCGGGACAGTCTAGTTAGGAGTTCTACCTGGCTGGCCCTGTGTGCTACCTAATGGACCTTCCTCTCTTGACATGGAGGGCTCTTTCTGAGATAGAATCTTATATATCCCAAACTGACCTCAAATTGGCCAGGTAGCCCAGAATGACCTCAGACTCCTGATCCTCCTGCCTCCACCTGCCAAGTCCTGGGATTACAGTGGTGCTGGGGATGGAACCGGGGCTTTCTGATTGCGAAGCAAGCACTCTACCGTTTGACCCACGTGCCCAGCCCATCTCAACATGCATTGTGAGACCCAAGCTGATGGCTCTGCCCGCTGGCGGCTCCTCTTTCTCCCTTCTCCTGCTGCTGTCAAGATGTAGGCTGAGGATTAAGGGGCTGGACAGGTCAGAAGCTCCTTTGTACCTTCTGTTGGCAGCCACTAACACCTTTGTGTGAGCCCACATCCTGAGCCCAAGTAAAGCCTTAACTGCTCTAAACAGAGACAGAAGCCAGCATAGTAGGACACACCTGTCATCCCAGCACTGGAGAGGTAGAGGCAGAAGGATGGGGAACTCAGGGTCAGGCTAGGGATGTGTCTAGCTTTCGTGAATCCTTGGGTTCTATCCCCAGCATGGACAAACTAAGCTTCAAGGCACTTTCCTGTAATCCCAGCACTGTGTGGTAGAAGTAGGATCAGTTCAAGGTCATCCTCTTCTGCATAGTGAGTTCAATGCCAGCTTCTGCTTTAGGAGCCCATCTGTCAACAGAGAGCAAGGCCACCAGGGAACCATAGCACACAGATGACAGAGAGGTGCCTAAGCAGTACCGAGGGTGCTGGGTGGGATCAGCCCCCTCCTGAAGGTGCATTTACAGAGGCTGTGGTGCTGCTCCTGTGTAGCAGTAAGGGCCGGGAGAGGCTTCAAGGAAGTAGTGACCTGGTAGGGGATATGCTGAGCAGAACTTGTGAGCCAGTCATGGTCAGATCGCACCCCACAGCAGCAGTGGCGGCAGACTGTGATGAATGAGTGGGTGGAGGAGGAGCTGGGGAGTTTCCTTCTAGATGAACTTAAGAGCTTTCTCTCCCAGGGTGGGATGTAACTGGTTCTGAGCCCACACCCACAGGGAGAGCAGGCTTGCAGAGGCCCTGCTTCCTGCAGCGTGACACCAGCGATGGGCGATGAGCAGACCTCTGTGAAACTCCTGTGACCTAGGCGTGGGACAGGAAGCAAGTCACTAATAGTGTAGGAATGGGGACCTTCTAGAAAGGACAGGATCCTTGCTGCCTCTTTCCATGGCATCTTCTATTAGGTTTGAAAACCCTAGGAGAGGCGTACTGGGGCCCTACATTCAGAGCCTCCTCCCACTGCCCGGCTCCCAGTGGTACAAAGCCCCTCCCCTATTGGAGTCTGCCTTGGACTGTTGCCAGGAGAGTTGGGCCAGTAAGCATGACATCATGACTCCTGCCCTGCACCCAGCCTCTCCTCCTCTGCTCTCTGACTCCCCCAGGGACACCTCATCAGGCCCCTTTCCTGAGTACATCCCCACCCACTTACAACTAAATTCTGACATTTTGTTTCCCCAGCTTGAGCCCCTCCCTGCAGGCCAGACACCCAGACAATGGGAAACAAGCTAGGATCTTCTTAAAGGAACAGTGTCCCACCAGCTGTTGCACAGCTCTCCTCCCTGTCCTGTTCTCAGTTCCAGTTACAGCAGGTCCTAGCACTGGGGAGTGGAGTGAACAGTCTCACCCACATATTCTCTCCTGCACTGGTCCCCAGCACAGCACAGCTCCTCCAGGTCCTGTGTGACCCGTAAGCAGAACCAGCTGCATATGCAGCCCGTTCTCTGCTCAGGTGTACATTCTGGCCCAGGCATATCTAGGCACACAGAACCCTAAGCTCTCCATAGACTCACAGGAGAGTCCCAGTCCCACCAAGATGTTTGGACCAGGAGAAGCCAGGCACCTAGTTTACTGGCAAAGACACCCCCCCCTCTCTGCCTGCCCTTCAGCTCCTACCTCAGCCTCCCTGGTTGTCTCTTAGACTAAGATGGACTGCTGGCTTTGATGACGCTGGGCTTGTTTCCTGAGGAAAGACAGGGACACAGATTTAATGGTAGGTAGTAGCAAGAACTGAGCTGATCTCTGGGCATGCTTGTGAAGGCCTAGGGCTGCTGAGCTTTGGGGAGATACAGCATCCTGCATCTTCACTGGCAGGATCCTGTCTCTGCATCCTGAGCCCAATACCTACTTCACACCTCAATGAGACAGGATAGCCAGTGCTCCCCTTAAGGTATTTGGTTGGCTTTTCATTTTCCTTTTTGTTTTGGGTTGGTCTTTTCCCAGTGCCCGACTGTTCTACAGTCTGGTGTTGAATGCCCATAGATCCACCTGCCTCTGCCTCCCATGTGCTAAAACAGGAAGGTGCTGACATTCAGGTCTAAAGGGTTATAGACCTCTGCACTCCTAGAGGAGAAAGCCAACCGATCCATGTATGAGGCCTGTGGTCTGCTTCATGCTCTCCGGGTTCCCAGCCTCTGTTCCTCTGTCCATCTGGCTGGTAACCAAAAACAAGTCACCTTCCTTCTGAGCCATCTTCTTTGCATGAGGAGACAGGGACCTGGATTAGAAGCTGTTCTTGCCTCTGAGGTTAGCAGGCGAGCCAGATCCTCCAGCCCATCTAGGCAGAGCTGAAATGGATGGCTGTACAGGCTGTGCACCGAAAAGCTCTAGAGGGAGCTGGGCGAGGTGACACCTTTAATCCTGGTGCTAAGGAGGAAGAAGCAGGCAGATATCTGTGAGTTCAAGGCACTCATGGTCTACATAGAAAGTTGTAGGACGGCCAGGGCTATATAGAGAGACCCTGTCTCCAAAACAAAAGGGGAAAAAGCTGTAGGGAATGAAGCAGCTAGACTGCTCAGCTGGTCCCAGGTAAAGAGGCTGGTCCCAAGAACCTGATGAACTGAGTTCAAGCCCCAGAACTCCTGTAAGGGTCCAGGGGGAGAACTGATTTCTCAGAGTCCTGTGATCGCTACATGTACACTGAGGCTCGTACCCCCACACACACTTAGGATATTTTGTGCAAGTAGGGTCTTACCATGAAACCCTGGCTGTCCTGGGTCAGGCTGTGTAGACCAGGCTGGCCTCAAATTCACCATCTTCCTCTGCCTCCAAGTAGTGAGATCAGAAGTGTGTGTACAACTGTGCCCAGCCATTAATAATCATTTTTTAGAAAGCGATGTGGGGGTGCAGTCCTCTCCCTGGTCTCACAGTTTGAGCTCTGGACTTGCATATAGGCCGCTTGTGTTCATGGATACAGCTTTCTAAAGCTGGAGTTCTTTCTTATTTTTCTTTTACTTTTTAAGGTTTTTTTTTTTTTTAATTATTAATTAGAGAAAGGGTCTTACTGTGTAGCCCAGCCTGGTCTGGAACTTGTCATGTAGCCCAGACTGGCCTCAAACTCACATTCCTTTCTTTTATCCTTTTTAGTGTTTATTTTATTTTATGTGTATGGGTGTTTTTCTCACATATATGCGTGTGCCTGGTACCAGCAAAGGCTGGGAGAGGATGTCAGATCCCCTGGAACAGACATTACAAATAGTTGTGAGCCACCATCTGAATGCTAGCAATCAAGCTCAGGTCCTCTGGAAAAGCATCCAGTGCTCTTAACTACTGAGCCATCCCTCCAGCCCCTCCTTCTTTTACTTTCAAGACAGTATTTCATGTCCCATTCTGACCTGGACTCACTGTAGAGTATATAATCAACTATGACTTGAACTCCTAACCTTCCTGCCACTGTGTCTTGAGTGCTAGAATGACAGGTAAGTGCCACTAGCCCAATATACTTCGTGTGTTTGTTTGTTTGTTTGTTTGTTTGAGACAAGATCTGTGTAGCCCCTGCTTACTGCAGTTCGCGATCCCTCTTCAGCCTCCCAGCTGCTGAAATGATAGCCTGCCTATGCGTCCACACCCAGCTATCTTTCTCTTAGTCTTTTTGTTTGTTTGTTTAATTTTTTTCTTTGGGTTTTCAAGACAGGGTTTCCTTGTGTAGCCCTGGCTGTCCTGGAACTCTGTAGACCAGGCTGGCATCAAACTCAGAGATCCGCCTGCCTCTGCCTCCGAATACTGGGATTAAAGCCATGTGCCATCACTGCCCGGCTATTTTTTTTTTTTTTTGAGACAGGACTTTGTGTATACTAGGCAAGTTCTCCACCAACAGAAGTACATCTCCAGCCCCTAGTTTGTTTCAATTTTCTTTCTTTCTTTCTTTCTTTCTTTCTTTCTTTCTTTCTTTCTTTCTTTCTTTATTTATTTAGTGTACAATATTCTGTCTGCTTATATGCCTGTAGGCCAGAAGAGGGCGCCAGACCTCCTTACAGATGGTTGTGAGCCACCATGTGGTTGCTGGGAATTGAACTCAGGACCTTTGGAAGAGCAGGCAGTGCTCTTAACCACTGAGCCATCTCTCCAGCCCTGTTTCAATTTTCTTAAAGCAAAAGCCAAAGATAAATACCTATATGTGGGGACTAGAGAGATGGCTTCAGGGTCAAGAATACTTGCTAGTTTTGCAAAGCTCCCAAGTATCCACGGGTATCTCGTGTCCTCTGGCCTCCTCAGGCACCACACACACAGGATGAACATACAGACAAGCAGGCATACACCGTGAGTAAAGCTGTGCAGAGAGAGTAGGTGTGGCCATCTCAGCCCCGCCCCTCTTCACCCAGGTGCTGTGAGTGTAGCGCCTCCCTTTCACACCAGTACTATGAGAAAGATGGACAGCTCTTCTGCAAGAAGGACTACTGGGCCCGCTATGGCGAGTCTTGCCATGGGTGCTCTGAACACATCACCAAAGGACTGGTCATGGTGAGCCACCTTCTCCTACTTGCCCCACCTCTTGTGAGCATGCACTCTCTCCCTGCCTCCGTCCCCTGTGCATTCTAAGCCCATTTCTTCGCCTGTTCAGATCCTTCAGTCCTCTGTCCAGGCTGCCCTGCTTCTCCCTTGCATAGAGAATGGTGGTGGGGAAGGAGACTGCAGGTACCACTAAGCTGTGTTGTGTCCCCCACCTACAGGTGGCCGGGGAGCTGAAATACCACCCTGAGTGCTTCATCTGCCTCACCTGTGGAACCTTCATCGGCGATGGGGACACCTACACACTGGTGGAGCACTCGAAGCTGTACTGGTGAGTACTGTGGGCCTCTTCGAACCTAGGGGCCTGCACCTGTCATCAAGGCTGCCCCACTCAGGCTTTTATTTCCACACGGGAAAATAGGAGAGGGCAATTGCTGTAGCTCCCTGCTACCTTGTAGACATGGCAAAAATTGTAGTGCCTGTCACCCCAGCTTTTCAGAAGGCTAATGCAAGAGGATTGTAAGTTCTAGGCCAGTCTGGGCAACTTAGTGAGACCCAGTCTCAAGAAGTAAAAAGAAAACTGAGGGTACATCTCACTAGTAGAGCACCTGCCTAGAATCCCCCAGTGAGGAGCTGGGGTGTGGCTCAGTGGTAGAACACCTGCCTAGAATCCCCCAGTGAGGGGCTGGGGTGTGGCTCAGTGGTAGAGCCCCTGCCTAGAATTACCCCAGTGAAGGCTTCCATGTCATATGTAAGGCTCTAGGTTCAGTTCTCAGTATTATTAAAAAAGAAAGAAAACGACAAAAGCCTGAATGTCCCCAACACCAGCCCCCTTCTCTCTGCCTTTGCAGTATGGTTCTGGCTCTAGCCACAGAGCTGGCATAGAGCCTACCAGCTACAGATACTATTACCAGCAGGTCTGTTCCTGCTCCAGACACCAGCTGCACACTACCCCCCAGGGCCCTCACACACTTAAAGCAATTGGCTTCCAATCCAGTGACCCCAAGTTTGATAATTTGCTAAATGATGCACAGAACTCCAAAGGGTTCTGTGCTTTGGGTCACAGTTGTATTACAAAGGACACAGCCCAGGAGCCACCAAGTGAGGACACCTTCCATCTCTCCCCCAGCCCATCTTATGTTTACTAACCAGGATGCCACACTGAGGTCCAGCATTTCATTGAGGTTTCCTTATAAGTAATCTGGCCACATGATTAAACTCTGTCTCTAGCCTGCTCCTGGGACCCAGGCTGGCTAGAAGCCCCCAAGCCTTCAGTCATGGTCCGTCTTTGTGGGACCAGCCCTGATCTGACTCATCTCATTTGCATAGACTCGAGCATCCTCCAAGGGGCTCATAAATAACAAAGATCCCCCTGTTCCAAGGACTTAGAGTCTTTCTCCCCAGAGCCGGGACAAAATAATAGGCAAATTCTCGCTTATGAAACACCAACAAGGCTGGATTTGAGAACAACAGGACCTGATCCCAAATGGGTTTTTAATGACTTCCTCCCAAATGAGATGTATCCCCAAGGGCCTCGCCTTATCTTGGCCATCTGACAACATCACAGAATAGACAAGCCAGAATGGGGCCAGCGAGATGGCTCAGTGTGTAAAGGTGCTTGCTGCCAAGCCTAATGACCAAAGTGGTGGAAAAAGAGAGCTGATTCCTCTAAGTTGTCCTTTAAACTACCCCCATATATATATACACACACAGTTTGGCACACATATACTTGACCAAACACGTGCATAAATAAATGTAATTTTGAAACAAATAATTTTTTTTTTTTACCACAATAACTGAGACCCAGATTTGAGAGGGCTGAGACAACTGGTCACCCAGGCCTGCCCCGAGTGCCATCACTTTTCTGGGGGAGGAGTGTGGAGGGGGGGAAGCCTGCTGCAGAGAAGCATGACTTCTGCTGACACTCCTCTTCCCTCCTCTTTGCATCCGCACTGCCGACGGCCTTCCTAGTGGGCGCTGCTACTACCAGACTGTGATAACTCCAGTCATTGAACAGATCCTGCCAGACTCACCCGGCTCCCACCTGCCCCACACAGTCACCCTAGTGTCCATCCCAGCCTCTGCTCATGGCAAGCGAGGCCTGTCCGTCTCCATCGACCCCCCTCATGGCCCACCAGGCTGTGGCACGGAGCATTCGCACACTGTTCGAGTCCAAGGGTGAGTGGGCTGCCACGCTGGATGGGCTCTGCTGTAGCAACCTGGTTGTATTAGTTAGCCTTTTGTTGATATAACAAAATACTCAACATAAACAACCTAAGTGGGGAAAGATTGATCTTAGCTCACAGTTCCAGAGGGTTCAGTCCATAGTCATTGAGTAAGTTTGTTCTGGCCTAAAATGCCAAGGTACTAGAAGCATGAGGAATTGCGATAAGTCAATTTACAAAAACCAGGGCTGTTAAATGGCTCATCAGGTAAAGATGCTTGCCATCAAGCTGGACAGCTTGAGTTCCATTCCCAGCTCCCACAGGGTGGAGGAAAGAACCAGCTTCTGTAAGCTGTCCTGATTTACACACATACACACACACACACACACACACACACACACGGCGTGCTCATATGCATAAACACACACAACATACTCATACACATAAACACACACACAAGACATGCTTATACACTTAAACATACATACACGAGACATGCTCATACCATAAACATACACACAAGATATGCTCATACACAAACATATACACACACAAGACATGCTTATAGACATAAATATACTTATAAGGCATGTGCATACACGTAAACATACACACACATACAAGATGTGCTCATATACATAAACATACACACACAAGACATGCTCATACACATAAACATACACACTAAAGAAATGAATATAAAAAATAATTTTAAGTCAAACAAATGGCTGTACTTATAATCCTGGAGTTAAGGAGTTGTCCTCTTGCATCTGTGAGCAACTAATGAAACTCATTGGGCCACCCCCCCCCCCAAAAAAGGAAAGACATGAAAGAAGGGGGACTAATTGCAAAGACTCAGAGGATCAGCAGAAGTGGAGGGGAACAGTGATGGAGGGGAGTGATCAAAATGCATTATACGACACATGAAGGTGTCACAGTGAAGCCCACCGTTAAGCATAGTTAATATCTGCTAATAAAAAGATGAGACTGGGGCTGGAGAGATGGCTCAGTGGTTAAGAACACTGGCTCCTCTTGCAGAGAACCAGGGTTCGGTTCCCAGCCCCCACATGGCGGCTCACATCCATCTATAACTCCAGGTCCAGAGGATTCTACACCCTTGTGGCCACCTAGCTGTGATTTTCACCAAGGTGGAATCATTTCCCTCACCACCCCATTTCTGGTCATCTTGGCTTTTGGTTTCCTATTGGGATTAAAGGGCACCAGTGGGAGGGAAACCAGTCTAACCACTGGTTTATCCCCAGAGTGGACCCCGGCTGCATGAGCCCAGATGTGAAGAATTCCATCCACGTTGGAGACCGGATCTTGGAAATCAATGGCACGCCCATCCGGAATGTGCCACTGGACGAGGTAGGACTACAGGGATCCAAGGCTGGGGCAGGGTGGAGTGCTGGAAGCAGAGCTTTCACACCTGCGCTCCACTGCCACCTCAGAACACTCACCTGGACACTCCCCTGTCCCCAGATCGACTTGCTGATCCAGGAGACCAGCCGTCTGCTCCAGCTGACCCTTGAGCATGACCCCCATGATTCTCTGGGCCACGGGCCAGGGTCGGAGCCCAGCCCCCTGGGCTCCCCAGTGCACGCTCCCAGTGGACAGGCAGGCAGCTCTGCCCGGCAGAAACCTGTCTTGTAAGTCAACCTGCTCCTTTGCTTCTGTTCTTGGTCTGTTTCATCTTTTCTGCCCCACCATCATTGTGGTACAGGGATTCGAGAAGATGTGAGGATAAAAAAGAAGAAACAGTGGACAGCGCTCCCGCTGGGAGTTAGACTGTCCCAGGCCAACAGTGCCCCCAGCTGGGAGTTAGAGACTGTCCCAGGCAGACAGTGCCCCCCCCCCAGGCTGGGCGCTAGAGACTGTCCCAGGCAGACCCATATCTTTTTTTTTTCCACTTTAATTATTTTGCATTGATTTATTCGTTAACTTTGTGGGGGGAGGGGTGCACCGAGATGGGGGGTGAGAATGCCACAGCACCTGTGTAGAGGTCCGAGGGCATCTTATAGAAGTCAGTTCTCTGCTCTTGCCTTGTGTTCAGGGAATCAAACTCAGATTGTCAAGCTTGATGTGGCTTGTATCCACATCGTTTCCTGTATCCACTGAACCATCTTGCAGGCCTTCTCTCTAAATTTAAAGTGCTTAAAAGGCAAGGCAGTTTTTGGCACTACTTTTCAGTAGGCAGATTAACATAGCAGGCAGGAATCAGTGAGGAGCAAGCGTAGATAAAACATATTTTAAGGCTGGGCTATAGGTCAGTAGTCGCTCACGTAGCATTCTGTGAGCTGTGGGTTCCATCCCCAGCACCATGTAAACCAGGCATGGTGGCACATCCCTGTAATCCCAGCTCTCAGGAGGTAGAAACAGGAAGATCAGAAGTTCAAGGTCACCCTTGGCTTCCTAGTGAGTTGGAGGCCAGCCTAGATTACATGAGACCCTATTTATTAAAAATAAACAGGAAAAAAAGCATTTTATCACTTTGATGTGCCAATTCTTAAATTAAAAAAAAATAGTTGCATTAATACAAATAGAATTAGGCCAGGCGGTGGTGGCACATGACTTTAGCCCCAGTGCTTGGGAGGCAGAGGCAGGCACATCTCTATGAGTTTGAGGCCAGCCTGGTCTACAGAGTGAGTTCCAGGAAAGCCAGGGCTGTTACCCAGAGAAGCCCTGTCATGAAAAACTAAAAAAGAAAAGAAAAGGGAAAAATGTATGTATATATGTATATATTTATAGCAATATAAATAGAATTAGTACAAATTCCATTCATATGGTTGGCTTGGTAGCAATATACGTCCCATTCCATCATTATAAATACTTTATTGTTCACGTTTACCAGCTTCTCCTGCATTTTTGCCATTCTTTCTGGGAATTCAAAAAATGGTGCTAGGTAGGTGGCTCCATGGGTAGAAGCACTTGCTGTGCAAGCATGAGGACCCAGTTCAGATCCCAGCAGCACCATGTGAAAAGTCACACACCTGTAACCCCAGACCCCATCTCAAAAGTATGGGAGAAGGCTGGAGAGGTGGATCGGCAACTAAGAGCTAAGAGTATGCCTGGCGGTAGTGGTACACACCTTCGATCCCAGCACTCAGGAGGCAAAGGCAGGCGGATCTGAGTTCCAGGCCAGCCTGGTCTACACAGTGAGACCGTGTCTTGTGGGGGAATAAGAATGTGGGCATTCACTTTGGGTCGCTCACCTCTACCATTTCTAGAGGATCTGATGTCCTTTCCTGGCCTCCAAAAGCGTGGTGCTCACATGCACAAATCTACACATAGATAAAATTGCATAGGACAATTAAAAATAATAAATCTAAAAAATAGTAAGGTTGGGGCTGGAGAGATGGCTCAGAGGTTAAGGCACTGGCTCTTCCAGAGGTCCTGAGTTCAATTCCCAGCAACCACATAGTGGCTCACAACCATCTGTAATGAGATCTGGTGCCCTCTTCTGGTATGCAGGCATACATGGAGGCAGAATGTTGATACATAATAAATCTTTAAAATAAGTAAGTAGTAAGGTGGACAGTGAGTAAGGAAATACCTATCATCAATATATGGCCTCCACATGCTCATACACAAATATGCATGCACAGTCACATGAAGGCATACATACAACACACAAACTGCAGTGTTTTACAATGGTTTTTAGTTTATGTGTTTGATTCCTACGTAGCCCAGGCTGGCTTTGAACTAGTGATCTTCCTGCCTCCACCTCTGAAGTACTGGCAATTGCAAGTATGTTTGACCATAGCCAGCTGGTTTTTAGTTTCTTCATTTAGTGCCTTAATGAGGAAGGCTCATTCGAAGCTTTGGAGAAAATAGGATGCAGACTAGCATCTTAACTTCATGGAGCAGCTAGTGATTGGCTTGGGGTAATGGGAGTGGTGGTGATAGGGCATTGGCTATGCCAGGAGACTTTGGACCTTTTTCCATGCCTTGAGGTCTCCTCTGAAGGGTTGTTGCCACACAATGGTGTGTTTCATAAAGATTACTGTGGTCCAAGATAAGGACAGAATTTGATGTGGGATGTCCAGGTCAAAGTTGGCTAATGGTCTCCAGCAGTGATCCGGGCAGCAGGTGCCATGAGTCCTCTATCCTTGAACCTGAAGAGGCAGGAAGAGAGGGACACAAAAAAAGGAATCAGAGGCAGCCTGCTACTTACCCCACTTATGCTGAATCCTCCCCAGGACTCTTGGAGAAGCCTTTTGAGGGGCAGCCCTCTTTCTAAGAGGATGTACTGTCGAAGGCATGTACTCCTTCATCTCTGTTTGTCTAGAGCTCAGGCCATAGGAGGGGATACCTGTGTACATGCAGTGTAATGGGCATCCCAGGCAGGGATGAGACCGGGCCACCAAGCAGAGGAGGCCATGGTAGGCTGTACCACCTTCTCCCAGGATGGGGGGTGTGAGCATCGACTGGTTCATATGGTACTTATTGTGAGGAGTCAAGGGCAGCGTCTGAGCTGGGTGCCACCTCCCCATGGCACTGGGACCCCGTGTGCCTTTCCCAGGAGGAGCTGCAGTATTGACACGTCCCCGAGTGCCAGCTCACCAGCCTCCCAGCGCAAGGACCTGGGTCGCTCCGAATCCCTCCGAGTGGTCTGCCGACCACATCGCATCTTCCGGCCATCTGACCTCATCCATGGGGAGGTGTTGGGCAAGGGCTGTTTCGGCCAGGCCATCAAGGTATGCAAATGGAGAGGGTCAGGCTGGATGACACCTGATCACCTCTTCCCTCACACTGCCCCCTGGGAATCCAACACATCTAGATTCTGTGCTCTCTGCGCAGTGTTACTCCCTCCTATTCCTGGATTTCCCTGAGCTAAGAGGAGGGAAGGGGTTTAAATGCATAGACTCAGAACTTTGTCTCACGTAACTCAACCTGGTCTTAAACTCACTAAGTGACTGAGGATGGCCTTGAACTCCTCTTCCACTCCCAAGTACTGGGGTCACACATGCTAGTGATGCTAAATTTTCATATCAGTACAAGGTCTCTCTAAGTTTCCCATACTAACCTCAAATTCACTAGATATCCCAGACTGGCCTTGGACATGAGATCCTCCTGCCTCAGCCTCCCAGGTGGCTGGGGTTATAGGCATGTGTCACTATGTCCCACTTGGTCTTGATTTTTGTGCTTCCATATCCCCAACATAGGTCACACACCGAGAAACAGGCGAGGTGATGGTGATGAAGGAACTTATCCGGTTTGATGAGGAGACCCAGAGGACATTCCTCAAGGAGGTCAGTGGAGAGGGATTGTCACTCCCCTCCCCAGTGAGAAGGGGTGGCAGAGGGTTCCTGGAGGATGAGTCATGCACACACCTGTTGAAAGACATGAGAGGGTTCAGGCCCCACTGGGGACAGGGCAGCTTGAGCAAAGACATCGCTCCATGAGTCGTGGGCGTAGCTCAGGTGGTAGAGTGCTTGCCTTGAAAGCATGAGGTCCTGGGTTCAATCCCCAGCACCACATCTACCAGGCATGAACTACACATCTGTAATCCCAGCACTTGGGAGATGGAGGCAAGAAGATCAGAGTTGAACGTACTCCTTGGCTACATAGAGAATTCAGCCTGGGCTATGCAAGACGTTGACTCAAAAGAGACAATGTCAAAAGTCAGAACAGCCATGTGCTGGGAGTACAGGTTGGTGGATGCTTGCTTATCATGTGTGAAGCCCTGGCTTCTAATGCAAAAATTGACCTTGGTGGTACAAGCCTGTCAGCCCAACACATAGGAGATGATGGTGTGAGCATCAGGAGTTCAGGGACCTTCATGGCTACAAAGCTAGTTCAAGACCAGTTTGAGCTATGAGAGACACTCTTAAAAAACAGAAGACAGGGCTGGAGAGATGGCTCAGTGGTTAAGAGCATTGCCTGCTCTTCCAAAGGTCCTGAGTTCAATACCCAGCAACCACATGGTGGCTCACAACCATCTGTAATGAGGTCTGGTGCCCTCTTCTGGCCTACAGACATAAACGCAGACAGAATATTGTATACATAATAAATAAATAAATAAATATTTAAAAAAACTGATGGTAAAAAAAAAAAAAAACAGAAGACAGCCAGACTGTGGTGGCGCATACCTTTAATCGCAGCACTTGGGAAGCAGAGGCAGGAGAGCAGGAGAATCCCTGTGAGTTCAAGGCCAATCTGGTCTGCAGGTCTAATTCCCAGACAGCCAAGGCTACACAGAGAAATCCTGTCTCAAAACCACCCTCATAAAAAAGAAGACATAGTGGCTTACCAGGTGAGAAGAGACTGAGTGTGTGCCCTGATGTGTAGGTGGGATAGAGCAAGGGGAAGGAGATCCAGGCTCAGCCTGTGTGTCCCCTTCCAGGTGAAGGTCATGCGGTGCTTGGAGCACCCTAATGTGCTCAAGTTCATTGGTGTGCTGTACAAGGACAAGCGGCTGAACTTCATCACAGAGTACATCAAGGGCGGCACCCTGCGGGGCATCATCAAAAGCATGGTGAGCAGGACTGGGGCCTGGGGATGTGGCTTAGTTGGTAGAATGCTGTCCTAGAATGCATGAGGCCTCAGGTTCCATCCCCAGCACTGCATAAACCCGGTGTAATGGCACCCTCCTTTATCCCAGCACTAGGGAAACAGACAGATGAGCCTTAATGAGTTCAAGGCCAGTCTGGTCTACATAGCAAGTTCCTGCCAGCCTTTCTAAATACACATAAACACCAAAACCAAAACAGGAGTTGAAGGATGAGGAGGTCAGGATTGCACTATCCCCTTGCAGGGCCGTGACCCCCAGTAACCTAAGAACTCTCCATTAGCTCTGCCTCTGAAAAGTGACATCACTTCCTACTAGTGCCATGCTGGGGACTGAGCCTTGAATACATGGGTCTCAGGGGGACACTCCAGATCCTAACCATGGCAGAACCAGAGCCCCATTCTCCCCAGCAGCTGGTGCTGTGAGTGCAGGTGGCTTGTTGGACCTTCAGCTTTGACTCTGAACGTTGGTTCAGCTTGGTTTTCAAACTTGAAATGGGGACTGGGGAAATGGCTCAGTGGGCAAGATGCTTGCTTCCCAAGCAAGAGGACCTAAGTTCCACCCCAGAGACACATGTAAAATCCCAGCATGGTGGCATACACTGTAAGCCCATCACTAGAGGTAGGCTCTCTGGGGATCACTGCCCGGGCAGCCTATGCAGATCCATGAGCTCTGCCTTCAGCGAGACGTTCTCTCAAAAGCTAAGGCCAACAAGATAACTTAGAGAGTGAAGGTGCCTGCTGCTGAGCCTGATGCGCAGAGATAAATCTCCAGAACCCACATGGTGGGAGGAGAGAGCAACTCCTGCACATTGTCCTCTGTCTCACATGTGCAGATGCGCATGCACACCCCACAGATGTGCACACACATAAATAAGTGTAGCAAATAAAAATGTTTGATTGTAGAAGGAAATTAAGGAAGAAACCTGACATTAACCTCTGGCTCCCCACATGTGTACACGCACACAAACATGGATCTACACATACCACATACTCAAAATGCAAATACATGCATACACACAAAAAAAACATGTATATATGCATACTGCACACAAAACATGGATATACACGTACCACACATAAAACATGGATATATACATATCACACAAAAAAATTAAGCAAAAATGAATAAATTAAATTAAAAATAGAGTATTCAGGAAGTTAAATAAGTACACTGTTTCCTATAACAGATTCTTGGGGCATGGTTTATACTGTCTGCCCTGGAGGTGCATAAATCAACACCCAGCAAACACTTGGGAGTGACAGCCACACAGGTTACTGCTCAGAATAGCTAGTTTGGGAACATGGCAGAACCTTTAGTGTGTAAAATCAGTTCTGTTGAGAAAAGATGCCCGAAAGGCCTATAACCCTAGCCCAAGGCTGTTGCAGGAAAATGTAAGTTCAAGGCCAGTCTGGGCTACATAGGACATCCTGTCTCAAAAAGCTGAACAAGGGCCTATGAGATAGCTCAGCAGATAAAGGTGCTGTCCCCAGTCTAATGACATGAGTGGGATTCCCTGAGACCCAAATGGTGGAAGGAGAGAATAGAGTCCCCCAGGTTGTCCTCTGACAGACAAGCAAAGAGGACGATGCCTTGGAGCCGTGCATGCACAGCACTTCGAAGATGATTAGTAGGCAGCTGTGGGTACAGAGCCTTGGGAGCCTACAGACTCTATCACACTTGTGCCTGTGGCTCCCCTGGGCTCCATCCCAGCCATTCTTTCCTGTCCCCAGGACAGCCAGTACCCATGGAGTCAGAGGGTCAGCTTTGCCAAGGACATTGCGTCAGGGATGGTAAGTGACCAACCACTCACTCAAGTGGCCCAGTCTGCTATGAGGAGTGTGCGAGCAGAACCCATGGGGAAGCTCTGAGGTGGCAGCAGTGATGTAGGGGACTACCTACAATCTCCTAGTGGAGCACAGGGTACAGCTCAGCAGCAGAGCAGAGGTCTAGAGTCCATCAGCTGCTGGGACTGCAGTGGGAGGCAAGGAACTCGCAGAGGGTCAGGGCTGAGCTGGGGAGTCTGTTGGCCAAACGTCTGCTGACGAGCTTGTTCCCGTTCCCTCAGGCCTACCTCCACTCTATGAACATCATTCACCGAGACCTCAACTCCCACAACTGTCTGGTCCGTGAGGTAAGCAGTGCTGGGCAACTGGGTGAGCTGGAGAAAGAAGGAGCCTGAGCCGCTCCTCCCAGGGCTTCACGGAGATGGAGGTTGGGTGCACAGCACAAGAACAAGAGGCAGGTGGACCTGAGTTGCAGTCCTGGCTCTGCCATTTCTAACATGGCACCAGCCCTCAGACCTACCAGCAGTGCAAGGTTTCAACAGATCAGTAAAGGGAAGACCGATTTGAAATGTAAAGCCCCAGCTTTCCCTGCAGCATTTATAGAAGCCACCTACAGTAGATGTAGCACAGGCTACCCAGGTAGCACCAACAGCTTTGGGAAGAGGAGGCTTGGCAGGGGCATTTCAGCAGAGGCAAAAGATAGAGGCAGTCAGCCCCAGATTATATGTTGGTGTCTAAAGGGTTCCCAGGTATTATACAGAACGTAGAGGATCGGGCCAAACTGGAGAGCAGGTGCCTAAAGTCCTAATCCTGTAATAAAATAACCACAATCAGCATGTGAACTGAGGAAGGCTAAGGTAGGATGTTCAAGTTCTGTGTGAGCTACAGAGCCATGTCAGGGTCAGCCTGGAAAACTTAGCAAGACCCTGTCTCAAGTGTAAAAGTGGAAAAACAAAATCCTGGAAGCACAGGTGGATAAAGCATACACCTGGAATCTGCTAGTGAGGGGCTGGGGTGTGGCTCAGTGGTAGAGCCCCTGCCTAGAATCCCCCAGTGAGGGGCTGGGGTGTGGCTCAGAGGTAGAGCCCCTCCCTAGAATCCCCCAGTGAGGGGCTGGGGTGTGACTCAGTGGTAGAGCCCCTGCCTAGAATCCCCCAGTGATGTCCAGCTGCCATGACTCAGCAATAGAGCACTTGCCTAGCATGTGCAAGGACCTGGGTTCAACTTCCAATACCACACATGCACAAAAAGAACATTCCCAAAGGCCTTCTAACCAGTCAGTACAGAGCTATGATCCAAACAAAACTAGAACTGATTCCGGTGTTTTAGGTTCAAGGATTCTCTAGGCCCTTTCAGCCTGCCTAGGACCCTGCCAGAGGACAATATGAACTGCTGGGACTGTCCAGCAAGATAGAAAACTCCAGGTTATGGGACACCCTGAGGGTCAACCTCAAACCCTGGGCATTGGTGCCATGAAAGTGAGCTGGACAAGTCTTCATGGGTCCTGCTTGGTCTTGCTGTCTAAATTGTTGGTGACCTGCATCCAGTTTACAACCTCAGGGTCAACTACTCCATGTGAACAGTAGGAAACAGTCCAGAAAGGGAGAGAAGGCAGGACACAGGCTTACCCCAAAGGAAGGCCCCTCAGCTAGTCATCTAGTGGCACAGGACAGTCACCTGAAAGCTTCAAGAACAGCAGGTGGGGAAGGGACTGAGCACACATTCCACACCCACTCTGATGTGACCTTGGGTGAATAGTGTCTGTTGGGACTCCATCACCTATGGTAAGATGCTAGTTGGTAGGTTGGTCAAGGGATTTTGATTTTCTTAGTTCTAGAGATAGAATCTAGGACGTTGAGCCCCTCAATGGGGGGGATGGTAGGATTCTAAGCAAGGACTCTACTACTGAGCTATCCTCTATTCCTTCACTGGGGGATTCTAGGCAGGGGCTCTACCTCTGAGCCACACCCCAGCCCCTCACTGGGGGATTCTAGGGAGGTGCTCTACCACTGAGCCACACCCAGACCCTCACTGGAGGATTCTAGACAGGGGCTCTAATTGAACCACACCTCTCATTCTTCACTGGAAACTAAAAATTTCAGGTAGCTCTCTTTGCCAAGAGCTGGGAGTATTGGGACAGAGGGAGGTCCCTGGGTGTCTGGGGTGTATTCTTTTGTCATATCTGGGATGACAGGGGAAGGGTCCCAGGTAGAAGCAGACAGTGTGAGGACCAGGTCTTATAAAATTTCCAGAACAAGAATGTGGTGGTGGCCGACTTTGGGCTGGCTCGACTCATGGTGGATGAGAAGACTCAGTCTGAAGACTTGCGCAGCCTCAAGAAGCCAGACCGCAAGAAGCGTTACACAGTGGTGGGCAATCCCTACTGGATGGCACCAGAGATGATCAATGGTGAGTGTTTGCTCTAGGAGTTCCAGGAGGAGGGGCAGCAGCTACCCCACACCCTGGCTCCTCCACCCCTTGACCTTCCCTGGATTCCATACTTCCTTCTATTGCTTCCCTCTGACTGGACCTTGGCCACCTCCCTCCAGCCCCCACCTCATCTTTCCTCATCTCCCTCTTTTGTTTAGTTTTGGGTGGGTGTTTGGTTTGGATTTCACAGTGTCTGGCTCAAATTGTCAGGTGTCCCATCTAGCAGGCCTTTTTTCTTTCTTTTTTTTATTTTTTTGAGGCAAGATCTCACTCTGTAGCCCTGATTATCCTGGAATTCTGCACCTGCACCATAACACCTGACTTTTTTTTTTTTTTTTTGAAAGACCGAGTCTCCTTTAACACAGATTAGCCTCAAACCTACTTTGTATCCAAGGATGACCTTGCACTCCTAATCCTCCTGCCTCTTCCTCCAGGGTTGGGATTACAGGAATGAGCCACCGTGTTCAGTTTGTGGGGTGCTGGGTAGAATCCAGAGCCTCGTATATGTTAGATAAGCACTCTGCCCAAAGTGCTGGGATTTTAAGTGAGCACTGTATGTTTGTTGTTATTTGGGGCTCTAGTACTGGGGTTGTTGTTGGGTTGTCGTTTTGGTTTGTATTGTATTTTTTTTTAAATATTTTTATGGTTTATTTAACTTTATTTTATGTGCATTGGTGTGAAAGTGTCAGATCCCCTGCAACTGGATCTTCAGACAGTTGTGAGCTGCCATGTGGGTGCTGGAAATTGAACCCCGGTCCCCTGGAAGAGCCGTCAGTGCTCTTAACCACTGAGCCATCTCTCCAGCCCGTATTGTATTGTTTTGAGACAGGCCCCATCTATTATGTAACCCTGGCTGATCTAGAACTCACAATGTAGACCAGACTGGCCTTGAATTCACAGAGGTCGACCTGCCTTTGCCTCCTGATTGCTTGAATTAAAGGTGTGCGCCACCATTCCCCTCCAGGCCTTGTCATTTTGTTTTTTTTTTTTTTTTAAGGTGTTTGTAGGGTTGGTCGTGGGGCTCAGGTGATAGAGTGCTTATCTAGCATGCAAGAAGCCCTGGGTTCCATCCCCAGCACCGCATAAGCCAGGTGTGGTGGTGCACATCTATAATCCTAGCACCTGAGTGATGGAAGCAGAAGGATTGCTGTGAGCTCAAGGCCATTTTGGGCTGCATAGTGAGTTTCAGGCTAGCCTGGGCTAGAGTGAGGGCCTATCTCAAAACCCCAAGAAAACTGGCATATGTTGGTGAACATCTTTGATCCACTTGGGAGGCAAAAGCAGGTGGATCTCTGAGTTTAAACTCAACCTTCTTGATCTTGGGGAGTTTCAGGCCATCGAGGGCTACATAGTGAGAAGACCCTGTCTAAAAACAAAGTGCTGGGCAGTGGTGGTGCACGTCATTAATCCCAGCACTTGGGAGGCAAAGGCCTATGGATCTTTGTGGGTTCAAGGCCAGCCTGGTCTACAGATTGAGCTCCAGGACAGCTAAGCATGGCTATACAAAGAAACCCTGTCTCTAAAAACAAAATAAAATAAAACATGAAAACAAACCAAACAGGTTGTGGTGGCTCAGTGGTTAAGAGCACTGGTTGCTGTGCAGAGGACCCAGGTTCAGTTGCCAGCACCTGAATGGCAACTACCAACCGTCCGTGACTCCAGTTCCAAGGGGATCTCATGATGTCTGAACTCCACAAACACCAAGCACGCGTGTGGTACACATACACACGTAGGCAAAACATTTATACACATAAAAATAAATCTAAAAAAAGAAAACAGGTGTTTGAAATAGTATTTAGGCCCCAGGTAGAACCAGCAATGTCTTGTCCCAAGACACTAACTTCCACACACCCTTAAACACCTCTTTCCCTAATTTCTTTCTCAATGCCTCTGATGCTAAGCCCATGCTCTGAAACCCACTCCACTCCAACCCTTTCCCCAGTGAAGTAACATCCATATCTTTATATATGACCAGATGGCAGCCAGGCAGAGTTAAAACTGCTTCACCACTCTGAGATCTCAGCGTTATATCAGACCCTGTAGAGCTAGGGGTGCCCTTGGTTTTCTTTTGGTTTGGGTTTGATTTTTGTTTTGTTTTGAGACAGGGTCTCCTACATAGCTCAGGTTGGCCTCAGACCATGTACCACCATGCTCTGTTTATGCCTTGCTAGAGATGGAACCCAGGGCTTCATGCATGCCACTCAAGCAGTCTGCTTGAACCACATCTCTGGCGCCTTGGTACTCTTAGAACTCAGTAGAGTGTGGTTTTCCTGCCTGTCTATTACCATTTCTTGTCCTACATCCCTTGCTGACACTTGATCTCTGTTCAGGCCATAGGTATGACGAGAAGGTGGACGTGTTTTCCTTTGGCATTGTCCTATGTGAGGTAGGTCACGTGAGCAGCCATGGTTTCCAGACCCACTGTTCCTCTCCACTCTTCAATCCTCCCACCCTCCAGCTAGATGACCCAGGGAATATGGGTCCCCAAAGCCAGACCATGGCAACAGTGGGGTATGGTGTGTCACTGACAATTCCTAGTGAACTGTCCTTAGAATCTCCAGGCTCAGGGGCCCCCATTAACCGGGGCCTTTGTGCTGGACAGATTATTGGGCGTGTGAATGCAGACCCCGATTATCTGCCCCGGACTATGGACTTTGGCCTCAATGTGCGGGGTTTCTTGGACCGCTACTGTCCACCAAATTGTCCCCCAAGTTTCTTCCCCATCACTGTGCGCTGCTGTGACCTGGATCCTGAGAAAAGGTGAGTATTGGAGGGGTAGATACTCAGTCTTAAGCGCCTTGGGGTGGGTGTGTCTTCAGGAGAGTCTACTCACCAGCCACTGGTCTCACCTGTCACCCAGGCCCTCTTTTGTTAAGCTGGAACAATGGCTGGAAACGCTTCGCATGCACTTGGCTGGTCACCTGCCACTGGGCCCACAGCTGGAACAACTGGAGCGGGGCTTCTGGGAGACCTACCGGAGGGGCGAGAGCTCACTGCCTGCCCACCCTGAGGTTCCTGACTGAGCCCAGTTGGCCCTGCCATTCTCATCCCCACCTCTGGAGAATACACCCTCACCAGATTCCTCAGCAGGAGGTGGCCCAGACATGGAGCTCTCAGCCAGGGTAGTGGTGCCCAGACCCATACCCCTGACCAGGCCCTGATTTGCCTTCTCCCCTCTTGCAGGGTGCCCCCTAGCCTCTCTCTGCCTCTGGCCCCCAAGTCATCAGGCTGCACCCACATGGTCACATTGCCCTGCCTTACCTCCCTTTCTGTGGGGGCCACGCCCTCACTTGTCTTTGCATGAGCTGGCCAGGGACGCTAGACCCATTCCATGCATTGCCTGCAGCCATCCGCACACTGCACCTGCTGGCAGCTCTTCCCCAGCTTGGCTGGGCTAGAAGACAAGCTTTAGAAGTGAGCCCCTGTGATGGCTGGGCACAGAGAGTCTTTCTTTGCCAAGAGAGAGGCTATGTTCCTAGGGACCCAACAGAGAGTCCAGAATCCCCCTGGGGGAGTCTAGATAGAAGCAGGTATCGACAATAATCTAAACCCCAAAGCAAGGAGAGGTCCAATCCCACGTGCCCACTGGCCAGGCAGTGGCCCTTGCTCTTACTTGGGGTTCATCTCATTTCTTGATTAAAGCCACTTTAGTGAAAAGCAGGTACCAGTCCTCAGGATGAGCAGGGATCCCTCGAGGGAGAAGGGCAGCTAATGCCTGGGATCTGGCTGACAGGGAGGGCCCAGCCCACACAGCAGAGGAGGGGCAGAGGGGATGAGGCAGCCATCCACCAGCACCCCAGCCCCCAGGATCATCTCGGCACCCTTCTCGGACCTCTTCCCTCTGGCTGGAGCAGCCCCGTGTCCTCCTTGGGTGCCTCTGCCCTCTGAGTTCTTTCTGTGTGATCTATTTTTTAAGAAGAGTTAGTATTATTTTTTCATAACGGCTGTAGGAGCCGCTGCCGGGGGCTTGGGGGGAATTGTTCTGTTTTTTGTTCTGTTTTGTTTAGGTGGGTGGGGGAGGGAGGGCCATTTCCTCACTTTGCTTCAGTTGAACATCTAGGACGTATTAAAACTGTGAAGCTTTCTCAGTGCACTTTGAACATGGAAGAGAGTCTGAGCAGACCCTGGTGGAACCAAGACAGAAGGAGGCAAGATATACTTGCCTCTGCCCAGTGACCATGACAGGAATGAACCCTAACTCAGAACAATAAAATCAATTCTGTGCTCCCCATGCAGGGCTTGCATCCTCATGTGTCTGGGGGCTCCGAGGAAGCAATCAAGAAAAGATAGGGATTAAGAAACCTAAGGTGGGGTGGGGTGGAGTGGGGCAGAGTGGTGGCTCAGCAGTTAAGAGCACATACTGCTCTCACTAAGGACTAGAGTTCAGTTCCTCAGACCAGCATCAGCTGGCTTACAGACTTTCATGGGGTCTGTCACCTTCTTCTGACCTCTCTGCAGGCACTGGACTTGTGAGTGAGCATATACACACAGACAAAGATAAATCTTTGTGGACTGGGGTGATGGTTTGACAACAGCTGTTACTGCTCTTGCAGAGGACCCAGGTTCAATTCCCAGTACCCATGTGGTGGCCCACAACTGTCTGTAACCTCAGTTCTGGGCTCTGCAGGCACCATACATGTATACATACAGGCAAAATATATAATTTTTCTTTTCAAGATAGGGTTTTTCTGTAGCCCTGGTTGTCCTGGACTCACTCTGTAAACCAAGCTGGCCTTGAATTTAGATCCAAACAACAACAACAAAATTAATTTTAAAAGCCTGCTGGTGAGAGCAAATGAAGAGGTTCCAGGAGGGGTGGGAGAGCAGTGAAGGGCTGTCCATCAAATACAGCACAGATAGTGGTCTAGCCAGAGCTTGTGCAAGCTTTTCAGAAGCTAGGTTGGACCAGGGTGCACTGGGACAAACCTGTAATGCCAGTTACTTGGGAGCTGAGATGGGAGAGTTGCCATTAATTCAAGGTCAACTCCAAATAGAGAGAGAACCCTGTCTGAAGACTTCTGGGGGAGGAAAAATAGATGAAGCTCAGTTGGTAGAGTGCCTAACATGCAGAAAGCCCTGGGCTTGATCCCTAGAACCTAATCAACCATCCTGCTAGTGCATGTCTGTAATTCCAGCACTTAAGACAGGAATTGGACATCATGCCCTACTTGTCAGACTGCAGGCCATAGGAGAAAACAAGACCAAGGCATTTGGACCTGGAGCCCAGTGATGGCTCTCTGTGAACAGAAATGCTCAGGTGATTTCTCTTAACTTGTTTGCATAAGCTAAAAGGAAGGGGAAGAGGGGAAGGAGGGAGGAAATGGTCAGCCCAAACTATCCTTTCTAAGCCTTGGGTTTCAGAGATGCCTCATTTCAAGCAGCCACGGGTGATAATGGGCTGATCTAAGATAATGCCTGTGGTCGGGTATCAAATCCTCCTTACATTGACAAAGTTCCAATGGTTCAAGCTCAGAGCCAACCTCACAGCCTCACCTTGGAAAGCCTTGTCTTACCACTCCCTCCCATCCAGCTTCTGACACTAGGAAGCACTTAGGCCATGTTGGAAGATGGAGAAGTGAGAGGACAAACTTCTTTCCCATTTTCCAGGAATTAATTGAACTGCTCAACAAACAGCAAGCATTTGGCCTCATGCCCAACACTTCACAATACACAGCCCAGCATGACTGTAGCACTCTTCAGAGATCTGAACACTAGTCTCCTGCTCAGGAGACTAATGATACACACTGCCCCTCGGCTTGGTCGGTTTGTTTTATTTTAAGATATGTAAGTCGTGGTCTAGAAGCTGGCATCTTCCCGCCTAAGCTTCCTAACTGCTGATTACAGGTGGGTACCACCATGCCTGTAAACATCTTTCTCTTAAGGTTCTGATCCACACCCCAGCCCCTCACTGGGGGATTCTAGGCAGGCATTCTACCATTGAGCTTCATCCCAACTCTTCGTTCTTTGAGTCTCACTGTGTAGCTCAGGGTACCTCAAACTTTGAATCTTCTTGCCTCAGCCTCCTCAGTAGCTGGGACGCTAGACATGCAACTCCACATCCAACTTACAATGCTCTTCTAAACACCGCATGCCCGTGCAGTGGTTTCTGTGTTCTTAAGAAATGTTCAACATCCTTAGTCATCAGAGAAATGCAAATCAAAACAACTCTGAGATTCCATCTTATACCTGTAAGAATGCCAAGATCAAAAACACTGATGGCAACTTACACTGGAGAGGTTGTGGGGAAAAGGGAACACTTCTGCATTGCTGGTGGGAATGCAAGCTGGTACAACCCATTTGAATGTCAGTGTAACAATTTCTCAGAAAATAAGGAAACAACCTTCCTCAAGACCCAGTAATACCACTTTTGGGTATATATCCAAAGGATGCTCAATCGTGCCACAAGGGCATGTGCTCAACTATGTTCATAGCAGCTTTGTTTGTCATAGCCAGAACCTGGAACAACCTAAATGCCTCTCGATCAAAGAATGGATAAGGAAAATGTGGTACATTTACACAATGGAGTATTTTTGTTGTTGTTGTTGTTTTTTGTTTTTTGAGACAGGGTTTCTCTATGGTTTTGGAGCCTGTCCTGGAACTAGCTCTTGTAGACCAGGCTGGTCTCGAACTCACAGAGATCCGCCTGCCTCTGCCTCCCGAGTGCTGGGATTAAAGGCGTGCACCACCACCACCCGGCTCACAATGGAGTATTACACAGCAGAAAAAATAACAGCTTGAATTTTGCAGGAAAATGGATGTAGCTAGAAAACATTTTAAGTGAGGTAACCCAGACACAGAAAGACAATTATCACATGTGCACACTCATAAGTGGTTTTTAAACATAAAGCAAAGAAAGCCAGCCTACA
Organism: Alexandromys fortis; assembly: GCF_014885135.2. Taxonomy (NCBI): domain Eukaryota; kingdom Metazoa; phylum Chordata; class Mammalia; order Rodentia; family Cricetidae; genus Alexandromys; species Alexandromys fortis. The sequence goes on from NW_026068043.1 coordinate 374,570, forward strand.
AACCACATTCCCAGAGAACTTAGACAACAATGAGGACACTAAGAGAGACTCACATAGATCTAATCTGCATGGGAAGTAGAAAAAGACAAGATCTCCTGAGTAAATGGGGACCTTGGGGGAGGGTTGAAGGGGGAGGTTGAAGCAGAGGTTCAAAAGTTGAAAGCCCACCCCATCAAAAACAAGGGAAGGGGGAAGGGAGTGAGAGAGAGAGGGAAGGAGGGAGAAAGTCTGAAGTCCCTGTCAATCATTTGCTGTGGATCCTCCTCAATGGACATCACCCTCTAAAGGATAAATAGACTAGACCTAATACAGAGTCCTGAACTCCCTTAGGGTGTGCCCTGCAGGCTGGCTGACCCATCAGACTGTTGGGTTCCAAAGAATCCAGGCCACCACATCCTTCCACCTTGACCTCCATCAGAAATTTGTGAGGGTTGGGAAAGAGCAGGGCTGGAATTCAGGTCATCCCACCCAGAGATGATCCCGTGACCTGAGTTAACCAGCTCTCTTGCCTCTCTGAAATGATGCGGGAACCACTAGCCACACTGGCCGCCGGGACTGCAACAGTGCACCTAGTAAATGCACGCAGGTTCACATGTATGAGTGTCAGAAGTCGGCCTCCAGTATGACTGTCCACCCTTGTTTTTGAGATTTCTTTTTCACTTCCGCATCTGTACGCATGTGTGTGACTGCAGATGCAGAGAGGCAGGAGGGCATTGGAGCTCCTGGTGCTAGAGTTACAGGTTTGTTGTGAATTACCCAGTTTGAGTCCTCTGCGAGAGTAGTTAGCACTCATAACCACTGAGCCATCTCTCCTGTCCCCTATTATCTTGTGTTTTGAGGCCAAATCACTTCCTTACCAAGTAGGTTAGCCAAGGCCCAAGGCTCCACTTGTCTTCCAGATGCCAGGATTATAGCACGGGCCCCAAAGCCCCACCTTTTATAAGGGTTCTGGGAATTGAACTCAGGTCCTAGTGCTTTCAAAAATTTCAGGCTGAGCCGGGCGATGGTGGCGCACGCCTTTAATCCCAGCACTCGGGAGGCAGAGACAGGCGGATCTCTGTGAGTTCGAGACCAGCCTGGTCTACAGAGCTAGTCCCAGGACAGGCTCCAAAGCCACAGAGAAACCCTGTCTCGAAAAA